>NC_090273.1:169676125-170276125 GCF_040414725.1 Anabrus simplex
ACCGGAAGCAAAAAAACAACGATGTACTGCAATGCTTGCTGTAACAGCTGATGGCAGAAAGCTTGCACCTTACATTGTTCTAAAACGAAAAACAATGCTTAAAGCAAAATTTCCGCGAGTGATCCACGTTCGTATTCAAGAAAAAGGGTTGACGGACACGTCACTCGTACAAGATTGGATACGAATGGTTTGGGGTAATGTAACAGGGTCCCTCCTTCGATGCCCGGCCCTTCTCGTGTTGGACAGTTTTTTTTTTTGCCGGTATGTCATTCAGGTCGTATTGTCAGCTCGTAATGGGAAGAATATTTTCCAGTGTCGGTACTTCAAACTCACATGTCTAACTTATCTGATGTACCCTATTTGACTTTTCAGAAAAAATCTCACGCCGGAATTTTACGCCAAATGACGATAACTGCAAATGAGTTGAACCAATTGTGTTTGTATTATATTTGATGTATCTTTTAAATGTAAGTGAATTGTGAATACTTTGTAAATATCCGAATTCCTTGAATCGCATCCGAAGTTTTCGCCTGTATTTTTCGTCAAAAAAGTGCGTTAATTACGCGAGAAAATACGGTATTATGCATTTTGTTGCGTGTGTCGGTGTGACAAATATTATTCGTATGTAAGTGTCATAAATGAGAGTGATTAGGTACATTTTCTTGTAACCATTTTTGTTTTCTTAGTTTAAGATTTTAAATTTCACGGTCAATTCGCATTGTAACTGTAGATATGTATGCCTTTTATCCTGACCTTTTTTCACGTAGACCGTGGTGGAATATATTTGATGAAATCCAAGATTAAAAAATCTTCCTATTTTTGGTTTCTAAAAGTTGGCAGGTATGCTATTGCTTAGTGTGACCACATTTTTCCTAGCCCTGAAAATGTTCTATGTCATCCCTTGTGTGAAAGGAAGTGATTTCCAACAGAGATTAGACCCCTCGCTACAGGAGGTAGGCCGGCGAACATTGTGCGAAAACTGGAAACGGCCTTGAATTCCTGAACATTCGAGAGTAAATTACACCTTTGGACAAGTTCAGTTTTGCTCTCTGGTTTTCATTGATATTGCTGAGTAACCCAGTAAGCGTTTGTGCTTGTATTTTACATTCCATTTAGAAGTTAGAAATTTATTCTTTGGTGAGTTGATATAGTGAAGGGTAGCGAATTGTTTTTGATTGATTTTGAAGTAAAGGAACTTGGTGCCTTCAATACTTTATTGCATTTCATATGTCTTCCTTATGCGATATTACAACTTGATGACGAACATGACTGTTTCATTCGTAACAACTTTTAAGAATACATAATCATCCGACCCATTGGAAATAGGCCCAGAAAGTGCCAACTTCAATTAATGAAATAAATTTATAAAATTAAAAGTCTCTTCATAACATTTTGCCCCCCTTGAGAGGAGTTCTTTCAACCAACTATTGTAATCTTATACCTATTGTAAAAGTACTTAAATATTCTTAATATATGCATTAATACAAAACTATACATACCGTACATATTTTTATGATTAAAAGAAAAAAATATTGAAATTTTTTCTTTGATGAAAAATAACAAAGTTATCGCAGGAAATCTTTAATTCAGTTCTCCTTGTCATCCCTTTCAATGGGAAGAGGGCATATCTTCTTGATGCTTCGGGTGAAAGTTCCACTAGCCGTCCGAACGGTGACAACCCTCACCTCACCATCTCGTCCAGAGTGACCCTGAACTATCCTACCCCTAGGCCACTGTACAGGAGGGATGTTGTCCTCAATTAACAGCACCAAAGAATCAATATCAATACGTCGATGGGTATCATGCCACTGACACGTTTTTGCAATTCCTGCAAGTATTCTCGCTGCCTTCTCTGCCACAACCGCTGCCGAATTTTCTGCAAATGCTGCCAACGTGACAAGTGGTTATCGGGTTCTCTCACCAAATACCTTTACACAGGTTGCATGATCTAGTCACTTAGAAGAAAATGTGCTGGTGTTAGGACTTCTAAATCATTTGGATCATTTGGCAAGGGAGTAAGGAGGCGTGAATTTAATACAGCTTCTACATCGCAAAGAATAGTGTAGGTTTCTTTGAAAGTTAGCACGCGTCCCTTTGTTTCAGTCAACATGTCTTTTCATCATCTTTACAGCTGCCTCCCTCAATCCCCCCAAAGGGGGGTGACCGGGGAGCAATGAAACTCCACTCTATTTGCTGCTGAGCGAGTGAGAAGGTAATGGTCGTTGACCCCTTTTCCAAAAAGGACTGGATATCTTGTAGTTCGTTCGCTGCTCCAATGAAATTCTTCCCATTATCAGAGAAATGCTGCTTGCACAAACCACTTCTCGCCGTAAAGTGTTGCAGTGACGCTAAGAAAGCTTCGACAGCGGGCGAGTTGGCCGTGCGGTTAGAGGCACGCGGCTGTGAGCTAGTGGGTTCGAATCCCACTGTCGGCTGCCCTGAAGATGGTTTTCCGTGGTTTCCCATTTTCACACCAGGCAAATGCTGGGGCTGTACCTTAATTAAGGCCACGGCCGCTTCATTCCAACTCCTAGGCCTTTCCTATCCCATGGTCACCATAAGACCTATCTCTGTTGATGCGACTTAAAACCACTAGCAACAAAAAAAAAAAAAAGCTTCGGTCGTTAGCTCCGACACTAACTCCATATGCACTGCTGTGGTACTGACGCTTATAAATACAGCTATGTAAATCTTGTAAGTATGAATGCAACCTCGTCTGCAGCTTTCTCTTACAGATATTGGACCTGCATAGTCCACTCCTGTGGTAACAAAGGGTCGAACAACTAACCTGACCCTTTCTTTTGGTAAATCTGCCATGCATACCTCCAGCACTTCAGACACCTCTTGACAATCTTTTTTGCTTCTCTTCTGCTGCTGATAGGCCAATATCGTTGTCGAGTTGCATGTAGCAGTTGCTCTGGGGGACAATGCTTCAGACGACGATGTTCATTTTCCATGATAATTCTGGTGATATGATGATTTGCTGGTAGAAGCACAGGATGTCTCTGTTCTGATGTTAGCTCCGAAAAACGAAGCCTTCCTCCAACCTTAATCAATCCGTCACTATCCAGAAATGGACTGAGTGACTTTAGAGAACTCTCCTTTGGGAGGTCTTGATTATTAATTAAGCAATGTAGTACTTGAGGGAATGCTTCTACTTGTGTCCATCTGACTACCTGTTTCTCTGCTTTACAAGTTTCTGGTATTTCTAGTGAATCTTTTTTCCTTTCTGGCAGTTTGAGTTTGCAATTATAAATGTATCTTTGAGAATATGCTACTATATGGCGTAACTTCGGAAATGACAAGAATTTAATCAGTGCAATGCTGGTTGATGTTGCTGTCAACGTAACTGCTGAGACCTTCAACTATGGTAGTACTGTTTCAAATTCTTCTGAATTCTCTGGTTGTTGACGTTGTGTGCAAAGCCAAGAAGGTCCAATCCACCACAGCTTTTTATCTTCGAGTTCAACTGAAGTGATTCCCCTTGAGAGAAGATCAGCTGGGTTTTCAGTTGATGGAACATGCTTCCAGGTGGTTGCATCAGTGGCTTCTTGAATCTTAGCAATCCTGTTTGCCACAAATGTCTTCAGCAGCCTTGGCTCAGTGTTGATCCATCCCAAAACAATTGTACTGTCACTCCATAATCTGATCTGACCAATTTTCTTTCAAAGCACTCACTGTTGTTTTGACAAGTTGTGCAAGAAGAAGGGCTGCCTCCAATTCAAGTCTTGGCAACAAAATGGTTTTTAAAGGAGCTACTTTCGTCTTTGCACAAAGTAAATTGGAAATGTAGAGACCACTTTGCGTTTGACAAACTGCATAAATGCAGGCTCCAAAGGCCTTCTCTGAAGCATCACTAAATCCAAACAAATCAAAAGAGCCTGAGCAATTTCCAGGATTTATGTTTTGTCATAATTCTGATGTTGTTCAGTCTTTCTAATGATGTATAGTACTCGTTCCAAATCTGAAGGTGTTCTGGGGATGGCTGATCCCATTCAAATCCATCTATCCATAAGTGTTGCATCAACAACTTCCCTTTGATCAGTACTGGACCCACGAGTCCTAGTGGATAACAAATCTGTGCGATTTTGGAGGCAACTTCTCTTTTGGATCCTGGTGACTCCCTTGCCAGCTCAACTCGAAACTTAAGGCAATCTTGTGCTGAGTCCCAGAGGAGTCCAAGAGTCTTACTAGCTTCACCTTTGTCTAAAACCAGTAAAGTCCCTTCGTCGCTTTTGCTCTCCAAATCCTGCAAGATCTCTTTTGCTGTTGGACCTCCATTTCCTCAAATGCATTCCACCACTCTTGAGAATATTTTGTGTTAGCCGCCATAGCCCAATCACGTCTTCTAGAATGTCTCCTCCACTTAAGCAGTCATCCATATAAAAATCATCACGAATAGCCATTGCTGCTGCTGAAAATTAATTTTCATTGAGAATAACCAATTCATTTAGGCATCTCATGGCATGGTAAGGTGCTGATGCTGTTCTATATGTTACTGTATTCAAGTGATAAATGCTCACAGGGGCTGAAGATTCCTCTTTCCACAAAATCTGCTGTAATGCTCAATCTTCAGGATGGATGAGGATTTGCCAAAACATCTTTTCCACATCTGCCATCACTTATGGCTGTGAAATCTAAGTACAATGTGAAGAAGATCTTGCTGTAAATTAGTCCTTTCATGAGCTTGTCATTGAGTGATGTCCCGAGTAAGGTTTTCGGCGACACATCAAATACCATTCTGACTTTTGTGGTGTTCCTATCTGGACGTACCACTGGTTGCTGGGGTATGAAGTATGAATTTGATACATCTTGATTTTGGTTTACTTCAATCAAACTCATATGCCCTAGTTTTTTATATTCATCCATGAAATCTGCATAAGCAGTCTTTTATTCGGGGTGTCTGCTTAATCTCTTGACTAATGATTCTAGCCTGTTTAGTGCGTGTTTTCTTGATTCTCCGAGGATGGCATTCAGCTTGATAGGAGCCTTACGATGAATCTACCAGTTGTATCTCTCTAAACGGTGTCCGTGAACTGTCTTTCACATATTCTTTCTTCTGATGTGTAATGCTGAATCTCCGAAATTGTTCTTGTTTTCAGAATTCTTCCATCTGATCTGATAATTGTTGATTGCTAATTTTCATGCATGTTGTTGTTGATCCTAATTTGTTCTCAAAAACTTCACCTCCTATAATCCAGCCTAATTGGGTGTTTTGCAGAGCTGGTTGTCCTTCAGCTTCATTCTTGGGTGGACCTATGACTATTTTCCAATAAAGTCCTGCACCAATTAATATGTCTGTCTTCAGGCTTGTTGAATGTGGGGTCTTACAAGCGAATGTCCTTTGGAATAATAATCTTGTCCTTCTTGATCTCCAACTGTGGCAATCGTCCTGTTATAGTTGGCAAAACTAGAAATTCTTCTTCCACCTCAGATCCTTCATTCCTTGAAGCGAAGTGTACTCTCGTAATCCTTTTTGTTTCCACTTTGGAACAATCTACTCCAATGATCTGTGTGTTTGTCTTGACATTCGGTAAACCAAGCTTCTTATACAGACCTTCTTTTATTAGATTCAACTGAGATCCCGGATTCAATAAGGCTGGGCATGTCATTCTTCTTCCGTGAACATCTTTCACATCAATTAAAGCTGTTGACAAAAGTATTTACGATGTTATTCCTTTCACCAAGCTCACAATAAACGAAGCAGGTGAATGCTGAGATTTGACCCACAGGTTTATGGGCACTTAGTTTTCTTTAACATTTTGTTTCTGTTTGTCATCTTCCTCAGCATGTAAAAGTGTGTTGTGTAGAAGTCTACATTTCTTCCATTTTGTTCCTCTGTAATAATTTTGCAATATGTACTGGGTTCAAACAGTTATGACACTGTCCTTTTTCTCGGAGCAGTTTTCTTCTGTCTTCAACTGACTGCTTAATTAATTCTTCACATGTAAAACTGGGGTGACTTCCATCACACAGATTACAGCTTGCCCGAGTCGTCATCATCATAACAACTTTCTTGCTAGGTTGTTTGTCCTTCGTTTTTGCCTTCGCGTTCAATTCCTTGGTCTTGTTGTGATTTAACAGCATATATGATTGGGAATGTTCAGTTAAAAATTTCAAGACATCATCCAATGTTGGCATCTTCTCTGGAGTGTTGCCTTTCCCGCCAGTCTCTTTGCTTAGTGAAATCCAGCTGTTTCTTTGCTAGATGAATAACCATTGTATCCTAATATTGTACCAGTTGCTTCATTGCTTTCAATAAAGCCATGTAAGTTGAGTGATTCATATTTGTTCTCTTTAAAAACTGTAGAGAACTTGAAAAGTTTTTCTAGATGTGTCTTGATTATTATCATTTGATTATCATGTATCTACAAACCTTGAATGACTTTGCATGCCTCGCCCTGCAGAAGACCAATCAGATACTGATATTTTTTAATATTTGTTAGTTGAGTATCATTATGAATGGTTGACTCAAAACTGTTTTTAAAAAGCAACCATTTTTTGAATTCGCTGTTGAATTCCGGTAATTTAATTTCTGGTAATTTCTGTATTCTTCTGTTATGATTTTGTGGAACTTCCTGTTGATGAATGGCGTTGTTTACTGCCGGTTCATTTGAGCTGGCACATCCTCTGCTTCATCTATTATCGTTTGCAGTTGTGCAACTGCACTGAAATAAATAGATTCAAATAGCTCTCGCTCTCCCTCACTTTCCTCTCGAAACTGTAGTGCAGGTATTTCATCAGTGATCTCTGTTTCCTCTATTTTAATTTGTACTTCTTCAAAAGAATTCCATAGCTCTTCACATTTTTTTATTCTAACCTTCGCCTCTGATTTTGACGTGTCAGCTGTAATCGACTTCATTATTCTTAATGTTCCTTTTACTTGTCCACGCGATTGTTTCAATTTCGTTAGTTGCGACAAATTGAAATTAAAGTTACGCTGTGGAAGTTTGAAGGGAATGTGTGAAGGTTATGTATGAGTTCGAAGGTATCGTGTTGGTGAATTGAGGTTATATGACAAAGGAAATTGGACCTTTTATTTTTATGACAACAGGTGGATCATTGGACTTCAATTATTATTATTTTCGTATTATATTGATCAGTGCATGTTTATGTTACAAAAACATGTGCTAAGGCTTCTAGAAAGATACATTTTCTTGTAAATTCTAGAGTGCTTAAGGTCCAGATATAATGTACAGAATATTCTACCGAGTTCTCGTCTACCCAGTGTGTTTTCCAATTCTGTAGTGGGTTACAAATCATTAATACAGGTAATAATGATGGCACTAACACCAATGGTGTTGACTTGAAGCTCATCCACATCAGGGTTCACGTCAGTACCGCAATTACCATCGAACATCCTACTCAAGCTATCGGCAATGACATTCTCGGAACCATGGATATGCCGAATATTTAAATTAAAAGATGAGATTCGAAGTGCCCACCTGGTTATCCTTCTGGTCCTTTTGGGCCGATTTAATACCCAAGAAAGAGCCTGATTGTCGTCTCTAGGTCGAAGTTCACATGTTCGATGAAGGGCCTAAACTTCTCTAGAGCAAATAGCACAGCTAGACATTCCAGCTCATAGATGGAGTATTTACTCTCCAGATTGTTGAGCACCCTGGATACATAAGCTACAGTTCTACGCCCCTTTTCATGTTCCTGTAGGAGGACACCAGCAATAGCTCGCCCAGAGGCATCAGTTTGTTCTTTCACAAGTTTGAGCATTGAAAGCTGTTCCTTTTCTAATTCCGATATTTTACCTTGATAGAACTCTGCATCTTCGCTGTCAAAAGTTCCGAATAAAGTTTTTGATAACGTGCCAATAAAATTAAATAAACCTCTCTTTTCTCGTTTAACAGTATTTTTAGTGAACTATCAAAATATCCCGTAGTTCTTTTACCTTTTGTAAACAACTAATCTCCATTTGCACTTCGTGTTGGCAGGTAAAATTTAGTTCACTTTGTAGCTGGTAACATAACACCTGAGTTTTTCGTATGTTTTCCCTAATTAGTGTGTATGGCTCAATTAATTTACTTAAGTTAACATAAGTAACCAATCTCCATTCTGTAGTTGACAACTGTACATTTCCCTCATCTTTGAAATATATTCCCGGGGTTTTCTCATAAGGAGTCTACGAACCTGCTACGCTGGTGTAGCAGGGGGGAGAGGTGATACTCCCACATGGCGCGTCCCAGGTGGCGGATAGGGGGATCCTAACCGGCTTGCCGGCGGACTTGAGGAAAATGCCTCACGCGGACCAAACGCACTACCCTTGCGGGTGGGGGACGCACATGTAGAATACACCCGCGGTATCCCCTGCCTGTCGTAAGAGGCGACTACAAGGGGCGACCAAGGGATGCTGGTATTAGAACCATGAAACTACTATTGATTAGTACCATCACGCGGGGAACACCATGGGTCGCCTTTTCTTACGAGTAGTACCACTATATTTGGTACATAACAGGTTTGTGATTAGTAGCAGCAGAGAGTGGTTCCCCTGTGGGTTTCCCGTACCCATGTGAGCAACACCGCGGGTCTGGGCGTTGCCTGTGAGTTGTACCACTATATGAGCGACACCGTGTGTCTGCGTTGCCTGTGATTAGTACCCACTATGTGAGGAACACCACGGGGCCCGTGGGACCGGCACCCGTGACTAGTACACCTAGGTGAGGAAACTCATCGTTTGCGTTGGCTATGAGTGGCATCATTGTGTGAGAAACACCATAGGTCTGCGTTACCTGTACGAAGTACAATACTTGTGATTAGTACCATCTTGTGTGGAACACTGTGAGTCTTTGCTACTTTTGATTAGTATTCCAACATGACAAATACCATAGTTCTACTTTACTCGCGACATGTACCATTCAGTTAAAGATAAAAATTTCATTGTTCCGTATTGAAAAGTATCACAGTTAAATTGAAATAATAAATATGGTAGTTCGACCTATTCAATACAAGTAAATAAGAGATGTAGAGATTACATTCTTTTTTAATTAAAAGTGGAAATGGTACCGGTTTCGACCCCAGTCTGGGTCATCATCAGCCGATTATAACTCGAAAAACAATGCATAAGTAAGAAAGAAGTTAACAGTCAAGTCCACACAATATCAGTTGAAGAGGCGATTTAAAAATGACAGGGGTAGGCACTGTAAAATTCAGACGAAGTGGAATGGAAGTCAATTAAAAGAAGTAATGCGTAATCTTCCAAGCATCAGCACGGCACACACAATATTTGGCACTGTCTCACAATGTTCACGAAAAGCAGAGAACAGTTAAATGAGCCAGACTGCATACAACGTCAGGCACAAAGTCACAACACAATCCAAATATGAAGATCTAAAGTCATGAAGAAGCCGAAGACGAGCAGCTCAACCGAAGTAACTTGTAAGCTCCAGAAGATCGGCGCGGTGTTTACAACGTCAAGTGCTGTAGTTTCATACGCTGACGGAGATTCTGTGGGGCCTTAGACGTGGATTTTGCACCCCTTTTGACATCAAGCATCCTCGATTCAGGATTCTGCTTTATGAGTGGTCCCTTGGTCAGTAATAAATTATGTATGATCCTTTTTTGAGTTGAATCCACTAATTCTTTTGTTTGCTCGTTTTTGTTGGGTTTTTTTGCTACATGTCCATCCATTCCTTCTTCATGACGATTTTTTTTCTTTTGGTCAGTTTATGATTTTGAATTTTTTTGTCATTTCATTTCATACTATTAGGGGCCAATGACCTCGATGTTAGGCCCCTTTAAACAACAAGCATCATCTTCATAAGGAGTCACCTGAAAAGCTATTCCTTCCCCATCTATTTTTTTCCAAAAAGTTAGTTAAAATTAGTACATAAACTACCCAGTTTGATCCACGCCTTCTTGTTTCGTACGGGGTGACCTGTAAAGAAAAGTTTCCGTTGTACTGCACTGTGGGAGCCCCTATATTTATGCAAAATTTGCAATTTGCAGATTACTGTAGTAGTAATTCACTTCTAATGCAGGGTTATTTTACCATGTGCATGCCATCTACATTGTTATTACCCTAATGAACGATTCCCATGCTGGGGTTCGTATCCCGTACGTCGTTTTGCTAAGTGCAGTCCCCATTATAGCTCACGCAGCTGTTCAGATTTGCCTACCCCTGTTGGATCATTATGTTATTTCACTTCCACACACAATTCCTGGGGTCAAGTTCGTTTGACTCGATCTCTTCGCCTTTAAACAATAAGCACTACCACCATCAACTAACTTCAGGGATTTTATGGGCTAGGAAACTCCACTTCGAACGGTTAAGCTGCCTCTTTTAGAGTAGTTGTAATATAATTAAGTCCGAGAGAGGGAAGACCCCCCAGTGTGTTCTTGTGGTGCCGACTTTACCGTGGCCCACATCCTCACAGAGTGTGCCCATCTCTCTGGCCTAAGACGGAGCCTCGGCCGGCAGGAAACACTCGAACGCATACTAGCCGATGACGTGACTACTGCTGATCTCGTCATCCGCTTTAACAAGTGTACTGTTACTCAGGAAACGTACGTTCCCTTTTGATTCGTTAGTAATCTTTTTGGCGTAATTCTATAATAGTTTTTGTTTTATTTTGTACTGCGTTTCCAAATTCCTTTGTTGAATAAATAATTTTGTTTTATATTTTAAATTTCTTTTCCACTAATTTGTTCAGAGAGGATGATTACCTCGTTGTACTTCCTCTTAAAACAAAAATCACCGCCACCACCTCCGTGGCTCAGGTGGCAGCGTGCCGGCCTCTCACCGCTGGGTTCCGTGGTTCAAGTCCCAGTCACTTCATGTGAGACGTGCTATGGACAAAGCGGAGGCGGGACAGGTTTTTTTCCAGGTATCATTTAATTTCATCTGTTATTCATTAATCATTACCCCAGAGGAGTGCGACAGGCTTCGGCAGCCGGAACAATTCCTATCCTGATTTATAAATTTCATTTTTGTTCCGTATTGATAGCCACCAAATGTCATAAAAGAAAGAAAAGTTCCAATACAAGTATTGATCAGGTGGAACTTTTCTTTCTTTTATGACACAATTCCTATCCTCGCCACTAGATAGGGGCTTCATTCATTCCATTCCTGACCCGGTCGAATGACAGGAAACAGGGTGTGGATTTTCAGAAGGTACCATAGAAGTCGGAATTAGAGGTCAGAAGAACCTGCTTCAATTTCTGTTGGATACCGGAAGTGAAATATCCCTTATAAAGAGACAGGTGGTGCCAAGAGAAGCCATGGTTGTTAGGGAACCTGCCCTCAAGTTCAAGGATGTAGGTTTAGAAAAATCAAAACGAAAGGCACCGTAAGGCTTCCAGTAGGGGAGTCAAATGCGGATTTTCACGTAGTGGACAATGATATACAGCTCAATTGTGATGGGATTATAGGAAGAACACCACCACATAACCAGGAAGACTGCTCATGTCCACACAATCTGTCTTGAACCCAGAACGGAGACTATTGTCGAGGTGAGAACGGACAAAGAAGTGGCCGAGGTGTGATAGAAAAGAAATAAATTCTGCCAGGACTATACATAACGAGTTGTTTTAACGAAACCACGAGATCACAAGGCAATAGTGAGCGTGCTTAATACTAGGGGTACCAAAGTAAAATTTGAAAGGCTCGTACTCACTATGCAAGAGATCGAACCCGTGACAATCTCGGAGCAAACTGAGCAAATGGAAGTAAACCGTGTAAATCAGGAGAGTACGAAATCCCGAGAACAAAGTGTGATAGATCAATTGAGGGTTGACCATTTGGCACCCAAAGACCGAGAAGAGTTATGTGGTATTTGTGCAGCGTGTAATGACATTTTTCACTTAGAAGGGGATAAATTAACCCACACTGATGTGTTAGAACATGAAATACGGGTTAGGGAAAATCAACCTCCAATTAATGTGAGACCTTACAGATTACCCGAGGCTCAAAGGAGATTCAGAGGCAAATTGATAGGATGTTAAAAGATGAAATAATCGCGCTTAGTACCAGGGCATGGAATGCACTGCTCGTCATCCTCCCAAAGAAAATGGATGCTTCAGGGAAGCAAAAATATCGCATTTGCATAGATTTTTGAAAGCTCAATGAAGTGACAATAGGAACAGTATTACCAATACCTCTCATATCAGAGCTCTTAGATGCTTTAGGGAAAGCACGTTACTTCTCTACCGTGGACCTAGCATCTGGTTACCATCAGGAGTTAATAAGGCCAGAGGACCGCAAAAAGACGGCATTCTCAGCCTTAGTGCGGCATTATGAATATTTGTGCATGCCATTGGACTTAATGATGCACCTAGCACTTTCATGAGGCTGATGATGACGGCTTTGTCAGGTCTAAATTTGTGAAATGTTTGGTCTATATGGATAATATTTTGTCATGGAAACTCATTTGAAGACCACAATCAGAAATGATGGAAGTGTTCCAGAGGCTCAGGAAACACCGGTCAAAATTACAGCCAGACAAGTGCGAATTCCTGCAAACAGAGGTGGCATTCTTAGGCCACGTGATTACCGAGAATGGAGTTCAGTCGGATGAGCGAAAGGTTGAGGCAGTAAGGAATTTTCCGAGGCCTGCAACCCTATTGGGACTCATCCTTAGGCCCGTTTTAGCAGTCCCTGCTTAGTTTAAATCTTTATCACGGGACCCTTTTCTTTTTGCATATTGTTTTGGCCCATCCACATATTGTTTATCCCTCTCATATCCCTTTTTCTTGTACTCCTGGGGTTTAGATTTTCCGTTTTCATTCTCACTATTTTCTTTTTTGAACCAACAGGTTTTCTGTAAGTGACCATTACGTCCACAAATGTAACATTCCCTTTCCCTCGATTGTTTCGGTCTTTCGTGGCACTGGGATTGTCTGTGTCCCGTTGTCCCACAGTTGTAGTATCGGATTATTGCACACATTTTAATTTCACGGGACCTATTTTCTTCGTTCTCCCTAAATTTTTTCTTACAGTATTTTTCTGTATGTCCCACCTTCTGACAATGTTGGCAGATAGGTGGACCTTTCTTGGGAAGCCGGGCTGAGTGGCTCAACGGTTAAGGCGCTGGCCTTCTAACCCCAACTTGGCAGGTTCGATCCTGGCTCAGTCCGGTGGTATTTGAAGGTGCTCAAATACGACAGCCTCGTGTCGGTAGATTTACTGGCACGTAAAAGAACTCCTGCGGGACTAAATTCCGGCACTTCGGCGTCTCCGAAGACCGTAAAAGTAGTTAGTGGGACGTAAAAGCAAATAACATTATTATTAACTTTCTTGGGAACTTTTCGCACTCTACAGTCCCTGGCCATGTACCCCTCACGATTGCAATTATAGCAAACACTCTGTTTGCTCTTTTACCTGGCGTTAGCCCGGTCATTCATTGTTTAGAATTGGCTCCTGTTTAGGCCGCGGTAGGTATACTTCTCACTTACCAACGGCGCTTCGTAAATAGCGATGACTGCTGGTAGTATTAATTTGAAATACCCCGCCAAGTCACGTCCTAAATTTCACGAGAAGGATGTAGAGATTCGAACCTAGTTAAGCAAGGGTCCAATAAATAAATTTGGTGGAACGAAGCACAGCGCGTGCCATCGTAACATGTCAGAAAGGCTGTAGCCAGCAAGAACCCAGCCTAGATGTCAGTTTTATCCCAGGTGGGACTACAATAACAGGACCAAGGGTCCGATCCCATAGAATAGTACTGAACAGGGAGATGTGTTAATAGACATGTGCGTGTAAAAGTGTATGCAGAAAAGCTCCAGCCTTATTAAAAGTGAAAATTATACCCATAATATGAAGTGAGAGTAGGCTTACTAAGTAAGGAATTACGATATTAAAAGAGCAATGAATGACCGAATCATACAAGTCAAGCCTAACATAACAGTATTTCAGTAAATTAGTGGAGAGCGTAGCCTTTGGCATGAGTCATTGTTAGTAAACACAGCATGCCTTGCTGCTGATAAGAGATTGAGTCGAACGAGCTTGACCTCAGTAATTGAGTGTGCGGAAGTGAATTGACATAACGATTCAACAGGGGTAAATTCATGAAGCAGGATGCTACCCTACTTGCACATAGTCCAAGTGGACAAATCAGAACAGCTGTCTAAGCTGTGATGGTGTCTGCACTTAGCAACACCACGTACAGGATACGAACCCCAGCATGGGAATCGTCCATTAGGGTAATTACAATGTGGATGGCATGCACATGGTAAAAATAACCCCGCATTAGAAAAGAATTCAGTGAAGAAAAGGCCCATGGAGGAGCGCAACCCGGAAAAGGGTGGAAAAGTCGCATAGCCCTCCGCGACAAACGAATAGAGATCAGTCGGTCAAGCAATGGGAACAGTCATGTAACACGACCGAACGGGTTCAATATTGGTACACGCAAAAGACCGAGATAAGCCCTTCAAATTTTTGGTAGATACAGGGGCTGACAGCCTAATTCGGGAGGAAAGTGTACCCAAAAGTGATTCACTATCGTAAACCACTTGTGGAGCTCTCGGGTATTACAGGGCGAACGTCACGCACCAAGGGTTGCATCATGTTTTCACGTAGGGGATTCCTCCCCTGAATTTCGTGTTGTCAGAGATGAATTTTGACCATCGTCAGATGGCCTCACAGGCATAACCATTTACCGAGATGGGTACGTGGAGATCTTCAATCGAAGATTCCCAGTGTGCTTAAGTGTAGGAAAATGTGTCAGATAAATGTTGCGAATAATGGTGATTTGAGTGCATTTATGCAACTTCCCAAAGAGTATCAATTACCACAACGTTATTACCATCAATTTTAGTACACAGTAGGTCCTCCGACAAATCTTTCTCCATTTCTTCACATCGCTTACCCCCAAAATCTCTCTGATCATCAATTTCCCTCCCTACATTATCAATTTCTTTTGCAACACTATTACCCCCATCACTAGCTGCCATGCAATGCTTACCAATTAAATTACTTACCTTTTCCCCTACATTACTAATTTTATCACTTAATTTCTTCCGTTGATTAGTAATTTTATTCCCTTGATAATTCTATTTTGCCAACTGCTCCAGTACCAACTTCATGAAATTATTACCCTCCATATTAGATTGATTAAGCTCACTAATTTTCCTTTCACCCTCCATGAAAATTCCATGCCCCTTTTCCGTAGACATATTCACTCTGAAAACTATTCATCAAAATTTTGGGTGCTTGTGTCACAGCTGCTCTCCTGATCATTAAGTGACATACTTCCTTTATGCACTATTCTTCTTCTCATATTCATTACATTACTACTCCTCTCACAATTATTCTTACTCCATTGACAAATATACTCAAAACATGAAAACCCTGATAAATTACTCCTAACACAAGCTCACTAAAATGTGCCGATCGAGGTCATATAGCAAGTCTGGAAATCATTCTGCCTTAAGTTGCAGTGCCAGTTGTAATATTTTGGCGAAATTGAAAATACGCAATGGATAAATTGCATACCTGCCAACTTTCCCGATTTAGGCGGGAAACTCCCGATTATCGACTTATTTGCCGCCTCCCGATTGTTCTATTATTTCTCCCGATTTTAGCTTTTTTGGTGGACTTAAAACATTTGTTTTCAAATCTCGCCATTTCAGCTTTTTTACGCGAGTGGCCGGAAGTCCTTTCCTCATTGGCCGCTTTCAAACGAAATACCTACGTTTATTAATGCGAGAAATGTTCGCGAATGAGCGATGTTTATTGAAACCTGTTTATCGCGACGCGTATATCGATCGTCAATCTCTCGTTCTCGCGTGCATGACCTCAGTTTTTATAGTAGAGTCATCTATGGAAAATGTTCAAACTTCTTGATGTACACCAAAACAAAACAAGGAAATCCAGTCATTTTAGGGAACTTTAACATACCGTAACAAATAACTCAGTTATTCAATAGTGACATCTGCTGAGTTCGTTCATCTCAGTCTAGTCGATTCTAGAGACTAGTCGCTAGATATGGAGTCTTTTTTAATAATTTAATGATAGAATTTCAATGATAACGACTAGTGACTTTTCTAGAGATGTTAGGAGCTATTTGGAGACAATTCTGACTAATTTTAATTTATCTTAATATAACTAAAAAAGTGTGTCTGTACATTGCTCAGTACCGGCCGTGACCACAGTAACAAGGGGAAATGGCACGTTTTAATTTTCTGTAATGTCTGTCTGTTTGTACGCGCATCACGAGAAAATGGCTATAGATAATTTAATGAAAATCGGTATATAAAGTCGGGGAAGAAGTCGCTACAATCTAGGCCATAAATAATTGTTTTCACTGAGTTAAATGGTAGTTTAGGGGAAGGCCTAAAATTTAATTCTCAAATATTTATTATTATTATTGGCCCTATCGTTAAATACTACATAATTAAAGTTATATATTATTAAATATCCTATCAATGTCATACGTTTTTACCGTATCGGCTATGATAACAGAGATATTCACGAATTTGGATTTTTGTTGCCAAGTTCATATCAGCGTGGAGGTACGAGAAAATGAGTGGACAGAATTTAATGAAAATCGGTATGTGAAGTCGGGGAATAAGGAACTACAGTCCACGCTACAAATAATTGTATTCACCCTGTTCGAAATAGTAGTTCAGGGGAAGGTGCCAAACTTTCATTTTTAATTACCTATCTAATTGGTCATATCGAAAAGTACTACATAACAAGAGTTATAGAGAGTACAATTTCTGATTATTTATGTCTTATTCCTTTTACCATACTGACTATAATAATTTTGTGAAGATGATTATAAGAATGAGAAAAAAAGTCCTGAAGGAACAATCGTTTGAATAGTAACACACGAGGCCGTCATAAAAGAATGGAGGACTCACTTTACATCAAAAGCTCTAATATCACAGAATTGGAAGAAAACTAAATGTGAAAGCCTGCAATATATACAACTCATAAAATTGATCAAAAATAACTTTACATTGACCATTGTTTGTTGTGATGTGCTTTGTGTATTCTGCTGCCATTTATCTCCAATAGATGGGATTATTGCTGCGTACCTTGTATAACAGCCTGCTTGAATATTGGCGGGAAGTAGCTCGGGAGTTAGATCTCTCTCTTCTTTCACATGACATTACTTTGGTTCATAAATTTGCTGATTCTACTGGTACGTAACACACTGGATCATCATAGTATTCCAGCTATTCGATCCCTACTCTGAGGCAGTGATTAGAATGAGCAGTGTGCTACTTAAATGTAATTAGCACGAACCTACTATGTGGCGTAGCAGGGGGAGAGGTAATACTACCACATGGCACGTTCCAGGTGGCGGATAGGGGGGTCCTAACCGGCTAACCCGCGGACTTGAGCGAAATTAAATAGCTCCCGTGGACCAAACACGCACCCCCTGTATGTGGGGGGGACGCAGGCGAAGAATGCACCCACGGTATTCCCTGCCTGTCGTAAGAGGTGAACTGACACTAAGAATACGACGAAGACCCACTGCGGTGGATTTGGTCAAAACTAGCAAAAAAACTGCCAGGAACTGGACCCGGGCCTCTTACAGATAACAAACATATAAGAGACGCAAAGAAATAAAAATATAACAGTAGTAAGGGCAAGAACTTAAATTTATTATGGAGAGAAAATAAAGAAAAAGGTTGCATAAGTAAAACAAGGGGGCCGAAAAACCAAATAGGTAATATTAATAATATGTAACCCATAATCAAAATACATCAGATTCATTGATTATAGCACCTTCACACACGCTTACCTTCATAAAAGACGTGATGAAAAGTAAGGTATAAGGACTTGGCATCTTGTCATAATTAATTGAAGCATATGCATTCAGGTGGGTACAAAGCTTTTCTTTGTAGCACATCAGGTTTAAACAGCCATAAGTTTAGGGAGTAACAGCACCTAATCATAACATTCTCCTTTTCAATTCCTCAGATAAGACATAAAACTCTCAACAATAAAAATCGCGTCCCCCGAGAATACAATATCATTAAGTAAAAGAGCTTAAAATGGGAGAAGAGGGAAGGGTGCACCGAGCTCATAAAATTCAAGCAGAGAGAAAAGGGGGAATTTACCATGGTTTCACGCCAAACTACATAGATAAAACAGAAGGCCCAGCAAATAATAAAACAAATTAAATTAGAAAATAGGTAAAGAAAGCAATGACGTCAATGTGAAACGAACAATAAATAAGTAAATTAGACACGAAAGGTATCACGGAGCCAAGCATCAGAACCACCCACGCTCACACAGAGACCAAGGGGTTAGGTCGCCGAATAGAGGGACGTATAAGAACGTCAATGCACAGCACATAACAAAATAAACAACCGCTCTCGAGCTCAGACAATATGAACCAGAAAGTGGTCCATTTTACAGAGACGGAGTGTTTCCAACACCAAAACACACAGAAGCAGGCCAATCGCGTTGTTAGCTTGTATTCATACCAAGTCTATGAAGTGGACATGTATTATACAGAACACGCGATAAAATAATACAACATGAGCTCAAGCGGAATGTTAATGATGCGACATGAGTAAAAGGTCTCGACCGCACACAGCAAACAGTCTCATACACACACACACACACACACACACACACACACACACACACACACACACACACATGAATCCGTGTCACCTTCTGTTCTCAAAATAAACATAGTGGATCGGTAAAAGAAAATGCCGAAAGAAGCGTGTAAAAGTAAACACACAAATAAATTAGAAACACGTGTAATGAGGGAAACCTTTCTAACCCAACCATGGTGAGCACAAAACGAAGCAATAATGAAACCAAGAGAATATTAAAGAAAACTAAATACCTCAATTATATAAGCAATTCACATTCTCGAAAGGCTAAGATATGTACAAAGACATCTTGAATCTGTTAAAATATATTTTATATGCCACAAAGGCGACTTGGAAATCCAATCCTTCCATCTTCTCAAGTCAAAACTCCTCACACCACCCACCAGAAAGATAACCCAACAAAACGGGGCAGAAAAGAAATGCTTTGACTTATGCTAACGTATGAGATGCCATCTACCGGAATAAGGAAAGATTACAGAGTGGTAACAACACATGATGGGAGAGAGTAATAGTTCATAGATTCAAGAGTTCGCTAGGAACGTGAAGACTTCAGAAAAGGCAAACGTACCATAAAATGATATGGTGTGGTTGAAATATTCTAAGTGCCCCCTCGAAAATGAATTCTGTCTTGCTGATCAGACTAGAAGAATTCATTGTACTTGAAGGCTGAAGCTTAAAATAAATGTGCTAGCACGACTACAACTAAACTTAATGCTAAGATAATACGGGTACGTGAGTAGAATACAAAGGTGGGTTCATATTTGAGAATGTGCGTTTTCCTTCAGAAACACGTGTAGGCGTAAGTGTCCTATCACTAAGGTCAACACAAGGAAACGATGAAGAGCGGAGTCTTTTAAGACCTGAAGTGTGTCGCAGTCCAGTAAAGCGTATAAACATGTGCATGTCGAATACGATCATACTTCATTTTATCCATATATTACGATTTGACTACTGGCTTTCCTTTTGTCGTTATTAATCTTTGTTATTCATCTGATTTCTTAAAGAAGATAACAGTTTTCTATTCTTGAAGCAGAAAGAGGTCTGAGTATACCGTTTTCTCGCTAAGATATAATCCAAGTTTACATGGTAGCTGCAGAAAACAGTATGATAACTCAGTAAAAATGAAGTAAAATGTACGTTGCGGTTTCCTTGGGTAATGTGGTTTTAAAAAGGATACATGGGCTTTGGAGAAGTCATGCGTAGCGACGTCCTCCAGCTCGACAGTCACAGGTTCCAGGAATTTAACGATCCATTCTGGCTCAGACCATTTCTGACATAGTTTCCCGCTGACATGGACCGAGGCGGAACTGACAGGAAATTTCTTGATTAAAACTAGGCCTGGAACACTAAAAGGGACCGATTTCCTCCCCTTGCTACACCTCAGAGCCACCTTGTTCTTCGCTTTTATCAGATGATCGGAAGCTATTTTCCATTTTTCTTCCACACTCAGGCGACGGGAAGGAGCGGAGAGATATTCGATATTCCATTGCAACATAAGCGGATCGTTTGGGATTCTGCCCAGAAACAGTTCGGCTGGCGTGAATTGGCTGAATTGATGTACAGCGGTGTTGAAACCTAGGCTGAAAAAAGACAACGGGACTGGTTATTATGGTGAAAGGCAGATAAACATGTTTTGAGGTTACGATGGAATCTCTCGATTAGAGACGGTTCATGGTGGTGAGGACTAAGAAGGATATGCTTAATACCCCTCAAGAAACACATATTCTGAAAACTAGTACAGGTGAAGATAGAGGAATTGTCCGACACTAATGTCTTGGGAGGTCCAAAAATGGCAAAAATTTGATTGGATAACGATTTAGTGGTAACGGCAGAGTTAATTTTCCGGACAGGGAATAGCCAAACAAACTTAGAAAAACCATCAGTGACCGATAGTATGCTGATATGTCCGTTCCGGGATCTTACTGGAGGTCCGAAGAAATCAAATAGTTTCTCTCCAGGAGCATTAGTCACATCGGCAGAATGAAATCCGACTTGACTATTTTGAGCGGGCTTGCACTTTTGACAAACGTCACAGGTTCTGACAAACTCACAGACATCCTTCTTTAGGCTCGGCCAATAGTAATTTCGAGCGATTTTATGAAATATTTTTAGCTGTCCAAGGTGCACTCCCAAATATGAGTCATGGTAGTAATTCAGAATCATAGTCCTCAAAGCACGGGGAATAAACACTTTCGAGGACTTGTTTCGAGGACACTTATGGTTCAAGAGACCCTTCTTATTTTCGAAAGACTCGTAGCTGTAGTCATTCTTGAAAATTTCGTCCATTATCTTAACACAGTCATTGTCTTTCCTTTGGAATTCGCCTATATTCATAAAGCTCCAGGGGTAATTTTGAAGAACGTTGACCGAAAGATTAGAACCAGAACTGCATTCAACGTTATCGTTGGGATTTTCCACGCCATCAAACATGCGCTACAGACAGTCAGCCATGACGTTGTCGTTGCATCTCTCATGCACAACAGTAAATTTATAAGATGACAAGCGAAGTATCCAGCGGGCCGTTCTCCCTAACTTTTTTACGTTTGCGCTCATCCAAGATAAGGTGATTATCGGTGTGAATCCAGAAATGACGGTGTTCTAGGTAGGAGTGAAACTTTTCAACACCCAAAACGACAGCCAAGCATTCTTTCTCATAAATAGAATAGCTTAATTCTGAACCATGTAGCATCTTGCTGAAATATGCAATAGGGGCCAGATCAGGTTTAAACAGCCATAAGTTTAGGGAGTAACAGCACCTAATCATAACATTCTCCCTTTCAATTCCTCAGATAAGACATAAAACTCTCAACAATAAAAATCACGTCCCCCGAGAATACAATATCATTAAGTAAAAGAGCTTATAATGGGAGAAGAGGGAATTCAAGCAGAGAGAAAAAGGGGAATTTACCATGGTTTCACGCCAAACAGCATAGATAAAACAGAAGGCGCCCAGCAAAGAACAAAACAAATTAAATTAGAAAATAGGTAAAGAAAGCCAACGACGGCAATGTGAAACGAACAATACATTAATTAGACACAAATGGTATCACTGAGTCGAGCGTCAGAACCACCCACGCTCACACAGAGACCAAGGGGTTAGGTCGCCGAATAGAGGGACGTATAAGAACGTCAACGCACAGCACACAACAAAATAAACAACCGCTTTCGAGCTCAGACAATATGAACCAGAAAGTGGTCCATTTTACAGAGACGGAGTGTTTCCAACACCAAAACACACAGAAGCAGGCCAATCGCATTGTTAGCTTGTAGCTGTGTGTATTTGTGTTATTTTTGATGTGTAACGTTTTAAGTTAGACAGGTATAGATGGTTAGCGCTTGTATACCACACTGGAGTGGGAAAAATGATGATGATGAGGAGGAATATGACAATGATGGATGTGTTAATGTCCATTACGATTTAGTGCTTGGTATTTGAGTTTGTATATTCCTGATTTCGAAAAATAGTTGTTTCATATTAATGGAATTTGCTCATTGGTTGAATATCTTAGCTATTTTGCATGTCTTTATGAAAATACAGTTAGATACTTGACAAACATCAGCACAGATGTTAAAATATTACACACACAAAATAATGATCATTAAATGTAAAGGAGGCACTCCCATCTCCTAAAATAATCTCCATTATTCATCTACTGAATTGAATCGCATAGAGTAAAGCATAACAGTTCATTGAATGATATAATTTATTAATTCATACCCTAAATAATTTCCAAAACAATTTAAAATATGAAAAATAATAGTAGTTACGGTGTTTTGTGGTGGACAGAGGTGAAAGAAGGTGGCTCTATCTACTACAAACGATTACTTGAAAGCTTTAAAATTAAAGTTATATTTCTTTTCTCCTTTTTTAACTGCAGAAATAGTAGCAAACAAGTCGCTCAGGGGAGGAACAAGATTTCAGGTACAGTAGTTTAAATACAAAGTAGGAGAAGTCAGAAACTCAACAAAATAGTTCAAATAATCATCTGAGCTTGAAGCTCCAATTTTACAAGTGTTATTTGAGCACTATTGCTCCATACACCCAAAAGTTAAGGAGACAGGTCTCCCCATTTCATTTACAGAGTATATCTACATGAATAGGAAGAACATCTAAGCTCTATGAATTGTATAGGAGACTGAGCTCCGAACGTTTCCAGGCCTCTCGAGGCACAACCTACATTTAATAATTCAAACAGATTTCACTGTCTTCAACACTCAACAGTTTAACCACTTAATAAAAATAACTGCGTTTTACAGGAGTATCGAATACTCATTCTATCGGGCCTTGGTGGGAAGAAAAAAACACAGGTTAAAGTTACTGGCCCAAAAATCAAAATGATGTGGAGGCAGACATTTGCTCTCCTTGAAGTGTGCACACAAGATTAAAACCCTATTTGGGCTTCTGGCCCGAAGTTACAGGGGCTAATCCTATTCTACTGAGGTGACTAGATGGAGAAAATTTAAGTTACAAGGCTACAGATAGGAAACAGTTACAAAATATAGTCACCTCAAATACAAGTTGATACGGAAGTCGAGAGGGTGTCACACTCTTTATTCCCGAATTTCGGCTTAAGTTTTTAGGCTAGTTTGAGATTTACATTGGAGGAACAAGTTTACGTTATTGAAGATTGGATATTAAAGTTACATTCTTAAGGACAGGAAACCTTCCCCTCGGGTCGGGTTAGCTTTCAGAGGCTATCACCAAGTTAGTACATGGCTTCCATTACCTTATTGCACTGGACTGCTCGATGAAGGGCGAAGCGCCCGCGCCTGCACTGTTAGCACGCACTCAGTAACTGGACGATCAAGAAGACAAGGTAGCTCGAGAAATTGCCAGCTTTTATACCTGAGAGGAAGGTTCGAGAGAGATCTGGACAAATGCCTGACACACCCCCAATTTATTGGATGATTAAATATGTAACTTTTACTACAGTGGTTACACAAAAACAAAGCACTAAACACAATAAGGGGGGGGGAGTAAGAGCAACTACACTATGTCAGAAAACACAACACACTCAGCGAAACATCAGCTGGACTACGCGGATCTCCGCCAACAACATAATACGTAAATATCAGTAGGGCCAACTAGTGGACAATAAACCGGGAAGGTGGAAGGAACTACGACCTACTGAGGGCACGGACATGGCTTAGGTTGCGGTTTCCGAAATAATTCGCCGTGATCCTTAAATTTGAAAAATATTATTTACAAGTGAAATCTTACAAATACATTCCGAAACAAAATCCACCAACTTACAACTTACGAACTATAAGCTCCGTGATGCACATATCTTAGAGGTTCTTTGATAATGGCTTCACTACAAGTTTCAAACTTCAAACCAACTATACATCTAGTTACAAATCCAGTTGCACAATGCAATTTAGTAGGTTAAAAGCAACGTAAAAAGCAATTGCAATTTACAGTGAAGTGAAGTACTCTCCTAAACTCTAGCATACATCAAGTGACACTGAACTACTAGATTCAAACCCCAAGGTAAATCTGTTAAACTACAATCTACATATTTAGTGAAACAAGAAAAGGGGATGCCTCGAAAACAAACAGGCAAGCCCAGCTGAAAAGCTAAGGCGTCGTAAATAATTAATTTGGCGAATCTAGGTTAGGCTAGGGCAGACTCCTATATGAAATAGCAACCGAACATTACGGAAATTTTAGCCAGAACGAAATTCAAGAGTACTTACCCGAAGGTGGCCATCCCGGAAGTGAGGCGTCGCACACGGCGTAAAACTTCAGACAGACTAAACAGACCGAATTATATCGAACGCAGCTTCGCTCACTATATATAGGTAAACCCTGGCTTTGGAGTAGCCAATCAGAATGCATGAGTCCGCCCATCCCCACCTAGTTTCACCAATCACAATTCCTACTTTCAGTCGCGAACTTTAACTAAACTTCTCGAATACGCACGTTCGCGAATCTTCCATTTCCAGAATAGTTAGAAAATGCCTTCTAGAACACATAACCAACAAAAGGCAACACACCCTGTTCAAAAATTCATGTAACTTTCTGGATACTTCCATTAAGTACAGAACTGAAATCTACTTTTTACAAATACATATGTTACAAATATTACGCAGTACAGGTTAGGTCATTACAAATAAAACATATTACCACACTTTACAAATAAAGTCTTCAATAAACATTTTCCACTTCCACTACATCGTTCACCTGTGACATCTTCCTCCCCCCCGAAAGTCGAGCCATGCTCGACCATTTGCATAGTTTCACTGGGGAGAAAGTGATAAAACGTTCTCACACAGTACACGTAGTAATGATACAATATTCTAACACATACGATTTCTTGAAGTTGACTTTATAACTAATCAAAGCAAAACAAACCGAACTGTCACATAATATTCAAAAATAATGAAGGTGTTCATAAATCCACCTATTCAATAAATATCACAAAATCTACATGGATAGTCACATTACACTTCAAAACGCCTTCTGACCCTTTCACAGTTGTTTAGACAATTAGTACTCTGTCCACCAAAGGATGTACACACTTTCTGTCTGCCAAATGTTAGTCATCCAGGAACTTCTCACTTTGTTGCTAAACAGCGTTCAAAGCCTCCTTATAGGCGAGATTACGGACTAAGTATTTTGCACCACTTTTCCACACCAGTCATAGCACAGCTAGGCCACAGGTTCTCTCTGATGATGCGGCTGCCGACACGGCCGTTTGCCGCCAGCCTCCATTCAACTTCAGTCCGACCCAGGTAGCTATGTAGTTGCAGTCCAGTGATATCTTGCACCAAATCGGCAGATGGGTGAGATACCGTCCAGTCAGACTGCCACCATTAAGATGTTTGCCACAGGATCGTGGTGCGGGATGGTAGCGCCCAAGGTACAGAGTGCGCCTCCCAACTTGGCACTTCAGGTTGCCGTCAGAAGAAGCTGGTCACTACAGCCACTGCAATATAAACAAACCGCAAGAGACAGGGGAATACTTGAGGTAAAAGTATGCTGCTGGGTTCAAAGATCTTGCGTGGAGTCACCCAATGGGTGGTTTAATGAGTATGCAGTAGGGTCTCTCCCTCGCACACCAGTGATATTAGGGCACTAGCCCCGGGGTAAGCACTGCTATCTATAATTCATTTGACAAGATTATGGTGGTGGTGAAAGGAACCTATAGGAGTTTACCCTAAACCTGAAAGTAAGCGGAATAAATTCCAAGGAGTGACCCTAAACTAAAACCTACCTAACTTATAACACTAAATCTATTACACTAGAGGACTTATAACACTAAATCTATTAAATAGAGGATACCTTACGTATTCACTTACACAACTATTTACAACTAACAATAAAACTTATTATTATCTTATAACTAAAACCTTATAAATACCTTACAATAAAATAAATCTACATGGTCACCAACAGTGGTATTTACTCCTCCCTACCAGATTTAAGGTACCTTGACCTGGGAGAGATGGATTCTGCTAATCCTTTTCCTTTCGGAATCGCTCACCAATAATGTCACCGGGGTGAGGAACTTTAAGATCGTGCAGGGACCTCGAAATCTGGGGGGAAACTTACAGATAACATGGTCCGCAGCACTACTGACGGGATGTGTTTTAATAAATACCTGGTCACCCACAGACAGATCGTGCGGCCCTCGCCCGTGGTTGTAATTACGCTGGACCTTAGCGTAATAAACCTTCAAGTTCTTTCGTGCGCGGTGCCAATTAGCTCGAATTTTTTCTGGGCTGGCATCGTCGGGCAGAAGATCATTAATTGACCACAGATTAGATAGAGGAGAATTCGGAGTAAAAGCCAACATTAACGAAGCAGGGGTTTGCTTGTGGCTTTCATGGACAGCAGTGTTAAATGCAAATGACAACCAATTTAATGAGGAATCCCACTAGGAGTTGTCTGAGGAGTGATAAGCGATGAGGGCAGATCGCAGGTTACGATTCACTCTCTCAGCATAATTTGGCTTCGGGTAATACGGGGTGGTGGTTACATGAGCAATGGATAGATCAAAACAGAAATTCCGGAACGGGGCAGAAGTAAAGGCTCTTGCGTTATCACTTACCAAAAATTGAGGGGGTCCAAACGAGGCGAATATCTGTTTCAAGCACGAGATGGTGGTGTTGGCGTTAGCCATCCGAGTGGGGAACAGCCACGTAAAACGCGAAAAGGCGTCAACACACACAAGTATAAAACGATGTCCATTCCGAGATCTCGGGAAGGGCCCGATGTAGTCTATGAACAGTCTTCCCATTGAGCGAGAAGCTTGCTCGCAAGACAAGAGACCTAGACGAGTATTCGGGGCGGGTTTGCTGATGTTACAATTCTTACAGGACTTGACAAGGGTACAGATCTCACTATTCATTGATTTCCAAATGAAGTGGTTACGAATCTTCTCCCTTGTTTTGAAAACGCCCAGATGACCGCCCACTGGGGATTCATGAAAATATTTGAAGAGAGCCGTGACCAGGTTAGTTGGGACTACAATTTTGGCGTCTCTGCGACCGCGAGCAGGACAACACAGGACACCATTCAGGATGTAGGGCTTAACATGCTCACCGGATTTAATCCTGTCGATAATAGCTTTTAACTCAGCATCGTCCTCTTGATTGGTTATATCTTTGAAAAGGAAGGGAGAGTCAGTGAGAACTACATTGACAAAAGCTGATACTTCTTCGAGAGATGAGTCTGCTGGCTCCGATTGAGGGTCAGAGCTGTCTGGATAGAACATCCTGCTGAGGCCATCAGCCACAACGTTTTTGGTGCCACGAATGTGACGGGCTTCAAATTGGAAGGCTGAGATGCGCACTGCCCATCGTGCTAGACGACCGGTCTTTAGCGGCTTGGCCAGTACCCAACTCAACGTCTGATTATTAGTTTCCAGATCGAAAGGAAGATGTTCCAGGTACATTCTGAAGCGTTCTAACGAGAAGACAACAGCCAAGGCTTCCAACTCATAAATGGAATAATTTCGCTCTGCAGGATTCAGGGCACGTGAAGCATAAGAAAGAGGACGACGCCCTTCTTGAAATTCCTGAAGAAGAACACCGGATATGCCTGAGGAAGAGGCGTCCGTCTGAAGGATGAAGCGTTTAGAAAAGTCTGGCATAGCCAGTACAGGAGCGTTACATAAGGCAGATGTCAAGTCCATGAAGGCTTCATGTTGGGCATCACCCCACACAAATTTGGCATCCCTTCTTCTCAAAGCATTTAATGGGGCTGCACGTTCAGCAAAATCGGGAATGAATTTGCGAAAGAAATTAACCATGCCAATGAATCTGGCTACGGCCTTGACGTCCTTTGGAGGGGGGAAATTCTGGATGGCGGCAGTACGAGACTGATCGATTGAGACACCCCTCCCCGACACAATATGTCCTAAGAAGGACATCTGGGGTTGTGCGAAGAAAACCTTGGATGCCTTGAGGGTTAGACCTGCTTTACGCAGTCTCTCAAGCACTTCGTTGAGATGGAGTAGGTGTTCCTAGAAGGTTTCACTAAAAATTACGAGATCATTAAGGTAATTATAAACGAACTTGAACTTAATGTCCGATAGGACATAATCTAATAATCGTGTAAGGATGGCCGCTCCAGTCGCCAGACCAATAGGGACACGCTCAAATTCATATAGGTTCCAATCGGTTGCAAATGCAGTGAGATGCTTGGATTCTTCGGCAAGAGGTATCTGGTAATAAGCCTGATTTAAGTCGAAGGTGGTGAAAATTTTTGCATTAGCGGGGCAGGAAAAACAAGAGTGCAAATCAAGAAGTGGGACAGATTGGAGGACTACCTTACGGTTCAACATCCGGTAGTCAACTACAGGCCGATAACCACCTTGCGGTTTAGGGACCAGAAACATGGGAGAAGAATAGGCTGACTTGGACGGACGTATCACTCCGTCAGCGAGCATTTGATCAATGATAGCCTTCAGGGCTTTCATTTTGGGAGGTGACAACCGGTACGGAGGAGAGCGAACAGGCATGTTATCCGTAACCTCAATTTTGTCTTCTAATTTATTGGTGACACCTAACCTGTCGGTGAAGACATCAGGGAACTTATCGCAGTTTCCTGAGTTGATTGGCCTGCTCTTCGGGTAAGTGATTAAAATCAAAAGCCTTGGGTTCATCAGAATCTTCAGGAACAGCATTAACGTGACAAGGCAGAATAGGGAAGCGATCACACAGCTCAAAGGTTCTTGCACAAAATTTAAAATGGAATCTGTTGAACTGGAGGTCCAAAATCATGCCTGTTTTTACAATAAAATTTGCACCCAATATGAATTGGCAGGATAAATCCTTTGCCACTAGTACTGGCATTTTCCAGGTGAAATCACGGACTCTAATCTTGACCTCTAGTGATCCTACAATGTTCAACAAATTAGAATTAGCAGTATGGCAGGTTAAGGACATGGGTTCTAATGTAGATAACTTGCAAACAGTTTTCATAGAATCGAACCAGGTCCCACTTCTCAAGCTGACACTACTCCCACAATCTAGTAATGCACAGACAGGTTCAATATTTACCTCTGTGCATAAATATGGGAGTTTGCAAGAAGGTATGGCAGAAATCCTACAAGACTGCAAGAAATGAACACCTGAGTCAGACTGGGAGCAATCATTAGCCTCAGAATTAAGTAAATCAACCAAGGTATAGTCATGATCGACAAGACAAGAAGTCATGTTTTGGGGTTTACCATCAGAACTGTCGGCTAGTCATCTACCACTACTATAGCCTGGGGGTCCAGAGCCGGAAGTGTTATTGGGCACTGCCTAGAGATCTGTCTAGTTGATCCACAGTTACGGCAAGAAGAATGTGTGGAAGGGCCTCTACCCATGGCAGGTTTCGCATTGCCTAATGTCCCAGCCTTGGGACAATCCCGCTTGAGATGAGCCGTAGATCCACAGTTGAAGCACGAACGAGGATTACACGAGTTGGAAGCAGGTGACGGGCTGGTTTTAGAATCCTGGGAAGAGGGCATGCTTATAGGAGGTGGGGCTAATGCAAGGCGTAGCTGGTCGGCATATCGAATGCCTTCAGCGGACACTGTAATTGCTTCCAACTGGGCGAATGTTGCTGGTCGGGGTGAAAGAGCCAGATATGATCTATAGTTCGGGGCGAGACTTTCAGTTATGTTGGCAACCATCTGAGCCTCTGAATAGTGGAGCCAGAAAATTTTAGCTTGGAGCTTAATGTCTTGGACATATTCAGATAATGACTCGTTGAGATGTACTCTGAAATAGTACTTCTGCACTAATGCAGACAGGGCACGAGCAGGAATGAAATATTCAACACGTGGGCATGAAACTGATCTATAGACCATCTTTCCGAAATGGCCCTGACAATATGCTTAGAAAGAGCTCCAGAGACATGCGGGTATAGAATTTGGATTACGTTGTCACTGAGATTATACACTATTGCCTGATACTTGAACTCTGTTAGGAAGCGAAAGAAGTAAATAACTTAATCAACGGAGTTAACTGAAAATTTAGAGACTCCCTTAAACACCGTGGTCAACGAGTGAGGCAGATTGGAGAAAATCTGGGGGGGAAACAGGTGTAGGGGTTGCTTGGGAAGGCTTAGAATAGTCCAGGGGATTTAGTGAGGCCTCGTGCCTTTGATCCGGGTGCCCTTGTGAAAAAGACGGAGTACAGGATAGGTTAGGACTAACGTTATCCTGCAACGTTACGGGGGCAGACAACCTCATTTGAGAAAGGTTCTCACTAACCTGAGAGACCATTTGGGCATTATCCGGTTGTGAAGAGGTTATGAAACTTGATACCGGTGGCGCTAAGACAAGGGGTGGTTTTGCACCATTGCATCAGAACCGGATTGATTAACAATAGAGGGTAGACACTGAGCCTCAACAGAATTACCTGGTAGCACAGGAAAACTTGTACGCGTACCAACATGCAAAAGAGATATATCATTAGAATGACTTACAGAAGTCCTAGTTCCAGACAATGAAACAGAAGATCCCAGGGCAGCATTAGTCACCTCAGACTCCTGAATAGGCCTTAACACCAGCACTAGGTGTAAGAATGCACACTTGAGCAGCAACAGATGCATCACCAGAATTAACACTTTCATTCATTTCAGATGGGATAGACACTTGAATTTCAGAAACTGTGTTATTTAACTTACTGCCTTCAAGCAAACCACTGATTCTGTCGAAAATTCTGGAAAACTGTTCTAGTAAGGCCTGACATTTCTGCCGCTCAACTTCCGGCAATTCGAGAAACAACAAAGCCTTAGTTCTGTCGAGATAATGTAGTAACCGTCCGTTATCCCGCGCTAATTGGCCATGCGGGGGCTTAGAAGCACCAAAGGACACAAGAATGGCGTTAAATTCAGGTAACCTATCTTTAATCACGGCCAAAGACTCACGCAACTCGTCTGTAGTTAACTCGGGTATGGTTATAGGTAGGTCAAGGGACTGCTTCAGCAGGCTAGTGTCATCTGTGACATTCCCTGTTGAATTAATTTTGCGAATTTTAACTCGTAAATCAGTTCTGCCTTTCTTAAATGGAAAGGATTAGGAACAGCGCGAGCCATCCTGACAGGTAGAAACAAGATTTCAAGCGATATACGAACCACAACTTTTACGGAGTTTTAGGTTAGGTATGATCACGGTTCACCTTTCGTCGTCCGCAACCCCGCGCTTGTCTCTGCTACCAAATGTAACCTTTACTACAGTGGTTACACAAAACAAAGCACCAAACACAATACAAGGGCGGAGGTAAGAGCAACTACACAACATCAGAAACCACTACACACTCAGAAACATTAACTGAAATTACGCGGATCTCCGCCGACCAAAACATACGTAAATATCAGTAGGGCCAACTAGTGGACAATAAACCAGGAAAGTGGAAACAGCTAGGACCTACTGAGGCCAAGGACATGGCTTAGGTTGCAGATTCCGAAATAATTCGCCGTGATCCTTAAATTTGAAAAAAAAAATATTTACGAGTGAAATTATACAAATATATTCCGAAACAAAATCCACAAACATCTATAAGCTTCGTGATCACATAACTTACAGGTTTTTTTGATAATATCTACGTACCAGTTACAACATTTGAAACCAACTATACATCTAGTTACAAATCCAGTTGTACAATGCAATTTACAGTGAAGTAAACATACTCTCCAAAACTGGCGTACATCAAGTGACACTGAACTACCCGAGGCAAACCCCAAGGTAAATATATCAAACTACAATCTACATATTTATTGAAACAAGAAATGGGAATGCCTCGAAAACAAACAGGCAAGCCCAGCTGAAAAGCTAAGGCGTCATAAATAATTAATTTGGCGAATCTAGGTTAGGCTAGGGCAGACTCCTATACGAAATAGCAACCGAACATTACGGAAATTTTAGCCAGAACGAAATTCAAGAGTGCTTACCCGAAGGTGGCCATCCCGGAAGCGAGGCGTCGCACACGGCGTAAAACTTCAGACAGACCAAGACAGACCAAACAGACCGAATTATATCGAACGCAGCTTCGCTCACTATATATAGGTAAACCCTGGCTTTGGAGTAGCCAATCAGAATGCATGAGTCCGCCCATCCCCACCTAGTTTCACCAATCACAATTCCTACTTTCAGTCGCGAACTTTAACTGAACTTCTCGAATACGCACGTTCGCGAATCTTCCATTTCCAGAATAGTTAGAAAATGCCTTCTAGAACACATAACCAACAAAAGGCAACAAACCCTTGTTCTAAAATTCATGTAACTTTCTGGATACTTCCATTAAGTACAGAACTGAAACCTACTGTTTACACATACCATATGTTACAAATATTACACAGTACAGGTTAGGTCATTACAAATAAAACATATTACCACACTTTACGAATAAAGTCTTCAATAAACATTTTCCACTTCCACTTCATTGTTCACCTGTAACAATCAAGATCAAAACATGAACATGTTTTAAGTAATGGTATATGTTTTAGATATAATCTGTTATAATGTTTTCGTGTTCAGGTATGGTATTTTCTAAATTTATTTTATCCTGATTTATTGTGGGTGCCATGCACTACGACGGCAGTTACCTACGTCATTATTTCGCAGAAAGCCAATCGGCTTAGTAAATGCCTTGAGCTTGGGATGGCTAAATAAATCCTCAACGTGAAGTGTATCATATTCACAAAAATTAGATGCTGTCACTTGTGTACACTGATTTATTTACAAATTACAGTATTAGAGTGAAGAGTGTCAATTTCAACGCTCTAAAGTATGTTTTCAAAAGATTATCAGCGTTAGTCAATGAAACTCGATGTTGCCCGTGTTATCGAGGAATGCATGAAGCCTGTGGCGAGAATGCATTACTGTATAGGACGGTTGCACGGTCAGTCGGTATGAGAGTGCAGATTTGCACCTCACTGGTCGCTGGTCTATTCCCTTGTTTCTGTAGACCATCAATGAACTGTTGGTCTCAGTCCTCAAACGGTGTGGCACATACTGGCGGAATGGCATGAGGAAAAATGCGTCCCGTTGGATTCCACAACAGCTTACCGACGTGGAGAAACGGCACCGATATGCACTGGCTGGCATCCACCTCGACAGACACCGCAACGAAGGAGACGCAGTTCGGCAGCATATTGTCGCCATTTATGAGACGTGGGTATGAGGCTGAATTAAAGCGTCAATCGAATGAATAACGCTATCCAGGTTCACTACGTTTTCGATGGAAACCCAGTCGGGTGAAGCTAGGACTACAAGGGTGTTATTCTTACGCATGCTGTGCCTGTGAAGAGCACACTAGGCAGCCTCCAAGTGGAGGAAGATTTTGAAAATTCAAATATTGCCGATTTCTGGAGCTACATCTGCTTCCAGCTATGCAGCGCAAACGTGCACATTTATTGTGAGATGGTCGCCCTATCGCATTGTCATGTTGCAAGCTCTTATTGCAACGGTGGCATTGGGAGGTCTTGGAACACCCTGCGTTGAAGGAATCCCTCCGATTCCGCCGATTTCCTGACGTGACGTGCATTTCACTGTCTTCAACAGAGAACGCCTCGCCAACATTCGACTTTGCGGGTGACTACATTGAAGAAATGTTGCCACTACTTTATTTACAGCCCTCCAAGCGAGAATCTGATGCCGAGTCACAACTGTAGCTGTACGGTAAATGTTCATTATATTACAGTCACCACGTAAACATCACAAACGTGAAGAAGCTATGGTGAATTTACGTGATTTTAATCAAGACGTTCCTTGACATGTCAGGTGAATTGAAAACCGCAAATAAATTGGTGGTGACTATCCGTGACTCCAGAGAGAGGTACTACGTATTTTGAAGCGTACCGTTTGTGTTTCTTTCTGCAGGGCCCACATTAGATGAACCTTGGGTAAATCAGAACCAAACCAGGAATACTTGCTATACAACTGGGTAGTTCCATAATTATTTCAACAAACTTTTCCTTCAGCTCCCCGGATTTATGTTCCGTACTAATGCACTAAAACGTATTTTACAGTCTGTAATCATTGTTGGCATCTTTTCATCCAAACAAATTGTAAAAGAAGAAAATGTATGCCCTTTAGTTTGGCTTTTTTGATCATTTTCCATTTCCACTTAATATGCCCAAATACTATATTTCTTCGAGCTCCTAATATTGCCTCACCTACCCACTATTTATCATGCTTTAATCATTTATATGCGCGCAGCTGTGAGCTTGCATAATGGGTTCGAACCCCACTGTTGGCAGCCCTGTAGATGGTTTTCCATTTTCACACCAGACAAATGCTGGACCCGTTCCTTAATTAAGGTCACGGCCACTTCCTTCCCACTCCTAGACGTTTCCTATCCCATCATCGCCATAAGACCTATCTGTATCGGTGCAGTGTAAAAGAAATTGTAAGAAAGATAAAATTTATATCTTTTTACATACCATTTTCTGTGCATTAAATTTTAAATTCCATTCCTTACAGTAATTTACCAGTTCATTTATATTTCCGGCATCCTGCATGCTAGCGGGATTCAAAGTGAGGAGAAGGATGTCATCCGCAAAAATGAGACCTGGAATATCCGGATTCTCAAGACTTGGGTAAACCTGACGTGACGTGCATGTCACTGTCTTCAACAGAGAATTTTTCTATTGAAAAGTAACATTTATGAACCAGATACTTGCTTGAAGTTGAACGATGGCTTTTGGAGATCGTAAAATTTCTCCTTGTAAGGGCGGTCGTTTAATAACTTGCCACGCCGGTTCCGCTGTTTGTGGATTCATTCCTTAAAACAAATTAATGTTTAGGTCCAAACATAACAGTATTAGTGACTATCATAGTGAAAAGAATGTGGTGATGGTTGACGAGTACCCTATCTAGCTCCAGGGTCCGTAATTGTAATGGTTAAGGGATAAAACGCCAAGTACAATCAGTAAGCATGGATATCCATTAAGTCACTCTGCTTCACAAACACACGCGGATTTGTTGCGATTGGCGCGATAAAGAGTGATGGGCAATGCTCTCACTTGAGACTGGCGTCAGAGATCTCAAGACTCTCACGAGAATCTCTAGACCAGTTGTCCTGTGCTGTGATCTGTGCGACGTCCCAGTAACTCAAGTGTAAGCTTGATAGTATATCATAAGCAGGTATTGCGTAAAATAACGTTCTAATATGGAAAAGTGTATGCTGATAAATTTTGTCGAAAGCCTGCAAAAGTACTGCATGTTCAACTGTGAACTCCGTAATGCCATTAACAAAGATGAAAACAGAATGTCAGTATCTTAAACTGTTCGTTACTTATTTGAGGTTGAGTTCAACTTGATTCAAAATCAAAGAAGTGATAATGAGTAAGTTATTGGCATTCAGACTTCAAACACAGTGAATGATCTCCAGGATACAGATAAATCCCTCTTCTTTTCATCAGTCAGAAACTACTTTTGTACTGCCTGTGACAACATCAACAAGTTTCCACTCATGGATGATGTGTTAAAGCATGCTCAAGTTGCAAGGTTAGACAAAATTGAAGATGCGCAGTTTTCTTCCATTTGTTGTTTCTTGGTTGCTGGTAACTCCAAGTAGCCTACCCAGTGGTCTCCACAGTATGCACTAGCCATGCTACTTGGTGGGTGTGCTATTTACCAACTGATGAGCCCAATTTAACACACGGGTGCGAAACGCTGGCAACTAGGAATGAGTTGACTGGAAAATTTATAATGACCAATAACGGACCAACTATACCGGTATTATAAATTTACTCATTCGGGACAAACATATCAGGTTCCCTATGGGAATCATCATCTATATCATCTGATGGCCTGGCAGGCATCAATTTTTGGAAATGAAACAGTCTCTCATAGTGCATTGGCACTGCCGGTGGCTCCAAGTAGCCTATGCAGTGGCCACCATGGTATGCACTTGGTGGATGTGCTATTTGCCAACTGATGAGCCCAATTTAGCACACTGGCGCAAAGCGCTAGCAATCAGGAATGAGCTGGAAAATGTATAATGTCCAATAACGGACCAACTACATTGGTTATACCTAATTATGACGCGAATGCTCTATAGCATTCTAAGAAATTATTTTCTTCGTCATCAGAATGTCGGTAAACACTATCAGTGATCTTATGATATTAAATGCGGGGTCTGCTAACTATGTACACGTACCTGTCGAAAGAATTGGTGCAAACTCAGGTACACGTTCCACTCATGCGTAATGGTGGTTGCATATGCAGCAAGTTGCATCTTGCCCCTTCTCGAGTTCGAATAATGCACGCCTCTAGTATTCATATAGCCGTCAGTTTCTGTACTTGGCCTACTCATCTGTGTACTTCCTGCTGCATACAATGCCAGATTGCGTATCCTTTAAATTGTTTTTTCACGTCAACTGTTCTAAAAATCTTCAAGATCATAATTACGTATTCAATTACATTGAATCGTATTATAGGTATATATATATGTACATGTTCGTGAACTAAACAAATACTTGATCATTAATCTACCCTTCAATCTCCGTCAGCGTATGAAACTACAGCACTTGACGTTGTAAACACCGCACCGATCTTCTGGAGCTTACAAGTTACTTCGGTTGAGCTGCTCGTCTTCGGCTTCTTCATGACTTTAGATCTTCATATTTGGATTGTGTTGTGACTTTGTGCCTGACGGTGTATGCAGTCTGGCTCATTTAACTGTTCTCTGCTTTTCGTGAACATTATGAGACAGTGCCAAACATTGCGTGTGCCTTGCTGATGCTCGGAAGATTACGCATTACTTCTTTTAATTGACTTACATTCCACTTCGTCTGAATTTTACAGTGCCTACTTCCGTCATTTTTATATCGCCTCTTCAACTGATATTGTGTAGACTTGACCGTTAACTTCTTTCTTACTTATGCATTGTTTTTCGAGTTATAATCGGCTGATGATGACCCAGACTGGGGTTGAAACCGGTACCATTTCCACTTTTAATTAAATACGAATGTAATCTGTAAGTCTCTTATTTACTTGTATTGAATAGGTTGAACTACCATATTTATTATTTCAATTTAACTGTGATCCTTTAAATTAATCATACTGCATCAAAATAGACCCCGGTAGACATACACGCCCTAGTTGCTTCTTGGCACGTATTTATGGAATTGTGGAGGCCCGTTGTTGGCTACCCGCATACTCGGCACAAACAGGCCTGTGACACGTCGCTCGTCACGCAATGCAGAAACAACGCTCTCGAGATCTCGTCTCAGACAGCCCACCACTAATACAGATGAACTTGACGCTGATGCTCTTGAGATTAGCCGTAGGGTTGTACGCTTGCCACTGTATCATTGCCTGTACAATCGTATGGGCAGAAAGTGGGTGGAAAGAAACACTACTTTCAAAATGGCAAACATTGAGACATTGATTCTCAAAACTATTGAAAGAATTTGTCACAGAACAAATACACTTACCAATGACAATAGTTACGTGTGGAAGGGAGAAGCCCACTCCAATAGTAGATTATTCAAAGGCCTGGAACTAATATGAACTTAATGATCCAGCCCTCCTTTCCATGTCTTATGAAATGAGCCACACCGTTAAATTCAAATGGATTTAATAAATCTGTTCATAATTACATATAAAAATAATTATCATAAGGTAAATAAAGAAAATGAGTAAGTTAATATCTTGATAATTAAAATAATATTTGTAGATTGAATAATTAGTAGGTTGAAATAGCTTCGGATCAAGATAATAATCCAAAATGCTATTTTAAATATGACTACAAATATTATTTCCAAATGGGTTAGAGTATCGTATCCGGAACCTCAGAATCACAACAGGCTTGGATAAATTGGGAAGGCAGATTACTTAAAAATTAAATTTACTGCTAAACATGCAAGATCAGTAGGCAATAAATAATAGATTGACAAGCATAAAAGGTCATCAAATAGGATCCACATCTAAATGACAAGCTTTCAGAATTAGTTATATGGTCATCAGTCAGCCATTCCATCCATCAGTAACATTAGAAGACAGTCATTTTTAAAACAAGAGAGAGGGCAAAAAACAAAGTCATCATCAAATAAATGTAAGCCCGCAACAAGGCATAAAATTAGGCAAGGTAAATAGCATACAGAAAACTAGCCTCACGGCCACTAATAATTTTGAGGTTTCGTTTACATTAGACAAGAATGCGTCGAGATGTAGTTATAAACCTTTAGGCCTAACCTCACAAATAAGACGATCACAATATACGTTAAAGAAAAACTTCAACAAAGAATTAGAACAATAGTATAGCTTTTAAATCTTACTAGAAATGATGTTTACCGAAATAAGGTTTTCAATTGTAGCAGTGTTTAAGAATTCTAAATTGAATAATTTATGAATTACAAGGATAGTTTCTCTGCTGATTGGATGGCCACATGCTATTACCTTTAAGGTACTTAGTTAAACTGAACGTCATTAACTTAGGCTACAACATGGGCATAAGAAAAATGATTTGGCCAAAAATAACAATACCAGAAAAACTAAATAACAGCGGCTAGCGCCCATTTAAAGCAAAAGGTTTTTGAGTTATGAAACCAATAGTGGTTTCTATCCTGGGTCAAATTCTACTCTTCCAGTCATTCCTTTTTGCCATGAACTTCAATTTGCATCACACTCCACATTCATCTTGATCTAGACTACAAAGGTCGTTCGTCTCTTGTCGACTTCAATTATTTGTTTCATTGTCGCAGTTCAGACTGGTAGCCGCCAGGAGCGCCATCAGCTACGCCAACAGGCAGCGTTGCGATGCACATCAGCTACGTTCCTGTGTAATTTTAATGAATAATGTGACACGGATTTCAATTTATTTGCCAAAGCGTCCAAGTTCCTTAATAATGTCACATTCTCCTCCCACAAAACTCGAACGAGGGTGAGACTAGGGAACTGACATGGTATATCTCAACGTAGAGATGACGAGGTTAAGTTTTCTAGTCAATGTTCAAAACATTGCACCATAATAAGGAAATAATTCCAATTATGTGATGCAAGGGATAAAATTTCAAACAGAAATGTTCACTAGATAGCAAGTAGTATAATAAGCGGGTTCTGCAGCCTCCTCCGCCGCCCGCCTCCTCCTCCTCCTCCTCCTCCTCCCTCCTCCTCCTCCTCCCTCCTCCTCCTCCTTCTGCGGTAAATTTGAATTTTGGCGGGAGATTTGAATTTGTAAACAAAGCCACGTGCTTTTGACAGCTGTCATCGACAAGAACGCATCGCTAACCTCACTGCTGCCATCTTGACGGGCCTAAACCTCACTAGTACCAACTTAACCTAACTAGCGTGAGGTAAACAAAGCCACGTGCTTTTTGACAGACAACAACGTATCGCTAACCTCAGTACTGCCATCTTGACGGGCCTAAACCTCAGTAGTGCCAACTTAACATAACTAGCGCGAGATAAACAAATCCACGTGCTTTTTGACAGCCACGTGCTTTTTGACAGATTTGTAAACAAAGCCACGTGCTTTTTGACAGACAACAACGCATCGCTAACCTCAGTACTGCCATCTTGACGGGCCTAAACCTCAGTAGTGCCAACTTAACCTAACTAGTGCGAGGTAAACAAAGCCACGTGTTTTTTTGACAGTCACGTGCTTTTTGGACAGCTGTCATCCGCCATCTTTAAACCACAAAGCACTGTGCTGCCCTCTTGCGTCACCTGTCTTCCGCAGTGCTGCCATCTTGACGGGTCTAAACCTTAGTGCTACCAACTTAACCTAACTAGCGCGAGGTAAACAAAGCCACGTGCAGCTGTCATCCGCCATCTTTAATCACAGTGCTGCCCTCTTTAGCTACTTACCTTTGAAATGTGGTGGCGGATAATTTGAAAAATGCTTTTTGACAGCAGCCATCTTTGTGCACCATGCTGCCCTCTTTAGCTAGATACCTGTGGTGGCAGGCAATTCCACATGACAGCAGCCATCTTTAATCAAGAGAGCACTGTGCTGCCATCTTTAGCTAGATACCTTTGAAATGTGGTGGCGGCAAATTGAAACATTTCACGTGCTCTTGTTTGGAAACAAACTCACGTGCTTTTTTTGACAGCTACCATCCGCCATCTTTAATCAACAGAGCATAGTGCTGCCCTCTATGTGGTGGCGGCAAATTCCACGTGTTCTTGTTTGGAAACAAAGCCATGTGCAGCTGTCATCCGCCATCTTTAATCAACAGAGCACCGTGCTGCGAGCAATTTCGTCAGCTGTCATCCGCCATCTTTAAACACCGTGCTTCCCTCTTTATGGCTACTACCTTAAGCACGTAGTAGCGGGCAATTTGAAAAGTTCTGTTAGCTATCATCCGCCATCTTTGAGCACCGTGCTGCCATCTTTAGCTAGATACCTTTGAAATGTGGTGGCGGCAAATTGAAAAATTTCACGTGCTCTTGTTTGGAAACAAACTCACGTGCTTTTTTGACAGCTACCATCCGCCATCTTTAATCAACAGAGCATAGTGCTGCCCTCTATGTGGTGGCGGCAAATTCCACGTGCTCTTGTTTGGAAACAAAGCCATGTGCAGCTGTCATCCGCCATCTTTAATCCAGAGAGCACCGTGCTGCCCTCTTTATCGTAGTAGATGTAAATTCGTCACCTGTCATCCGCAGTGTTGCCATCTTTAGCTAGATACCTTTGAAATGTGGTGGTGGATAATTTAAAAAGAGAAATTCTACAGCAGCCCTCTCTCGACGCTAATTGCATAAGATGGCGGCTATACATGACTCCTTAAGGGTGCTTACGCAAGATGGCTGCTATACACAGACGCCCTTGGGATGCTTGCGCAAGATGGCAGTTATACATGGCTCCTTATGAGATGCCCTAGGGATGCTTGCTCAAGATAGCGACTGCTCTTATGGGACGGCTTAAGTGTCCTTGCACAAGATGGCTTGAGACGCCCTAAGGATGCTTGCGCAAGATGGCGGCTATACACAACTCCTTATGAGACGCTTTAAGGGTGCTTGCGCAAGATGGTTGCTACTCTTATGAAGAAAGCTAGCTTAGAGGCTAACGTGTCGTGCTAGTTCGATTAATTAAATTTAGGGCTTAAATGCAAAATGTTAAATATATCGAAAACGGTGCACCGTAGAGCAAAACGGACAAAATTTTTCTGCCTAATACCTAGGTTCGCAGTATGAGGAACAAGAAAACCATAGTCTAATGATGAGATCAACGGTTCGGTTCCTACTTAGGCCCTTTGATATTTGCTCTGTTTTAGCTTGTATTGAAGCGAGTCTTCGTAACATGAACAGGTCTAACTATGGTAGAGAGTATAACGTACCGTGCTGGTTCGATTCATTAAATTTGGAGGCTTAAATGCAAAATGTTAAATATCTCGAAAACGGTGCATCGTAGAGCAAAACGGACAAAATTTTTCCGCCAAATACGTAGGTTCGTAGTATCAGGAACAAGAAAAAACATAGTCTAATGATGAGATCAACGGTTCGATTCTTACTTAAGCCCTTTGGCATTGGCAGCTATCTATTTCTACAAGATGGTGGCTGCTCTTATGAGACACAAGATGGCTTGAGACGTCCTAGGGATGCTTACGCAAAATGGCGGACACAAAATGGTGACTATACATAGCTCCTTATGAGACAGCCTAGGGGTGCTTGCACAAGATGGCAGCTACTCTTATGAAGAAAGCTAGCTTAGAGGCTACTGCGCAAGATAACAGCTGCTGTTATGCATGTGGTGGAGGGCAATTTGAAATTCTATGTGCTTAATCAACAGAGCACCCTGCTACCCTCTTTAGCTGAAATGTGGTGGTGGATAATTTGAAAAATTCTTTTGACAGCTATCATCTTTAAACAATGGCGACTATACATAGGCTGTTAAGGCCTTATCATTCTCCTCCTCCTCATCCTTCTCTACCTCCTCCTCCGCCTCTTATGTCAAGGCATAGCTTTATATCGAACAAGTTTAAACCTGCATCGCGAAGGCAAGCGTGTGCAGCGATAACATTATTATGCATGTTTAGCTGTACTCGATACGACATGTGATCAGAACATTGATTGATGCGTTCAGAAAACAAAATAAGTGATCAAGACTAGAATCGAACACTGTACTCAATACATCATGTGTTTAGAATATGTCAGGGGATACCCTTGTTCTAAGAAGATAAGATTGAAACATAACAAGACTAGAATAGAACACTGTAATCGATGTTGCTAACTTCAACATGTGATCAGAACATTGATTGATGTGTTCAGAACACAACATAAGTGATCATGACTAGAATCGAACACTGTACTCGATACAACATGTGATCAGAACATTGATCGATGTGTTCAGAACACAGAATAAGTGATCAAGACTAGAATCGAACACTGTACTCAATACAACATATGTTTAGAACATGTTAGGGGTACCCTTGTTCTAAGAAGATCAGAATGAAACATAACAAGACTAGAATCGAACACTGTAATCGATGTTGTTAACCTCAACATATGATCAGAACATTGTTTGATGTGTTCAGAGCAAAAGTACAATTTTGATGATTTGCTTAGTGTAAAATCAAAAACTATGGAAACACACTGTGCACATATCGCATAGCTAACTCGCTCAGTAAGCAATATTGGAAAACTACAACTTCAATGATTTGCCTAGTGTAAAAATAAAAAAAAACACTGTACCCATACTGCGCAGCTAACTCGCTCGGTAAACGATATAGCCAAAGTATAACTTCAAATTATTTACCTTCCATCATTCGTCTTGTGTGAAAATCAGTCGAACAAGTTATCGCATAAACATGTAACATGAAATATCAGTCAATCTGTTGGCATGGGTTACAAGCATGTAGCTTATGCGGGAAGTAAAATTAAACAGAACGCTAGTGCTATAAGAAATACTCTGCTTACATTTAAGTCCCTAGCTGTTGAACAAGTTATTACATAAATATGTAACATGAAATATCGGTTCGGAAACATATTGTTTCAAGGATGAAAGGACTCTTCCTCCTCCTTACCGCACATTCCTTGTAGGGCTAAGGGGCTAAAGGGCTAATGGGCAAAAGGGCTAATGGGCTAAAGGGCTAAAGGGCTGAAGGAGCAACAACCTCATCGATCGCTATCAGCAAGAACGCTTATACTTTGTTAAGTGTAAAAAATTAATCTTTATTTGTAAATGGTTTCATGCTCAGAACAAGGAATGGAACCTAGGGGTTACGTCTTACCTAATAAAATCCCCGAGGTGCGATGAGTTACGTTTTTCGAACTAGTGTTTGGAACACTGAACTTTTCAAGATGATAGCAGAGAGTTTAGCAATGTTCTGTTGTTGGATTATAAATTCCGCGCTACAACATGCATAAGGTGGCAGCCTTGAGGTTTACTGCCGTAAAGATGGCAGCAGTGAGGTTAGCGACGCTCTATTGTCCTTCAAAGTGAGGTTAGGGTTCGTCAAGAAGACAGCTGTCAAAAAAGCACGTGGCTATGTTTACCAAACAAGAGCACTTGGTCGTGACGTCACGGTCACGTAGTATGCTGCCTCAGCATGCAAAGTTCAATGTCTACACCTACGTAGTAAACATTCTGCTGTGTTCACAAGATCTTTTACACATAACTATTCTTTATGCTTTAAGTTCATGCACATAGGCTATGCTAAGATAGCAGCACAAACACATGCGAACTTTGTACATTCTAATGGAATATGTTTAATACTGCGTGCATCATAGATACATGATGTGTACACGCATTTAAACATGGCTATACTTAATGCTGCTGCTTTGTTTACAAGATTTTTATACATTGCTATTCTTTATGCTTTAAGTTCGTGCACACACAAGCGATAGTCGTACGCTCTGGCAGGAGAAGTTTAGTACGATATTCGATACATTATCGGTGGGTGATGTGTACACGCTTTAGAACATAGCTCTTCTTTGTGCTTTAAGTTCGTGCACATGGGTTAGGGATACACAAAAGCGATTGCTACATGCTCTAGCGGAGGAAGTCTAGTACGATAGTCGATGCATGTAAAATCGATAGGTTTTGCTAAGGTAGCAGCACACTTACACGATTTTAGCACAATCTAGTGGAAAAAGTTTAGTATGATAGTCGTTTCGTGCAAAATCATTAGGTAATGTGTACACGCTTTGAAACAAGTCTATTCTTTGTACTTTAAGTTCATGCGTCTTAGTTATGCTAAGATAGCAGCACAATCTACCTGAAGAAGTTTTGTACGAGAGTCGATACATGCAAAATCGATAGTTGATGCGTACATGCTTTGAAACATGACTATTCATTGTACTTTAAGTTCATGGGTATAGGTTATGCTAAGATAGCAGCACAATCTAGCGGATGAAATTTAGTACGATATTTGATGCATGCAAAATCGATAGGTAATGTGTACACGCTTTGAAACATGGCTATTCTTTGTACCTTAAGGACATGCTAAGATAGCAGCACAGTCTACCGTAAGAAGTTTAGTACGAGAGTCGATAAATGCAAAATCGATAGGTGATGTGTACACGCTTTGAAACATAGCTATTCTTTGTACTTTATGTTCATGCGTCTTAGTTATGCTAAGATAGCAGCATAATCTACCTGAAGAAGTTTTGTACGAGAGTCGATACATGCAAAATCGATAGTTGATGCGTACATGCTTTGAAACATGACTATTCATTGTACTTTAAGTTCATGGGTATAGGTTATGCTAAGATAGCAGCACAATCTAGCGGAAGAAGTTCAGTACGAGATTTGATGCATGCAAACCGATAGGTAATGTGTACACGCTTTGAAACATGGCTATTCTTTGTACCTTAAGGACATGCTAAGATAGCAGCACAATCTAGCGGAAGAAGTTTAGTACGATATTTGTTGCATGCAAAATCGATAGGTAACGTGTACACGCTTTGAGACATAGCTATTCTTTGTACTTTAAGGTCACGCGTATAGGTTATGCTAAGATAGCAGCACAATCTAGCGGAAGAAGTTTAGTACGAGAGTCGACGCGTGCAAAATCGATAGGTAATGTGTACACACTTTGAAACATGGCTATTCATTGTACTTTAATTTTATGTGTATAGGTTATGCTAAGATAGCAGCACGATCTAGCGGATGAAGTTTAGTTCGATGGTCGATGCATGTAAAATCGATAGGTGATGTGTACACACTTTGAAACATGGCAATTCATACTACTGCTTTCTCCAAGACTTTTGAGCATAGCTAATCCTAATGCTGCTCTTAACGACATCGAGCTAAGGATTGATTACGTGACCGTGACGTCACGACCACGTGCTCTTGTTTGGTAAACATAGCCACGTGCTTTTTTGACAGCTGTCTTCTTGACGAACCCTAACCTCACTTTGAAGGACAATAGAGCGTCGCTAACCTCACTGCTGCCATCTTTACGGCGGTAAACCTCAAGGCTGCCACCTTATGCATGTTATAGCGCGGAATTTAAAATCCAACAACGGAACATTGTTAACCTCACTCTTGTCATCTTTACGGCAGTAAACCTCAAGGCTGCCACCTTATGCATGTTGTAGCGCGGAATTTATAATCCAACAACAGAACATTGCTAAACTCTCTGCTATCATCTTGAAAAGTTCAGTGTTCCAAACACTAGTTCGAAAAACGTAACTCATCGCACCTCGGGGATTTTATTAGGTAAGACGTAACCCCTAGGTTCCATTCCTTGTTCTGAACATGAAACCATTTACAAATAAAGATTAATTTTTTACACTTAACAAAGTACAAGCGTTCTTGCTGTTAGCGATCGATGAGGTTGTTGCTCCTTCAGCCCTTTAGCCCTTTAGCCCATTAGCCCATTAGCCCCTTAGCCCTACAAGGAATGTGCGGTAAGGAGGAGGAAGAGTCCTTTCATCCTTGAAACAATATGTTTCCGAACCGATATTTCATGTTACACATGTATGTAATAACTTGTTCAACAGCTAGGGACTTAAATGTAAGCAGAGTATTTCTTATAGCACTAGCGTTCTGTTTAATTTTATTTCCCGCATAAGCTACATGCTTGTAACCCATGCCAACAGATTGACTGATATTTCATGTTACATGTTTATGCGATAACTTGTTCGACTGATTTTCACACAAGACGAATGATGGAAGGTAAATAATTTGAAGTTATACTTTGGCTATATCGTTTACCGAGCGAGTTAGCTGCGCAGTATGGGTACAGTGTGTTTTTTGATTTTTACACTAGGCAAATCATTGAAGTTGTAGTTTTCCAATATTGCTTACTGAGCGAGTTAGCTATGCGATATGTGCACAGTGTGTTTCCATAGTTTTTGATTTTACACTAAGCAAATCATCAAAATTGTACTTTTGCTCTGAACACATCAAACAATGTTCTGATCATATGTTGAGGTTAACAACATCGATTACAGTGTTCGATTCTAGTCTTGTTATGGTTCATTCTGATCTTCTTAGAACAAGGGTACCCCCTAACATGTTCTAAACATATGTTGTATTGAGTACAGTGTTCGATTCTAGTCTTGATCACTTATTTTGTGTTCTGAACACATCGATCAATGTTCTGATCACATGTTGTATCGAGTACAGTGTTCGATTCTAGTCATGATCACTTATGTTGTGTTCTGAACACATCAATCAATGTTCTGATCACATGTTGAAGTTAGCAACATCGATTACAGTGTTCTATTCTAGTCTTGTTATGTTTCAATCTTATCTTCTTAGAACAAGGGTATCCCCTGACATATTCTAAACACATGATGTATTGAGTACAGTGTTCGATTCTAGTCTTGATCACTTATTTTGTTTTCTGAACGCATCAATCAATGTTCTGATCACATGTCGTATCGAGTACAGCTAAACATGCATAATAATGTTATCGTTGCACACGCTTGCCTTCGCGATGCAGGTTTAAACTTGTTCGATATAAAGCTATGCCTTGACATAAGAGGCGGAGGAGGAGGTAGAGAAGGATGAGGAGGAGGAGAATGATAAGGCCTTAACAGCCTATGTATAGTCGCCATTGTTTAAAGATGATAGCTGTCAAAAGAACTTTTCAAATTATCCACCACCACATTTCAGCTAAAGAGGGTAGCAGGGTGCTCTGTTGATTAAGCACATAGAATTTCAAATTGCCCTCCACCACATGCATAACAGCAGCTGTTATCTTGCGCAGTAGCCTCTAAGCTAGCTTTCTTCATAAGAGTAGCTGCCATCTTGTGCAAGCACCCCTAGGCTGTCTCATAAGGAGCTATGTATAGTCACCATTTTGTGTCCGCCATCTTGCGTAAGCATCCCTAGGACGTCTCAAGCCATCTTGTGTCTCATAAGAGCAGCCACCATCTTGTAGAAATAGATAGCTGCCAATGCCAAAGGGCTTAAGTAAGAATCGAACCGTTGATCCCATCATTAGACTATGTTTTTCTTGTTCCTGATACTACGAACCTACGTATTAGGCGGAAAAATTTTGTCCGTTTTGCTCTACGATGCACCGTTTTCGAGATATTTAACATTTTGCATTTAAGCCTCCAAATTTAATGAATCGAACCAGCACGGTACGTTATACTCTCTACCATAGTTAGACCTGATCATGTTACGAAGACTCGCTTCAATACAAGCTAAAACAGAGCAAATATCAAAGGGCCTAAGTAGGAACCGAACCGTTGATCTCATCATTAGACTATGGTTTTCTTGTTCCTCATACTGCGAACCTAGGTATTAGGCAGAAAAATTTTGTCCGTTTTGCTCTACGGTGCACCGTTTTCGATATATTTAACATTTTGCATTTAAGCCCTAAATTTAATGAATCGAACTAGCACGACACGTTAGCCTCTAAGCTAGCTTTCTTCATAAGAGTAGCAACCATCTTGCGCAAGCACCCTTAAAGCGTCTCATAAGGAGTTGTGTATAGCCGCCATCTTGTGTCCGCCATCTTGCGCAAGCATCCTTAGTGCGTCTCAAGCCATCTTGTGCAAGGACACTTAAGCCGTCCCATAAGAGCAGTCGCTATCTTGAGCAAGCATCCCTAGGGCATCTCATAAGGAGCCATGTATAACTGCCATCTTGCGCAAGCTTCCCAAGGGCGTCTGTGTATAGCAGCCATCTTGCGTAAGCACCCTTAAGGAGTCATGTATAGCCGCCATCTTATGCAATTAGCGTCGAGAGAGGGCTGCTGTAGAATTTCTCTTTTTAAATTATCCACCACCACATTTCAAAGGTATCTAGCTAAAGATGGCAACACTGCGGATGACAGGTGACGAATTTACATCTACTACGATAAAGAGGGTAGCACGGTGCTCTCTGGATTAAAGATGGCGGATGACAGCTGCACATGGCTTTGTTTCCAAACAAGAGCACGTGGAATTTGCCGCCACCACATAGAGGGCAGCACTATGCTCTGTTGATTAAAGATGGCGGATGGTAGCTGTCAAAAAAGCACGTGAGTTTGTTTCCAAACAAGAGCACGTGAAATTTTTCAATTTGCCGCCACCACATTTCAAAGGTATCTAGCTAAAGATGGCAGCACGGTGCTCAAAGATGGCGGATGATAGCTAACAGAACTTTTCAAATTGCCCGCTACTACGTGCTTAAGGTAGTAGCCATAAAGAGGGCAGCACGGTGTTTAAAGATGGCGGATGACAGCTGACGAAATTGCCCGCAGCACGGTGCTCTGTTGATTAAAGATGGCGGATGACAGCTGCACATGGCTTTGTTTCCAAACAAGAGCACGTGGAATTTGCCGCCACCACATAGAGGGCAGCACTATGCTCTGTTGATTAAAGATGGCGGATGGTAGCTGTCAAAAAAAGCACGTGAGTTTGTTTCCAAACAAGAGCACGTGAAATGTTTCAATTTGCCGCCACCACATTTCAAAGGTATCTAGCTAAAGATGGCAGCACAGTGCTCTCTTGATTAAAGATGGCTGCTGTCATGTGGAATTGCCTGCCACCACAGGTATCTAGCTAAAGAGGGCAGCATGGTGCACAAAGATGGCTGCTGTCAAAAAGCATTTTTCAAATTATCCGCCACCACATTTCAAAGGTAAGTAGCTAAAGAGGGCAGCACTGTGATTAAAGATGGCGGATGACAGCTGCACGTGGCTTTGTTTACCTCGCGCTAGTTAGGTTAAGTTGGTAGCACTAAGGTTTAGACCCGTCAAGATGGCAGCACTGCGGAAGACAGGTGACGCAAGAGGGCAGCACAGTGCTTTGTGGTTTAAAGATGGCGGATGACAGCTGTCAAAAAAGCACGTGACTGTCAAAAAAACACGTGGCTTTGTTTACCTCGCACTAGTTAGGTTAAGTTGGCACTACTGAGGTTTAGGCCCGTCAAGATGGCAGTACTGAGGTTAGCGATGCGTTGTTGTCTGTCAAAAAGCACGTGGCTTTGTTTACAAATCTGTCAAAAAGCACGTGGCTGTCAAAAAGCACGTGGATTTGTTTATCTCGCGCTAGTTAGGTTAAGTTGGCACTACTGAGGTTTAGGCCCGTCAAGATGGCAGTACTGAGGTTAGCGATACGTTGTTGTCTGTCAAAAAGCACGTGGCTTTGTTTACCTCACGCTAGTTAGGTTAAGTTGGTACTAGTGAGGTTTAGGCCCGTCAAGATGGCAGCAGTGAGGTTAGCGATGCGTTGTTGTCGATGACAGCTGTCAAAAAGCACGTGGCTTTGTTTACAAATTCAAATCTCCCGCCAAAATTCAAATTTCCCGCAGGAGGCGGGCGGCGGAGGAGGCGGGCGGCGGAGGAGGCGGCAGAACCCGCCAAAAATAACAATACCAGAAAAACTAAATAACAGCGGCTAGCGCCCATTTAAAGCAAAAGGTTTTTGAGTTATGAAACCAATAGTGGTTTCTATCCTGTGTCAAATTCTACTCTTCCAGTCATTCCTTTTTGCCATGAACTTCAATTTGCATCACACTCCACATTCATCTTGATCTAGACTACAAAGGTCGTTCGTCTCTTGTCGACTTCAATTATTTGTTTCATTGTCGCAGTTCAGACTGGTAGCCGCCAGGAGCGCCATCAGCTACGCCAACAGGCAGCGTTGCGATGCACATCAGCTACGTTCCTGTGTAATTTTAATGAATAATGTGACACGGATTTCAATTTATTTGCCAAAGCGTCCAAGTTCCTTAATAATGTCACATTCTCCTCCCACAAAACTCGAACGAGGGTGAGACTAGGGAACTGACATGGTATATCTCAACGTAGAGATGACGAGGTTAAGTTTTCTAGTCAATGTTCAAAACATTGCACCATAATAAGGAAATAATTCCAATTATGTGATGCAAGGGATAAAATTTCAAACAGAAATGTTCACTAGATAGCACAATAATAAGTGGAAAACAGTCACCAACCAGAAAATAATACTGAAGCATGCGTCTTACTTTAGGTTATCACCAGTTCCAAATGGTATGTCAGTATGGTAGAAGGCACAGTATCGTGATGAATACCACCATCCCAATGCCAATGTTGTATACCGCAGGAGTTCATGCAATTGCGTCACCAATCTATACGTCCGTATAGCTGCAACATAACCAGAAGGCAACAGCGAATAGCCGGAGGAAATTACAGTACCATTAAACTGATTAGGAAGTTCTAGATTAACTTGGGAATATCCAAAATTGTTTGTTGGACTAAATCCTTTAGTACCACAACTGGTGTGCATAATTCCAGTTTGAATAAGTAAAATCTTTTAACTGACTGTTATCTGAATATAAAATTGCAAATCGGCAATTAGTGTGATGACATCACACAATTAAAAGTTTCCTATTACCTGGTGGATCCGTATCATCATTATTATCAATTAATTACCTTTAACATACATTTCATATACAACCGGAAGGAATAGTATATCAATTAATTCCGTGTAACATATTAACAAGCGTCAAGTCTTTCAAGATTACATGAATACAAATACAATTCAGTTAAAAGGGGTTTGAACCAATAATCCTAATACGCTTGGTATTAGGGTAACTAACTAACAGAGTGGATAGTGCAAGGATTGCTGAAACGAGGATCTAACTTAGCAGCAAATTTATTTGCGGCCTTGCTATGTCGATAAGTTCTTACAAATACTTCATCACCGATGGCGAGTTTGGTAGGTCGCCGATCTACTTTCAGCAACCCTTTGGTAAGAAACAACTAATCTCTGCTTAGCCTTACGCCACATTTCCCGAATTTCATCAGGATTCCTGCTATCAGGGAGAAGCTGGTCAATATTCATTAGGTTAGACAGAAGAGACTTGGGCGTAAAATTAAACATGAGGGCCATGGCGGTTTGCATATCCGATTCATGAACCTCAGAGTTAAATGCATACTGCAACCAGTAATAATAATAATAATTTCGTGTGGCTATTTCTAGCCTTGTAAGGCAGACCCTCCGATGAGGTTGGGCGGCATCTGCCATGTGTAGGTAAGTGCGTGTTATTGTGGTGGAGGATAGTGTTATGTGTGGTGTGTGAGTTGCAGGGATGTTGGGGACAGCACAAACACCCAGCCCCAGGGCCATTGGAATTAACCAATGAAGGTTAAAATCCCAGACCCGGCCGGGAATCAAACCCGGGACCGTCTGAACCGAAGGACAGTACACTGACCATTCAGCCAACGAGTCGGACAATGCAACCAGTGAATGGAAGTATCTCATTTGGAATGATTGTCAATATGAAAAGCAGTCAGAGCAGATTTTAGGTTTCTATTCATCCTCTCACTAAATGAAGCCTTAGGAAAATATGGCGTGGTGGTTCCATGAGATATAGAAAGGTCAAAACAGAACTTTCTAAACAAATGAGAGGTAAAAGACTTTGCATTGTCAGAAACAATGAACTTGGGAGGTCCAAAAGTTGAAAATATTTAGTTCAAACAACCAATAGTAGCCAGAGCATTAGTAGAACGCGTCAGGAAGATCCAGAAAAAATGGGTACAACCGTCAACGCAGACAAGCATAAACCGGTGGCAACGAATCCACATGGTCTGTAAAAGGGCTCTCCATGGGCCGAGTTGCATGAGAAGACGCTAACAAGCCAATACGAGTGTTGACCGCAGGTTTACTAATTTACAGTTACAGAAAAGGATAAAAGTTTCCACCTGTTCAATACAATAAAATAGTGAAATTATTAAAATATCACATATTTATTATCTGTCATTTTGGGACCGGTTTTGGCACCTTCCCTTGCCATCATCAGCCTAGGAAATTGTTGCAAGGCTTTTTAAGTAGCTGCCTGAAATACTTGTACCAGTGTAAGAACATGAACAGAGCCTTGTAATTTTACAATTACATATGTGACTTCAAATCTATGTAATTAAAATACAGAGACTAGATTAATCCTTGTGGGATATTAGCCATGTCATAAAACAGTTTTATATACATTTTTAAATCTCTTTGCGTTATCGATTGCTGTAACAATTATAAAATTAATTGTAACACCCAGATTTGATAAAATCTTTCTTGTGGGGAAAAACTCATGCAGCTATGAAGTATGTACGACTAGTCTTAAAAAGAGTAATAAGAGCCTTCCTTTAAAAAATTGTCCTTAGTCACTTTCTAAAATGCTAAACTAAGAGCTGTTTTCTAGAATAGTGTTCTCTTTGAGTGAGTAAAGTAACTTATCATAGGCCATTTTTAACATGAAACAGTTTCTCATAATATGTAATCTAAGAACAATCTCTAATGTAGAGATTTTCTTCTGTTAGATAAAAGATCTAATGTCACAGTCATTGTGCAGTTGCTCTAAAACAGCTTAATTTGATGATGTGCTATAAGTATTAGCTCTGTATTACAATGTTGATCCAATATTAATGTGGGGGTGAAGCCGTGCGTTGATTGATGAGACATCTTGAAAATGTCATTTCCCAGGTAGATTTGAATGAGTTTAGAACGATCCCGAACCAACACGGACCTCGAGCACCAAGTTGACAAGCGTAGATGGCATACTGTTTACGTGTTTTCACCAATTATCTAATTTCAGCATCCATATTCTTCCAAATAAAGAAATGCCTGATCTTTTGTCTAGTTTTAAACACGCCCAAATGCCCTTCCAAATGAACATCATGATAGTATTTGAAGGCAAGAGACATGAGAATCTGAGGGCAAGCTATTTTCATCTTATGGTCATTTCGCAACTTGCAACTCAGAACCTTATTCTTGAGGAAATGTGTTTTAACAGGTTTACCAGCGTTAATACTGTCAATGATGGGTTTCAGCTCAGAGTCAGCATATTGAAGCTTAGTGATGTCTTGATACAACAGGGAAAAAGCAGTCAATGTGGCATTAACACATCCAGATGAGCACATACATGAATCAGGGAATTTAGGGGTTGGAATTTCGTGAGTATTGTCCGAAACTTCACCAAACATACGACTTAAGGATCCAATTCGAATAGCCCATCTGGTCAGACGACCACAACGACGGGTTCTATTTGTGACAACACTACTTTGGTGTCTCCAGAGCCTTCCCAATCGATAGTAGTTGGACAACACTGGACCATTCAAGTAAACAACTGAGATGAGTTACCCATAGGTCCAAAAGAAGGAGCGTGAAAAACAAACAACTGGGCGTAGAGGCTATGTGAATCAAAACAAGAGAAACAAGGAAAAGATCGATTAAAATTTAAAATAATTTTAATGAATCAAGATTTCAATTTAAGTGAACAATAATAATATTTTGGGCTTACTATACGATGATTAAGTAAATAGATGAAAATGATTATTACTTTTAAAAAACAGAAATGATAATATAAGTTGGGTCAACCCTTTGAAAATATAGAAAACAATGTTTTGGATCACAACTTATTCGGTGTTTTGAAAACAGGAAAAATTATCAGTCATAAAATTAGTTGAGTCACAGTGAATTAACCAACAGTAAGTTGAGACTTGTTTCTTCGACACTTCTAGTACGAGTTCAGTAAAATAACGGAACCGTAAATTAATGTTACCAACGGTTTAGGTGAAATTGGAATAAAATACTCAATAAAATTAAGTCGTAAGAAAAGGACATATTTCAATTTAGGAGATAGAGTACAGTCGAGGTCAACTTAAACCAGAGCACAATATGTCTCGTCATACCGAGCCAACATGCTACAATCATCTGTTTTCCGTCAACAACAGGAAACACATTTGTTTACAACTGTCACCCATGGAAACGGGTCACGTGACACGATAAAAGAAAGAGGGGTTTCCAAATTCTTATTAGATAGTCATCGTCGAAACAACTCTAACTTACGGATTTTCACCAGTGATCCATTAAATAACACTTAATTTGGTGTTACAAGAACAGTTTTATAATTAAAAATTTACAACGTACATAAGAAATCCGAGTCCCGTTTAAAATAAAACAACTAATTAACGGCTACGGATTGATCTAAAAATTTCCTCTTCATAACACTAAATTAAAACATTTTCCCAATTGTAATCTTTTAAGTTATTCGGTTAAATTGAAGTATAGTTGGCATGCTGAAGATATCTCCGTAGGAAAAGGCAGTCATGAAGAGATCATGAACTGTACTTACAATTTTCCAAGGTAAAGATAAAATATTAAGCAAACCACAATCCAAGTTGAATTTGTGGCCGGTTGGCGACAAACTTATCCAGGGTCCAATATGTACATCATCTCGCCTCTCCTTTCTCCTTATTGATTGAGTTCTTAAATAAAAATCTGCGACCAGGTACAGAGGAGTCTTCCACAGATCTAAAAAAACTACCAGAAGCAAAACTTCAAAATATTGTCGTACTCGATCTATAATTCTGCTGGCTACTTTGTAGTTCACTGTACGCTCCCAGATGGCAGCAGAGTTTAGTTCAGACGGGAGACACAGTCTGATAATCAGCGCCCAGCGCTCGTCAACCGTACAGCTAAGAGGAAGCTGCCTCTCACGAATCGTCTACAATGCAATTGGATGTTGAACGGCGTTTTGATAATTTAAAGTTACACATACTCCAAAATACGTAATATATACGCCAATTATTGAGTACCCAAGACAATACCTGATTGTCGGTATCCAAAAGGAAATGAGAATGCTCAATATATGAGCGGAATTTTTCCAATGAAAAAATCACAACTAAACATTCCACTTCATATACTGAATACTTAGATTCAAGTGAACTTAGCGCTCTAGAAGCGTATGCGATGGGTCTTCTTCCTAGTTCAGTTTTCTGAAGGAGGACACCTGCAGTAGCGGAGCAGGATGCATAAGTTTGTACAATGAAGGGTTTGTTAAAGTCCGGGATAGCAAGGACTGGAGCATTAGCAAGAGCGAGTTTCAATGTTTCAATGGCCTTTACCTGAGGTTGCTCCCAGAAATCGTGGAATCGTGGTTGAGAGAAGGGGTGGGTAATACAGAAGTATTTCCAGAAGGGTATACAGTCTATCGTAGAGACCGAGCAGATAAAAAAGGAGGAGGGGTATTTATTCTGGTGAAGGAAACTTATTGTTCGCATGAATGGTTTACTGATGAAAGGGATGAAATATTAGGGATAAAATTAGTTTGTGATAATATGAAGGAGGTAGGAATTATAGCAACATATAGGCCTGGAAGAGAGGAAAGAGATATGGAAATATTTGAGAAAATAATAGATTATACTCATAAAAACAATAATGATACGGTAGTAATTGGGGGAGATCTAAACTTGCCTGAAGTTGAATGGAATGGAGCTGCAAGTGAAGCCCAGGAACAGAAACTGGCAAATAAGTTAATTTGGGAGGGAGGATTTACACAAGTAGTACAAGAACCAACTCGTCTCAATAACTTGCTAGATGTATTCTTGGTTAAACCATGGGAAATTGTTGATAAAACTGAGGTAATTGAAGGAATAGGTGACCATAAGGCTGTAATAATGGATGTAGGACTCGTACCAAAAATGCTTAATAAGAGGATCACAAAAGACAAGAAATTATACAGAAAAACTAAAGTTGATGAATTTGGGACTTACCTTAAATCACAATTCAGTTGTTGGATAAGTGAAGGGAATAATGTGGACACACTTTGGGCTAAATTTAAAGGAATAATTTGGGAAGGAGAGAAGAGATTTGTACCTGTTAAGAAGGGTAAAATGACCTCAGACCCTGTTTATTACACAAGGGTAATAAGAAAATTAAAAAGAAAATGTAGAATAGTAAACAGGAGAATCAAAGAAGGTAGGGAGAATAGAGAAACTAGAAAACAACTAATGAGGGAACTGAATAGAGTGAAAAAGGAAGCAAAAGAGAATTATATGAATGGCATTCTTCAAGAGGGTAATGACCACAAAGGGAAATGGAAAAAGCTGTATTCATATATTAGGAATCAAAAAGGAAATGGAATCCAAATTCCTACAATGGTGGGAGAAGGGGGTGAACACTATTTAACAGATACTGAGAAAGCAAACCTCTTTAGTAAGGAATTCCGAGATTCAGTAGAAGATTGTCAGGACTTGGAAACCGTAACAGAAGATAGAGAGGGAGAGACACAGAGGGAAACAAGAAGCTTCTCATTCACAAATGAAGATATTTTCAGAGAAATCCAACTGCTTCAGCAAGGAAAAGCAGCAGGAAGTGATCAAATTACTGGGGAGGTATTAAAGACAATGGGGTGGTATATAGTGCCTTAGTTAAAATTTCTCTTTGACTATGTCATAAATAATAGTGTGATACCAAAGGAATGGAAGGAATCTATAATAATACCAATTTATAAAGGAAAGGGTGATAAAAGGAAACCAGAGAACTACAGACCAATCAGCCTGACCAGTATAGTTTGTAAAATACTGGAGAGTTTAATAGCAAAGTACATCAGAGGGATATGTGATGATAAAAATTGGTTCATGAGGAGCCAGTATGGATTTGGAAAGAAATTTTCTTGCGAGGCACAACTGGTGGGATTTCAGCAGGACATATCAGATCAGTTAGATTCAGGAGGCCAGTTAGATTGCATAGCCATAGATCTTTCCAAAGCCTTTGATAGAGTGGAACATTGAATATTATTAAAGAAATTGGAGGGAATAGGATTGGACGTAAGGGTTATACGTTGGATAAGAACATTTCTAAATTCAAGGGTTCAGAAAGTCAAAGTAGGAAATAATATATCACAGGAAGAGAAAGTCTGGAAGGGAATTGCACAGGGTAGTATAATCGGTCCGTTACTTTTCCTAATATACGCAAATGACTTAGGGAACAATATAACATCGAAAATAAGATTGTATGCAGATGACATAATTGTTTATAGGGAAATAAATAACATTGAGGATTGTTCAGAATTACAAAGGGACCTTGACAGTATCCAGGAATGGGTTGAAGAAAATAATATGAAGATTAATGGAGGCAAATCAACTGTTACAACATTTACAAACAGGAGCTTTAAAACTGAATTTGAATATACTTTGGATGAGGTAGTTATCCCAAAAGATGGCAAGTGCAAATACTTAGGTATGAGATTTGAAAGTAATTTGCACTGGAAGGGTCATGTTGACGACGTTGTTGGGAAAGCATACAGATCGTTACATGTCATAATGAGGCTACTTAAAGGATGCAACAAAGAATTAAAAGAAAAAAGTTACTTAAGTATGGTTCGTCCATTATTGGAATATGCAAACAGTGTTTGGGATCCTCACCAAGAATACCTAATAAAAGAACTAGATGGTGTGCAGAGGAAAGCAGCAAGGTTTGTAACAGGGGATTTCAGGAGAAAGAGTAGTGTATCAGAAATGTTAAAGGAACTTGGGTGGGAAACTTTAAGTAAGAGAAGGGAGAAAAGTAGACTTATACAGGAGAAGCAGCATGGGGAGATAATTATATTGGTAGAACTGACCACAAGTACAAAATTAGAAGGAATTTTAGCAGAAGCGATTGGGGTAAATTTTCTTTCATTGGGAAGGGCGTGAAGGAGTGGAACAGTTTACCAGGGGTAGTGTTTGATCCTTTTCCAAAATCTGTACAGATATTCAAGAAGAGAATAAACAACAACAGAGATAACAAATTAAATGTTAGAGGGCATTCGACCAGTGCAGGATATGGTAAATAATAAATGTGTGTGATTAAATTAATTCCATCCCCTGGTCTAAGGTGTTTGGACAGCCCAAGTAGGGGACTGCCTGTAGGGGTGAAGTACAGTGGGGACTTCGAGGGCCCTGGGACCGCTACGGTAGCTGTGAAGGCCCTTCAGGAACTCTGAAAAGTGGTGGCAAAAGGGGCTCTGGTTAAGACGCAGCAGGTCGTTATGCTACTTAGGTTCCAAAATGGGTAAAATATAAATATGTAAATAAATTCAATGTTAATTTTAATCTTATACCAGTTGTATAGTATTATTAGAAGTAATTTCACATACCGTACTGTATGAGTTGAATATGTTTGTAAGATATTATAAGTAGAATTTTGTAAACAATATAAATTTATTAAGGATGATGTGTGTGTTTAATAGAAAAAATTATTAGCGTAAATTGTATAATATTGTATTCTAGGAAAATTTTCTTCGTCTCCTGTTAATTTAAAATTTAGTGCTTGACAATAATGTATTTTAGTGTACCATTTGCCACCGAGGTAGACACCTCATTTGCAAATAAAGAGATTTTGATTTGAGATGAATTTAGTATTCTTACGTCTTGGGGGATTGAGAGGAGCAGCAATCTCGGCAAAATATGGAACAAACATCCGAAAGAAGTTTGCCATGCCCACAAAACGAGCGATGCCCTTTTGATCCTTGGGTAAGGGAAAGTCGTGAATAGCTTGAGTTCGACTTTTATCGATGGTTATTCCATTAGGAGACACAATATGTCCAAGAAAGGAAATCTGAGGCTTAATAAATGATACCTTAGACAATCTTACGGTTAATCCAGCACGTTGTACTCTACTGAGGACTTCCTCGAGATGCTGTACATGTTCCTCAAACGACTTCGAGTACACGATTAAGTCACCCAAATAATTATAGACATAAGAGAACTTATGTCCGATAAAATGGAATCTAAAAGTCTATTGAGACCGCCACCCCTCTCGATAAAACAAACGGGACACGTACGAATTCATAGAGGTTCCAGTCTTTACAAAATGCAGTTAGGTGTCTTGACTCTTCAGCTAGCGGAATCTAGTAATATGATTTGTTCAAATCAAATGAGGTGTAAAATCTAGCATCATGGATACCAGAAAGTGGAACAGATTATGAAATTATCTTTTTGTTCAAAGCTCTGTAATCCAGAACAGCTCTGTAACCACCTTGAGGCTTGGGAACTAGGAAAATAGGGGATGAATAGGTTGAGGTTGAGGGACGGATGACTCCTTCCTTTAGCAAATCAGCTATCATTCCCTTCAATATTTTCATACGTGGAGGTGCCAGTCGATAAGGGGTTTACCTTACTGGAATGTTGTCCGAAACATCAGTTTTATACTCTAAAATATTCGTTAACCCAAGACGATCAGTCAATACATTAGGAAACTTGGCATATAATGCACGTATTTGATCCGCCTGGACCTTGGGTAGATGATCTAAATTGATTTCAAGAGGCGTAACCTCTTCCTCAATTTCAGTAAATGAAATAAGATTGGCTGTAACAATGTCTCTACCAAATATTGGAATCACAGAATTAAGAGCAAATTTGTAAAATAGCATCCCTTCCTGAAGGTTATCAACCCAACATGAGATAACAAATCCGACCCCAAAATCATAGCACAAGTCTTTCACAACAATAAATTTAAACTTCTAGGTAAAATTCTCAATGCAGATTTTGACTAATGCAACCTAACACAGAAACAGTTGATCCATTAGCATTGAAACAATTAATTGACATAGGTTGAATTGAAGGTAGTTTGCAGGGTGACTTAAAGCGGTTATACCAAGACAAATTAAGTAAGGATATAGTACTGCCAGAGTCAACCAATGCTGATACAGGTTCACTGTTAACCTCAGCTGAAATAAAAGGTAGATTATGGCACACATTAGCTGAAATTCTTTGACAATCAGCATGACATATAGCATCATCACTAACAAAACTATTTAGTTCCTTACTATTAAGTAGATTATCGGTTTTTGGTTTTTCTAAATGTTTCTTTTTAGTCAGTTTTATGGTCTAGACGAGGGATTATTAGAACCATCTTGGGAGGCCAATGGACAGAGTCTCTTAACATGCTGTTTAGATCCACATAAATAGCATGCAGCATTAGGATTAAATTTACTGGCAGTATTCCTCTTAACTAAGGGACAGGTATTCCTGAGATCCTTTGATCCACAAGCGTAACATTTCCTTTCAGTAGTAGACACAACGGGTTTACTAGGAACAGAACTATTACTGGGAGGAACTAGTGGTGGGATGTCAACAGGATGACATAAATCATCACATCTGATACTCTCCGCATCAACAGATGCAGCTTCAAGTTGAATAAAATTTTGAGGTTTAGAAATAAAAAATAAGATCTATATGATGGAGAGATACCACGCACAACATTATCTACCGCCTCTTCTTCTGGCATAGACACCTTAAAAATTTAGGAATAAAATTTAACATCTCTCACATAAGATGACAATTTTTCATTTAACGATTGTGGTCTATCACAGCAACGTTGACTTAATGTCTTTCTGGCATGATTAGGGATACACTTCTTAAGGATCACTTCATGAAAATCATTAATGCGACAACCTTGTGATATAGCATTTGATATCTCATCTTTTAACACCCTAAAAATATTGAAAGAGTTCAGATTAAAAACCTATCCAGTATTCGGGAGACAGCGGAATCGATCCCCACTCTCGGCAGCCCTGAAGATGGTTTCCCGTGGTTTCTCATTTTCACACCAGGCCAATGCTGGAGCTGCACCTTAATTGAGGCCACGGTCGCTTCCTTCCCACTCCTAGCCCTTTCCTACCCCATCGTCGCCATAGGACCTATCTGTGTCGGCACGACGTAAAGCAACTTGTAAAAAGAAGATTAGAAACCTCAGCAGACTCTAACAGTTCCACAAAATATCTTAGGAAACGGACAGTTTCTTCTACTGGTTCTACAGTAAAATTATAATTCTTTTTAAATAAGTCAGTAATTGGAGTTGGGATAGCGTTTAGTTTCATTGGGGCATGCTCATCTAAAGGAATAACAGTCGTTGGCTTCTGTTTTACAAGCACAATGGTCTGCAGACCATGGAGCAGAATTGCTTTCCTCATCACTCTTACTATTCTGGTCACGCAGGGGTTCTGAACAAGTGATAGAGAAATTTTGCAACTTCACATTCATGATTAACATGTCAATAACACATGAAAGAGTAGTAACATAAAAGCATAGAACATTTTCCTAGGTAATTGGGGTTGAGTTTCAATTTTAAGAGATCCTTCACTCAATTCAGGTAATGTGACGTACGAGCTTTTAATCTTTTCAGTTGACTAACAGATGGGTTACTATCATCTTAGCAAAAAATACATCACCTTATTTCATTCACAGCATCAGCAATAAAGGAGGTCGACCTACTCACCTTTTCCTTAGAGAGATCGGGGATGACAACAGGTACCTGAATCGAATCCTTCAGTAAAGCAATATCTCCCTGGTTAGTGCCAGTGGATTGTAAATTACAAATGGATAATTCATAACAAAGCTCGGTTTTCCTCAGCAGGTAAGGTTCAGGGATCAAGCGTGAACTCGTAGCCAATTTACATGTAAAAGAAAGAAAAAGACCAAGTATGAGACAAGTTACCTTTGCCTTACAATAATAATTTAACACGACCTTACGATTACAAGTTGTCCATTTCATGACCGCATCGATGAGTATCATCAAGAAGTTAATATAAAGAACCACCTAATCGATACTTTATTTTATGCCTTAGGCATGTTACAGGACATGTTTCGACCACTTAGTGGTCATCATCAGCTGTATAAAGAGGAAACTAAGGTGAAAAAGCATTAGGACAATAAGCACAAGTAATACTCTAAGGTTATAAAGAAAAAATCGCTGTGTCAACACAGCTGATGATGACCACTAAGTGGTCGAAACATGTCCTGTAAGTGTTAATATATATTCTATTTTGCCTAAGGCATAAAATAAAGTATCGATTAGGTGGTTCTTTATATTAACTTCTTGACGACCTTACGATCTCAATTCACAATTCATGGGCAAGGAGCTGATAACATCATTTAAGGCAACAGCAGTGGCATCAAAACAGTAGCACGAGGTAAGAAAACAATACAACCACTCCTACTGTTAACAAAAATTACTGTCACAGAACAAATATACTTACCAATGACAATAATTACGTGTGGAGGGGAGAAGCCCACTCCAGTAGTAGATGGAACTAGTATTAACTTACTGATTCAGCCCTCCTTTCCATGTCTTATGAAATGAGCCACACCGTTAAACTCAAATGGATTTAATAAATCTGTTCATAATTACATATAAAAATAATTATCATAAGGTAAATAAAGAAAATGAGTAAGTTAATATCTTGATAATTAAAATAATATTTGTAGATTGAATAATTAGTAGGTTGAAATAGCTTCGGATCAATATAATAATCCAAAATGCTATTTTAAATATGACTACAAAAATTATTTCCAAATGGGTTAGAGTATCGTATCCGGAACCTCAGAATCACAACAGGCTTGGATAAATTGGGAAGGCAGATTACTTAAAAATTAAATTTACTGCTAAACATGCAAGATCAGTAGGCAATAAATAATAGATTGACAAGCATAAAAGGTCATCAAATAGGATCCACATCTAAATGACAAGCTTTCAGAATTAGTTATATGGTCATCAGTCAGCCATTCCATCCATCAGTAACATTAGAAGACAGTCATTTTTAAAACAAGAGAGAAGGCAAAAAACAAAAGTCATCATCAAATAAATGTAAGCCCGCAACAAGGCATAAAATTAGGCAAGGTAAATAGCATACAGAAAACTAGCCTCACGGCCACTAATAATTTTGAGGTTTCGTTTACATTAGACAAGAATGCGTCGAGATGTAGTTATAAACCTTTAGGCCTAACTTCACAAATAAGACGATCACAATATACGTTAAAGAAAAACTTTAACAAAGAATTAGAACAATAGTATAGCTTTTAAATCTTACTAGAAATGATGTTTACCGAAATAAGGTTTTCAATTGTAGCAGTGTTTAAGAATTCTAAATTGAATAATTTATGAATTACAAGAATAGTTTCTCTGCTGATTGGATGGCCACATGCTATTACCTTTAAGGTACTTAGTTAAACTGAACGTCATTAACCTAGGCTACAACATGGGCATAAGAAAAATGATTTGGCCAAAAATAACAATACCAGAAAAACTAAATAACAGCGGCTAGCGCCCATTTAAAGCAAAAGGTTTTTGAGTTATGAAACCAATAGTGGTTTCTATCCTGGGTCAAATTCTACTCTTCCAGACATACATACATACATACATACATACATACATACATTATCATTATAGACTGTTATGCCTTTCAGCGTTCACTCTGCAAGCCTCTGAGAATTTACTAAACGTCGCCACAATCCTCGATTTGCAACTAGTGTTGTGGCCTCATTTAAGTTCTATACCTCTTATCTTTAAATCGTTAGAAACCGAGTCTAACCATCGTCATCTTCGTCTCCCTCTACTTCTCTTACCCTCCATAACAGAGTCCATTATTCTCCTAGGTAACCTATCCTCCTCCATTCGCCTCACATGACCCCTCCACCGAAGCCGGTTTATGCGTACAGCTTCATCCATTGAGTTCATTCCTAAATTAGCCTTTATCTCCTCATTCCGAATACCCTCCTGCCATTGTTCCCACCTGTTTGTACCAGCAATCATTCTTGCTACTTTCATGTCTGTTACTTCTAACTTATGAATAAGGTATCCTGAGTCAACCCAGCCTTCGCTCCCGTAAAGCAAAGTTGGTCTTAAAACAGACCGATGTAAAGATAGTTTCGTCTGGGAGCTGACTTCCTTCTTACAGAATACTGCTGATCGCAACTGCGAGCTCACTGCATTAGCTTTACTACACCTTGATTCAATCTCACTTACTATAATACCATCCTGGGAAAACACACAACCTAAATACTTGAAATTATCGACCTGTTCTAGCTTTGTATCACCAATCTAACATTCAATTCTTTTGAATTTCTTACCTACTGACATCAATTTAGTCTTCGAGAGGCTAATTTTCATACCATATTCATTGCACCTATTTTAAAGTTCCAAGATATTAGACTGCAGGCTTTCAGCACAGTCTGCCATTAAGACCAAGTCGTCAGCATAGGCCAAACTGCTTACTACATTTCCACCTAACTGAATCCGTCCCTGCCATTTTATACCTTTCAGCAGATGATCCATGTAAACTACGAACAGCAAAGGTGAAAGATTACAGCCTTGTCTAACTCCTGTAAGTACCCTGAACCAGGAACTCATTCTACCATCAATTCTCACTGAAGCCGAATTGTCAACATAAATGCCTTTGATTGATTTTAATAATCTACCTTTAATTCCATAGTCCCCCAGTATGGCGAACATCTTTTCCCTCGGTACCCTGTCATATGCTTTCTCTAGATCTACGAAACATAAACATAACTGCCTATTCCTCTCGTAGCATTTTTTAGTTACCTGGCGCATACTGAAAATCTGATCCTGCCAGCCTCTCTGTGGTCTGAAACCACACTTCCTCTCAACGACTGATCGCACCCTCCCTTCCAAGATGACAGTGAATACTTTGCCTGGTATACTAATCAATGAGATACCTCGATAGTTGTTGCAATCCTTCCTGTTCCCTTGCTTATAGATAGGTGCAATTACTGCGTTTGTCCAGTCTGAAGGTACTTTACCAACATTCCACGCTAATTTTACTACTCTATGAAGCCATTTCATCCCTGCTTTCCCACTATACTTCACCATTTCAGGTCTAATTTCATCTATTCCTCCTGCCTTATGACAATGGAGTTTATTTACTATCCTTTCCACTTCCTCAAGCATAATTTCACCAACATCATTTTCCTCCTCCCCATGAGCTTGGCTGTTTGCAACACCACCATGATGATTTCCTTTTACATTGAGAAGATGTTCAAAATATCCCCTCCACCTCTCCAGTGATTCCCTGGGATCTATTATGAGTTCACCTGAATTACTCAAAACACTGTTCATTTCCTCTTTCCCTCCCTTCCTAGATTCTTTATTACTGTCCAGAAAGGTTTCCCTTCTGGTTGACCTAGCCTCCAGGTTTTTACCAAAATCTTCCCATGACTTCTTTTTGGATTCAACAACTATTTGTTTCGCTCTGTTTCTCTCATCTATGTACCAATCCCTGTCTGTCTCGGCCCTTGTTTGGAGCCATTTCTGATAAGCCTTCTTTTTACGTTTACAGGCTGCTCTCACTTCGTCATTCCACCAAGATGTTCGCCTTTTCCAATCTTTACACACAGTTGTTCCTAGGCATTCCCTTGCTGTTTCTACTACAGCATCCCTGTATGCCACCCATTCACTTTCTATATGCTGAACCTGCTTACTGTCTACTGTTCGAAACTTCTCACTAATCATATCCATGTACTTCTGTCTAATTTCCTCGTCCTGGAGATTTTCTACCCTTATTCGTTTGCAGACAGATTTCACTTTCTCTACCCTAGGCCTAGAGATACTTAGTTCACTACAGATCAGATAGTGGTCTGTATCATCGAAAAATCCGCGAAAAACTCGTACATTCCTAACAGATTTCCTGAATTCAAAGTCTGTTAAGATATAGTCTATTATGGATCTGGTACCCCTAGCCTCCCATGTGTAGCGGTGAATAGCCTTATGCTTGAAGAATGTATTCGTAACAGCTAAACCCGTACTAGCACAGAAGTCCAGCAAACGCTTCCCATTCCCATTAGCTTCCATATCTTCCCCACATTTACCAATCACCCTTTCGTATCCTTCAGTTCTATTCCTTTTTCCAGACATTCCTTTTTGCCACGAACTTCAATTTGCATCAAACTCCACATTCATCTTGATCTAGACTACAAAGGTCGTTTGTCTCTTGTTCGCTATAACCAATAATTTTAAAAAAAATGAAATTAAATGGTGTAGATGCCTTGATGAGGGTTGTAAAATGATGGATTATTGATGTTTATGTACTAAGTCTAATAGGATGGAAGAACTAAAGAACCGGGATAAGTTTGATGTAAGTGTGGTACTATAGATTGAGAAGACTGAGTGGACTAATGGACTTGGAATGGTAACTGTTTGTTTGTGTGTAAGTAAGATGTGAAAAAAGTTAAATTGTTTTACGTGCGATGATGAGGGATGTAAAATGGTTGTTAGATGATGTTTAAGTCTTAAGTTTAATAAGGTGAGATGTAGTGGGCGAGAAGAGTGCGAGAGAGGAGAAGGTGACGTATCAAGGGAAGAGGGAGGGGTTGGGACTTGACCCACCCCAAAAAAGTTAGGCTTGAGCCTGTCCGCACGGGAAGAAAAAGGAGAGGGAAGATAGAGAGCCGACAGTGATCAGAGTGGGTGTGACGTACATAGAGGAAGTGTGTGGCAGGCCATGTGTTGGGTCTGGTTTCCGCGAAGATGGCTTGTCACACATGGTAGGGTAGGAATACAGTGTCAGAAAGTGTAGGTGAGATATGAGATCAGTTCTCACGTGGCAAGGCTGGTGGCTGCGGTCAACGGGTTGGTGGGCATGTATTCCATACCAGGGCTGACGCAGCGACCAGTCTACTGACAATTTTTTTTAGTTGGTAGGTAGGAGTAGGGGAATAGGGTAGTTTGTATTGCGGTGCTTCCTGCACGTATGCTGGCTATCCGCATACGTATGGGAGGACACTATGTAGATGTAGAGGTAGATAATTTAGTTAAGTCGTTTAAGGAGAGATGTAGTGCCTATTGTTTGTTCTGTGTTTCGCTCTGTCTTTATTACCTGTAAGCCGATGGTGTACACTAAGGATATGTATGTATAACCAAGAATATTCTTATTTGTGATGTTTTAGAAAAAAGGTAGTCCTTCCAACTTCTTTTTTTTTCACATAACTCTGTTTTCTGAGATAGAGTTCAGTTAGTGACTCTTCGTAAAGTTGTCCAAGACAGAATTACATAGCTGTTGAGGCTATTTCACGTTCAAGTTGGTTTCTTTGTCTCTAAAGATTCACCCTAAATGTTTATTATAAAAAGACAGTGTATATATTAGGCCATTGCGCTTAATTTTTTGACATTTGAATCAAAGTCTTGTTTCTTTGTTTGTTATTTTTTACGTATTTTGTGACTGTTGTCAGATTTCCGAGCCGTACATCACCTCCGCAATGCACTCAATCTCCACAAGCTGATATTTGTGTCTTGCGAGCCAAAAGCGGCGATGGAGAACCTGCTGCAGCTGTGCCGCCCGGCGTCCAAGACTTACAAAGGAGCTCCTTTCGTTCCCATACGAGCTGTGCCTGTGGACCTTTTCCCTCATACCGCTCACTGTGAGCTTGTAGTCTATCTTGAGCGGTTACATTCCTAATGTGTACCAAAATAAAAATGTGTGTTAGAACCCTATGCTGTTTAATTGACTTTGTGAAATATCCCTGAGGAGTATGTGAGGTAAGGGAGCGGTATCCGCACATTTATAATAGCGTTACCAATTTTCAGTAGTTGCGAACCACAAGGAAGGAAACTCTGCAAGAAGGAGAGGTTATCACAGAGGAAAAATCATAACCAGAAAAACAGGGGGAAAGGCGCGAGTCCAGAAGCGAGCTTATCCATAGACTTGTGTATGCTTCAAAACAGGCCCATAACTTATTTGTTCATTGCATAATGTTTCCATGAAGCACATCAAATATAAGTTACCGTAGCACATGGTTACCCAAAACTTATCTAACCCCATGATAATATGAGAAAAGTAATAGGTAGTTATTATAGGTGGAGAGTAAGGGCAGCGAACAGAAAACAAAACAGATGAAAGATATACCTCGTGGCAAAGGATAATAGGACCTGTCAGAACTTGAAAGGTTCGAGAAGGTACAAGATAACAGTGATGTGAGAGAGGCATGCAGCACCATGTAGCGGGGCGAAATATAAGACGACGAGACTCGTGCACCAACAAAGGGCTCATAATTGTAGCACATTGTATTGATTTTACAGTTACATTTTCATACATGCCAACTATCACGGTTTATCCGTAAAATTTACAGAAATTGCAGCATATTACGGTTTTGCGGATGGACGGTGTCATTTTACGACTTCATAGACAAAAATTTGATACGTTAACATTCGATAACCAACCCACTTTGCATGGGTCGATGGCAAGTTCATGGTATTACATGTAATAAAATTTATTTTTGGGTCCGTATTGAAAATATTTGTATTAAATAACACTTGTATGTTTTAATATTCATCCACCTATTCAATACAATACATTTTTTTTAAATTAGGACATTGTCCTTATTAAAATTGTTGACATGAAATTAGTAGTATTAGATGGTTTTACATGTTTCGCCCATCAATAGTGGGCATCATCAGCCATATTTTCCACCTTAGAATAGATCAGGTACCTGATTGGAAATAATCTATGGATGCTGTTAAAAACTATGTCGTATAAAATATATTGGAGATTGTTAAACAACTAAATTACGATATAAAATATAGTATGCTGTTATTTGACAATATTAGTGATAATATTGGAGTCTAAAACATGGCAGCTGTTTAAGGATTATGACATAATAAAAGATATTACAATGAAGGAAAAAGTCAGAAAATACATTCCATTTAGTTGTCAAATGGCGTATTGTTAAAAAAAAATTTATGGAAAGTTAAGCAATGGTAATGGTCGTTGGTTCTTGCAGTTAATAAATGTTGATTTTCATTTATTTGCTTATAGATTTTGAAGAGTTGTTATTTTTATGGCCTGGTACCTTTTGACATGATATTAGTTGGAAATGTTGGTGCCGTAGGCTATATTGAAATCTTTGTAGGCGTCATTAGACCATCTTCTATGGTGTGGTAAGAGTTTGTGATGTTGCTGTTGAGCGTATTGAACTAAGCGTGTTAGTTGGAAGGGAACGTTGTTGTCATTCAGTGATTAGCCAAAGGTATGATGAGTTCTGTAATTAAAGAGATAATTTGAAAATTTAATGAATTACCATAATTGGAATTAAGGGGCCGAATAGTGGAAGTTAAATTTGGAGTGTTGACACTTACCCCTTCGACCGCTGAGATGTTAGTTTACGTTGAGAGTTTTAGAGTAATTGACAGTCGCCGAGCTCTTACTACGCGTGTTGTATTTGTGAAGTCTTGGTGGAGGGGGTTGAGCTTGAGAAGGCGTGGCTGAGGGCCCATTCGCTGCGCGTGAAGAGGAGTTGTCGGAAGTGCAAGGAGGGAAGGGGGTGGTGTGTGTGTTGGATTGGTGGGCGTGTTTACTGATTTGGTGCTAAATATTTTGTAAAAATTATTCTGAAGGAATGGTTTTTGTAATAGAATTGACATCTGTTCATAAAGAGGACTTTTGTTATCTATTACGTCATTTAAGTTCTTGTCTTTGTTAAACTGTTGATCTAAGAAGATGTATAAGTTTTCGTATTTTGTCATGAGCTTACCTTCTTCGAATCTTTTTAAAATTTGTAAATCCTGATGTATTGTAGTGAATTTGTGACCTGTTTCTTTCATGTGGTTACTCATCGCAGAGAATTTATGTTTTTGGGCGTTATAATGTTCTGCATATCTAGTTGAAAAACAGCTGCCAGTTTGACCAACATAAGAAAAATTACATACGGATCATTTAAGTCTATATATACCCCAGCTTGAATATTTATCATTGGTTGAATTGACTGAGTTGTGATTAAAAAATAAATTTTGATTTGTATTCTGCGTTGTGTGAGCAATTTTTTCCTCATGTTTTTTAAGGGATTGGTGATTTGATGGATTTTTGGGTTGGTATATGTGAATTTCGCGAATTTTGGTTTGTTGGGTTTTATTGGAGAAAGGTTTGTGGTTAGTTTTAGTCTGACTTTATTAATGATTTTGTTGATCATATCTAGATTGAACCCGTTGAATTATGAAATCGCATTCAGTTTTTAGATTACTCGTTGAAAGAGGGATTTTTAATGCTCTGTATACTAAACTGTAATAAGTGGCTTGTTTATGGGAATTTGGGTGTAAAGATTCTTTTTTTTTTTTTTTTGTAGTTACCGGGGTAAATGAAGGCTTGCGGTAAATTTGGAAATCAAATTTGTTCATAACTCGCGTGATTTTTCTAACCAACACCATCCTCCAGGCTATCGAGCCAGCCTTTTGGATAATGGGTAGAAAAACCTTACACTCCTAAGGGGGAAGCTCCCAGGAGAGAAGGTTGGTACCGTGTTCGCCCCAAAGCAGGGAGTTAAAGCGAACACCACATGAGGCCCAAAAGGGCAAGCAAAACAACAGCACACAAACAGATTAAACAAGAGTAAGAACACTTACCTGGGGAGGCTGGGGGAAGCAGAAAAAGGCCGCGGTCGAAGTAGAATAAGAAACAGTGACAGTGCTCTATTGTTTCAGTGAAATGAAAATCCACAATATTCAAATAAATAAATAACTTTAATTAACCTTTTAAAAATGTGTAGTGATCCATTTATTTAAAAAAATAGAATTTTAACAAACTTATGCGCCATCCCGCGTCCAGGTAAGGACGCATAAAGATCCAGGCTAGCTTAATTCGCAATCATAACGGCTATCATATACTTCTCTATGGGCTATGAGTTCCGAATGATGAGAAGGATACGTCAAATTGTATCTAAGGAACCTCTAAACCGCGTTGAAGGACGTCTCCTACACTCTACTGACTAGAATTCCTTACAATTAATTAAGTTATGACATAAATACTTAAATCTAGGTCGCTATTCTAAAATACACATTAAAGACTAATTTATACTTTCACGTACCACATTTATTATACATTCATCTCATTCCATGAATTGGACATTATTTCATTCCCCCTTGAATTATAATTGAAAAATTTGTAGGCTTCATCTAGGTATTATACTCATTCTCGACGGGATTAGTTTTAAATTCTTTAAAATATTGCACATCACCTGTCAGAATATCTGATGAAATGCCTAAATGTCCATTTAATCTCCTCTGTTACAAGTAATTGGCCTAGAACACCTTTGCTTCTGGTATGAAAGGAATTTAAGAAATGTCAGTATCGGACAAAAATGTTGGGTGAAGTTCACCACAAATGCTTAAGTGATTAATATGTCCAACCTCAATAGTGCCTACTGAAAAGTTGTCATTTAAATTAAATTATTCATCAATAAGAATATTGAATCAGTAGTACATCAAATAATTAAGTCTTGAATGGTCGAAAAATTGATTGGATAAAGAATTAAATTAAACAAAAGATCATTAAGGTAAGTAAGATAAATCGTCAAATCGGATATTACTCAGTTAGGATTCTTAAATCAGAATTACATGATTATTATCATTAGATTAGCATTATTAGAAATATTAGATTAAAAAATATTAAATTAAAAGTAGTTGATCCAAGATATTAGATTAAAAATACTAGATGCATCTAACAAGAACACAATATTTGCAGTATAATACACTATACACAAAGTTGTAGATTGAGGGTGGTTTCAAATATGCAGGACGCAATTTCTATGTCTGGAATCAAATCTTATGAATTGGAATCAAAATCTTCCTACTTTACATTGTGAAACCTTCGACTGCGGTTTACAGGTATGGCAAGAGAGGAGCCAGATCTTGTATAGGACGAGAGGTGAAGACGGATAGTCGGGAGTATTAATGGAAAGTACTTTGTGCAGAAGTGATAGCTTGTGAAGTTTACGGTGCTAGTGCACTCGAAGCCGCGACAACTCCTTATAATAAGGTGATATAGGAGCATCACATCGCAGTTTAAACATATATTTTACGCAGCTGTTCAGGCTCCGATCCAGTTTCTTGTTACTGTCGCAGATTATTTCAGTCAACACAGTGTCACAGTAGTCAAATATAGGTAGTATAAGAGAGCGAATTATTTGTACCTTAAGTCGAACATTATCGAACCGTTTCAGAGGGTATAAACATTTATGTACTTTATTATATGTGCTTAGCACCTATTGAGTCAAATTTAGGGTCTCAGTCATATTAATTCCTGAAGTAGAGTAGGGTATGATTTCATTGTTTAAAATTATTTGGGAGATGTCCTGTTGCTTGAGGGAATAAAGGTTCTCACTGGTACAGATAATAATAACTTGAGTCTTATTTGGATTCATTAATAAACTGTTTTTATTTGCATAGTCATTAAGACGTTGAAGGTCGGAATTTATTCTAGTAATTGCAGTACCAATATCGCTCGTTTTTGAATGATAGTAAATCTGTACATCATCCGCGTACACTTGCAATTTGCAGAATTTAAAACCTTTTGATATATCATTAATTTGGATAATAAATAGCAGTGGTCCGAGAACCGACCCCTGAGTGTCACGGAGGGTCTTACTTTGCCGTCCTGAACTCAAATTTCCAACTGTCACACGTTGCCGGCGATTTCAAAGGTAAGATGAAAAGAAACGAAGTGATACACTATTAAAATTTAGCTCTCGAAGTTTCTGCAGTAGTAACTGACGATTAACAGTGTCAACGGCACTACTGAGATCTAATGTCAGTACAGTCACGTCCCGTTGATCCATTACACGTCTGATATAATCTGTCACTCGTAGTAAAGCTGTCCTTTCCTGAAGCCGGATTGAAAGGGATTAAGGAGATATTGCTTGGTAAGGTATTCAGTAACTTGTCTATGAACTAGACGTTCAAGCACCTTGGATGAGGGTGGTAGGATGGATACTGGACGATAATCTGAATGAGAATCTAACTTGGAGATCTTCGGGATGGGTCTAATTAGTGCATCTTTCCAAACATCTGGAAAACTCCGTTTGTCAGGCAGTAGTTAAATATGTGAGTTAAAACAGCTCCTAAGATATTCTTAATAACCGATATAAGAATGTCCTGCGGCACTGGATGTAATAGAGCATATCACACCTTTGACTTTATTCGAGCTGACATTTCTAAAAGAGAATTCCTCATTCACAGACTGCTGTTGTAACAAGGGCAGTAAAATTTTAGGGAAGGAGGTAGAGGCTCTTCCTGGCCGTGCGAAATGATCATTTAAGACCTTTATAGGTATGCTTGGTACATGTTGCTCTACGGCTTTTCCTATAACTAACGTGCGTAATTTACTCCATTTTTGTCTCGGTCTGTTATTTTTCATCAGTTCCTGAAAGTATTTATATTTAGAATTCCTAATTAACTGCGTGGTTCTGTTTGTCAGAATCCTGTATCGCTCGAAATCATCTATGTCATGCATCTGTCTGTATTGTCTGTACAGTTTTTCACGACTGACCACAGCAGATTTTATCTCGCGGAAGAATGGCGGGTGATTCTTACCTGTTTCTTTGGTACGTGCTTGTCAAATATTTCCAGTACCAGTGAATTGAATATGTTTACTTTAGAGTTAATGTTCTGAAAATTACGTATACTATCCCAAGGCAAGTTGTGGCGTAGTTTATTTCAGTCCATACGTCGTAAGTCTCGTATTGTAATGTAGCGTGGTTTGTACTTAGGAAACACACGTACAATAGGTCATGCGAAGAGATGCCAGGAGCAGGGATCTGACCGTGCTTAATTACTTTTCGAGGTTGATTTGTCACAAGAAGATATTAAGGTATGACTTGTGCGGTCAGAGTAATGAACGTGATTATTAGTGTTGAGGGGTAAAATTGTCATGTTTGTAGCGAGAAATAAATTCAGTAGATTGTTCGCGTCACTAGTCCGCTTCAGAAGGTCAGTGTTAAAGTCGCCCATGATTATACTGTCATCGAATGCCGATATAAGATTTGCTAATGCCTCTTCAAAATCATCAGTCTCTTATTTTAGGTGGCTTGTATACAATCCCTATTAATATCTTTTTATGGCAGTCTAATTCTACAAACATAAATTCCGGTTGCAGTCTAAGTCGTGGGTCAGAAGTAGAAATGATCTTACATTTTAAGTAATTTCTGTAACAAAGTAGAAGCCCACCGCCTATTTTGTCAATGCGGTCATGGGGTAATATTGAGTATCCGTCAAGGTTAGCTGTCGATAACGGCACTGGTTCCAATATGTACATTGTTCACTTCAAAAATAGCCTGAACCTCTTCCATATGAGCTAATAATGACTGGCAACAATGTAACGACCGCGAGTGGCTACTGATCTGCCCCTGTTGAAGGTGGTGAGTACGATGAGGGCTGTGGAGAGGAAGGCACGTTGTGCTGGTTAACAAGCATATGGAACTAAGCAGTATGAAAACAAAAATTAAGTAAGATGTAAAATAAGCTTACCCGAGCAACCTGCTGAGTAGATACACACACGCACACTAATTACTACACACATAATTTCTTTCTCTTAAGTTCAAAAGTGTTTTTAACTGTGTCATCGTGGATATTTGAGACTTAGTTCCAACTTCTCTTAATACACAAATGCGTCCATCACATGAACACCTCGGTTGGCGGTATTTCTACACGTTGTATGCTTACTGGTGACGTCTACTACGGAAGTTGAATGTTAATACTGGTAGAAATAATGAAACTCAATAATGATTTTATTTTGTCCGAATCCTTGGCTGAATCGTCAGCGTTGAGGCCTTCGATTCAGTAGGTCCCGGATTCGATTGCCGGCCGAATTGGTGATTATAATCGCGTCTACTTAATTCTTCTGGCTCGGGGACTGGTGTTTGTGCTTGTTCCAACACTTTTCCTTTCATATTCAGACAACACACTACACTTCCAACCACCACAGGAACTTGATATAATGATTACTAGACCTCGGATTTTTAGGTGCTAAAATGTTATTTTAGCTGCCTAAAACACTCTCAAATAGGGTCTACAATACTTTTAGGCAGCTGCAGTTTTACTTATCTTAATATGCATTATTGAAAATACCATGTTGATTTTGCTAAATTCATTGTAATTCGTTAAGGGGAAATATAAAAAAATATTCACTCACCTCTTTGCTGCTAACGTCACAGAATATAATTTTAACATCAGATGTGAAATGGGTAAACTCTTGTAAATAGAGGATGATTTAGAACCTGACACTTTCGGCTTAATTCACACTGAAAAAACGGGAAAAGGGTATTGTTAAAATACGTCAATTATATTACACTGGTGTACTGCTGCGTTTCGTTTTGTAAACAAGGCTTTAGAAATAAAGTTCTGGAAGTAGATTCCATGAATTTCCTTGCCAAGAGTCAACTAGGGAATTATGGATTAAAGCAATAAGCAGACAAGGTATGGTACAGTAAATACGCAGGCCTTGTGACGGCAAAAATTAGGTTACTCATTATTATTGCTCCTGTTCAGATGATAATAATTTCCTTATTCTGTTGTGTAGGTTACGAAAGATAAGTTATGGAACCCTAGTGACCGCTCCGTCGAGTGCTGCAATGGCATATATTGGAGGGTATTTGGTAAGAGTTGTCAAAGACCACATGCCATGTCAATAGTGTGTTGATAAAATTAGTAATATCCAGAGTTCATCTCAACTAACGTCATTAATAAAAATCAAAGACAGAGGTGGTCACACGTCTCAGGTATCGAAAGCCAAGTTTTGTTTCACTGCTGATGAAACTGGGGCAAGTAAGGGACGAAACGTTATCGGTAACGCTGTGCAGTCGAAAAATAGCACAAACATTAACCGAAATACTGTTGCCACGTATTGCTAAAAGTCCTGTTCTACAGTATGGGAAAAGTGATCATCCTGAGGAACTAAGCAGAATAATACTGCAGAGGTTTCTGCGCCCCTCTGTCACCATCTACGCTAATGGCATGACAGATGAGTATCGCCGAGAATAATTCTCGAGAAGAAAAACAATTTATGAGAAGAAAATATCAAGAAAAATGGTTAAAGTCGTTCCTTTTCACTGAAAATATACGATGCGCTAGTAAAAATATCTAGTGCAGACCGTATATCCTTTTAAATGACAGACATAAATTTCAACAGTTACGTGTGTTGTCTGAAATGAAAATCCCCAGCTGAATTGAACTCCTAGGGGAAAAGGTGAACATTTATTATTTTCTACTTCATTCTGCTCAGTAACGTATATAATATACAGGAAGTATAGTGTAGAGGTACATTTGTGCAGGTTTTAACTCCCGTTAGCAATGCTAGCGAGTGCTGACGTGAGGTGGTATACTAGCGCTGCAGTGGTCAAGACGCGCACTGCCAGGCGGACACTGTTTCTGAAGAGAGCACTGCGAGTGAACAGGCTTTGTATTCCTTGTAGGCTAAGGACCACTTCAGGACGAATAGAAGTACATAGTGTGACGACTTCTGCTGTTTGATATGTTCCTACACTACGCGGCGCTGGTGTAGGTAAACAGGTATCAGCTGTCCCTGAACATGTGATTTTAAATGAGATCTGATGTGACTTAATTCGTAATTTATCGTTTAAATAAATTATTTAAAACCGTGTGTTTATTATTGTTATGTTTCAGGAATGTGCATTCTCTTTACTGACCGATGACTGCGATCTGTGTTTCGTGCGAATTAAGATATAGTGTTTCTTGTTTTGAAAAATTCGTAGGAAATATTTTACATTTAGTAATGATTTAATGGCATTACTTCTGAAATTGGTTCGTCAGTGTCGTAACGAATATCTCAAACGGATATGTGTGTATAGAGCTAAGTCATATTTCATTAATTCACCACGAAATCAAACTCAGTTGCAGTATTAATTATAACCTTAAAAATACACATGTTCAACTGTTAGTGTACATGCGACGTAATATAAGCATATTAAAACTATGCAGGCACCCACATGATGTAACGTACCGTTATGTCATACATATGTAATTCCTACATGACTACTTAAGTTAAATTGTATGTTAACATGCTCAGATTAATGAATCTTACCAGCACTTCACCTCATCTGTCAGTTAACTGGACACCTTGGACATTTTCCGGGTATGTTTTGCGGTCGTACAAGCTTGCATTTCTTTACGTACTTCTTTTATTCGGAAATAAAATCGGCATCGTATGTAATGAAAAATTAATGTTGGTACCAAGTCCTGAGCATGTTCAGTACAGCACCCAAGTCCATGAGAAACAGTAATTGAGTGCAACCTATCCAGGCATTCTTGAAATATTTCGCCTCATAATGCTTCTTGTACAACTTCCCTTACATGAGAAAACATCAATAATAATTCACTTTATGGGTACCGGTAAATGAGATAGTTGGATGAGTTACAATATTCCTGTAGACTTGTTAAGGCTGAAAACGGGCTACCTTTTGCCTCCTCGGTATTGTTTTGCAGAGATCCAATACATGCTGTACAGTCTGTCACTTTGCTTGCATGTTTGACAATATACCCACAGAAGTGATGAATAGCATTCATTTTTGAACTGGCGAAAGGAACTACTTGTTCATCTTCCCAACTTGATAAGGATGGCTGATCAAAGGTAAGCTTTCTTTTGAGCTGTACTTATAATTTTGGCATTATCCTTGGCAACAGCTTTTGCCATGGCTCTAATCTGACTGAAAAATGATGTTAAGGGTACTTCAACTTCAGACTGGCAATTACCTCCTTGAGGTATAGCATTGCTTAGTAAGACATACACTGATTGTAACATGTGCAGATGCAAAAATCCTCTGTAGAAGGGTGATCATCACAGCTTATGGATCGTAGGATACCAAAGTGCCTTTCCAAGGGATCTTGGTTGAATTTGCCTGTAAGCACATAAGAAAAACCGCGGCTCCACAAATACCGTGTAAGTTCTATTGTACTTTTAAATGTCACACGCATGGACTCAAGAGTTCTCTCAGAGGCGAGTGTATTGTTTGGTGCTTTTAAGATCTTGTTCATTTCACACAAACGATAAAATTTCTCACAATCAGGAAATAATGCTTCGTCAGGAGTGTTGGCATTCAATGCATCAAAAACATCATTGAGGTCCCTTGTTAAAATTTCTGTGGCTTCACTTCCTTCAAAACCATTGGTGTGACTGTCTCTAAAAATGAATTGCGTTTGCCATAGTCCTGCTGAATAACTGGAACGCCAAACGAGCATTCGTTTTCTGAAAACCGTTAGGGTTGATATGTGATGAGGTCATTTTTGGACATACTCGCAAACCTGCAGAATCCTGGAGGGTGTCATTTTCATAAACTAGCCTGTAATAGTTGAAGCTGATATTGTGGCCTTCACAGGTAGAATTTTCTTTGGCAATAAAATAGTTTCTAATGCATTTCAGGACATGAACTGCATCTGAAAATGCCCAAACCTTTCTGGAGGAGCTCACAGGATCGGGAATGCTTACATTTAAGTTATTTAGTTACCACTGATATCAAGATTCTGCCAAGCTTTCTTGTTTGTCTGACTCCCATCGCACACAAACCCCAGCATTTTCCAGTTGAATAATAACTAGGATTATTATTTTTGACAGTATGTCACCAGGTGTGAAATTGTGACTTGCATATATTGCAATAGGTTGCACCCAGTGCTTTAAGGATGGTACACACATAAACACTAGGGCATGATTTTCAATATTTGCTTGTTGATTCTGGTGTGAGATCATCAAAGTCCACGTGTATGTATGTTCAGTCCGTCAGCGATTCAGCAGTCCGACTCGTTGGCTGAATGGTCAGCGTACTGGCCTTCGGCTCAGAGGGTCCCGGGTTCGATTCCCGGTCGGGTCGGGGATTTTAACCTTCATTGGTTAATTCCAATGGCCCGGGGGCTGGGTGTTTGTGTTGTCCCCAACATCCCTGCAACTCGCACACCACACACAACACTATCCTCCACCACAATAACACGCAGTTACCTACACATGGCAGATGCCGCCCACCCTCATCGGAGGGTCTGCCTTACAAGGGCTGCACTCGGCTAGAAATAGAATTAGCCACACGAAATTATTATTATAGCGATTCCGCTGGTGGGATCCTCAACATCTCTGCCATCAGCTGTCATAGATGGCCTGCATCACTGAAGAGGCGTGATAGGGAAATGAAGAATGAGGTAGTTTCCCGTTGCTTTCCTCACCGAGCCAGAGTTGCTATTACATATCAGTCTACCAAGCCCACTGAAATGCATACACCAACCGACCATATGAGCAACATTTTCACACCATTCATAGCAGGGACTGGCTGCATAAGGATTGGCATTACTAGCATCGCTCATACCTCAGTCACTTTCATATTGTCAAAACCATGGATAAGACAGAGACAGATCAATGAAACTAATGTTGACCTACTAAAATATAATTCTCTTTCCTTTTAGTTCACAGCGTTAGGGATACACAATCAGATTAACCTGGGAGAATATGTTCATGGTATTATAACAAGTAGTCGACATTATGTGGTGCGAATGTTTATGCTTCTTTGTTTCACTGCGTGAATACTGATAAGTCCCTTTTTAAATTAATGTATACTTGCAATAAATGATTCAACATTGTATCTGTAATCTTAAGTACACTACTCTTAACTTGAGCATATTTATTACTCTAAGTGAGTACTCGTGCGATTGCATTATGTTTCCAAGTGGATACTATCCTAATTCCATATAAAACATTTTGGCTTGTGTGGTCTACTCTGTGAAGATTCTATCGTAGGGTCATAACTCATATACCTACAGTCAGCCATCAGTGATGTTGGATAGAGCCTAAGAAGTAACTCTACCGTTCCTTCCACCTGAAAATAATTTCAGAATCGGAAAATATCTGTGAAGGTGTGAACATAATCGAATTTACCCTCCTAGTCGGGAAATCATTGGTACTTTCGGGTATACTTGTCAACCAACAGGTGTCATTCCAATCATATACCAACCTATCTATGCTTGCTCGCAAGTGAATAATTAAAAGAGACACAACGAACTCACTAACATTCCGCCAAGCTCAACTTGGAAGCAATTATGTCCACCACTACATAACCATGATCGTATTCATGAAGAAACGATAATTACTATTATTCCTATCCATCAACCTCATATCATCAATTCTTTAAACAGCCATTATTTCACACATTAAACATTGCATTTACCTTACGTATTTCCTTCTCCTCTCACATAAAATATCTATCACTTCTACCATGGCTTGTGGACTTATTCACTGCATTATAGTTTCGGTTCTGCCATAACCCTAAATTAATATAAACACGTGTATTCATCTGGCAAGCACTTCCTACGGATGGTCTCTAATTTACCATTTTTGATCACAACCATCATATACACATACTTGAGTTCACCTTTGACATCGTATACCATATACCAACACCTTAGAGAAACCAACTTTTCTCACATTACATTGACAATATTTCGAGCGTAGGCTTTAATCACTGACTGACCACCTACATATGAATCTGACATTTAGGATGTGAAGATTACCTGACCACCTTTAACCTAATTCATAATCCACTATTTGCATCGTTTCATTATTTTCGAACAGAACAACTCAGTACGTTTCTAATAAGCAAAGAAATAAATATTATTCATCTAAACATTACTTTAAAAATAGACTTATCTCATTCTGCAATTCCTGTAGTTGGTTTATGTCCGGGTGACATGACATATGGATACGCCTCCTCTCGTTTCCCTATGTATTTTGGGAAGGCTCGAGTACGTCTCCTCTGGGCTCGGTCATCTTACGGCTGGCAATGTCATCCTACAGCGCTCATTTGGGCAGTCTGGCCTTCCGTCTTCTTAGAACATCTCGTACATATCTTGACTAGTTGGAACAGAATAACACGCAGTTTTAATTAGCATCGTCATCTTAGGAAAAGGTTGAGTTACTATCTGCTTATAGCGAATGGTTGTTCTTCCTGGAAGAGTTGATGTTATCAACAACTGGAAACCTTGATTATAACGTTCGAAATGAATAGATTATGTTTATATATTCTTTCTAAAGATTACTGTTGGAATTCCACTCCTTTGATTCTTTAAGTCTGTTGGTATCAGATAATACGTGAGCAGAGACTGTCGTGACGTATGCCTCTTGTAGTCTTTGTACTTGGGTTTTAGCGTATTTAAATTTCGGAGCGAAATAAAAATCTTCAGCTAATAATCTATAGTGTAGTTGTCAATAAAGTCCTCTTCTTGTTTCCGCTGGATGAATCTAATGTCGATACCTTGTTTTACGTAGTAGACGATGTCGCTTTTCGGGTGTAATTAAGATGAAAAGTAGTTCTCTTCCAACTTGTTTTTTTTTTCATTAATTGTTCGTAACAATCCTCACACTTCGTTCCTTTCCACTGCCTTCTATACATTAGTCCCTTTTACAAGCGCCTGATGATAATACTGTCATCATAGCTCGTGGTATCGCCAGACGTTTTAATATTCGCTATTTTCGGAGGTTTGGACTCCATCTTTGCTCTAGTTACGGACGGAACTTTACGTAACAGTGAAATGGCACACAAAACTTAAATACTCTCTGGATATCGCTGATTACCTCTGGTAAAACTTTCCAATGAGGAATGATTAAAATCAACGAGAGAAAAAAATTTATTAACTGAATAAATTAATTATTAATAGTTGTTTAAATTGACATTGACAAATATGAATCCAATTAAATAAATGTTAAAATAAAAATAAAAGCTGACCTCGATTAGTAAAAGAAAATTACAGTAACACAAGGATAAGGTTTAACTACGTGACCGGTCACCTACCTAAAATTGATTAAACTTAAATCTAGTAAATATTTAGCCCTAGGTTGCAGCAACATATACCCCAAGAAAACTTCTTAGCTGGACGGTAAGCCTTCGCAAAGGATAGTACATAAAATCACAATGAACCATGAAACCACATTTCAGAATTTTCCAAACCGAGAAAAATTAAAGGCAAAATAAATCAGAGATAACGTTACACTAGAACACACGAAAATCAAACACATCCACCAAGAAAAAGGTTCAATCAAGATACCACGCCCCGATGAAAAAAACAAGTTAGCCCAACAATGCCAAAAAGAAAACCCGTTGCTAAGGCAACACCAACAAGGCGACAGATGCAAACACCAAAATAGCCCAGGAAAAGCAGAACCGGAAACAAAAATTAACACAAATCCCAGCGAATAAATTTAGGAAGGATAACCAAAATTTTCAAACAGAATCTGGCGGTGGCTTTCCGTTTACATAAGTTTCTGAAAAAAATTACGAGTAAAAATCATAGTTAAACTTACAATTAATTTTAGTCCGCACCGTGCTTTCTTACTAAAAACACAAAGATGAAGCTTCTTGCTGAAATGCATTGCAATGTAACGAACATGCTGTCCTTACGCAATTTGTAGATGGTTATTATTATTACTGGTAGACATACTTTTTTGACATCAGACGACGAAATTTCTTGGAAATTTTCAGGTTCCTTGAAAACAGTATTTCACATTATTAGTATTTAATAAAGTAACTTGCAGTTTTTGGTCCATGTGAACGAGGTGACGCCGAAAGGCTACACAATGTTACCTCACACCAACTGGGCTTCAAGTCCATTTTAAAAGCAGAATAACTCCTTGTGCACAAAATTAAAAATAACGAGGCCAACTATCAATTTATAGGCCACCTAAAGTGCCCACAATGGACTGGTTTCAGTCGTTGTCGAAGGTACTGCTTCCAAGCATGTTGCCAGACACACACACACGCAACTGCTTCCCATGGCGTCTTCTCTCCAACTGCACGCTTCACAACTGCAAGCAAGCAAGGCTTTCCGTTGCTGTTAGCACGCGCGCATGATCCTTCAGGCTCCCCAAAGTTCCACGCCTAGCCACCAGAGCGTAGCACATCATACCGCAATACGGAATGAAAACAAATTCAAACCAGAAGGGTAAGATATTACACAATAAATGTGATGCGACAATGTTCGTTCATAATGTTTATTGACACGAATTTCTAGCGGTGTAGAACCAAGTCCAAAAGGTTTACAGAGAGGTTCTGGAACACTAAATACCCTCACAATTTTCATATGTAGAAAATTTATTGAATTTTTGTTTTCGTTTTCTTTTGTGAACTTTATATTATCGTCTAAATCATTTAGAAACGTTACGATCTTATCACTATTGTTAAGCTGTTTATCAATAATTGCCAATGTGTCGTCGACATAACGGAGCCATAAACTGAGTCCGTTAATGTTTTTTACTATTTTATTGTGTTCTAGATTGTCCATGTAGATGTCCGTTAAAATGCCGGATAATGGGTCTCCTATAGCTAAGTCTTCTTGCTTATATATTTTGTTGTTGAAAGTGAAGTAATTATTGTGTAAAACGAAACTTAGTAACTTTATGAATTCGTCTATTTCAATTTTGCTTAATGCGCTGTGTTTGGAGAGGTTGTTTTTTATTATGGTGATAGTTTCGTTGACAGGTATATTTGAATACATATTCGTGATATCAGAGGAACATATGACATGATTTGGTTGTAAATTGAATTTGTTTAAAGTTTCGCAAAGTTCGATAGAATTTTTGATCGGATTTGCATTGTGAAATTTAAAAGGTTTTTTTAAGAACTTGTGTATGAACTGAGAAGTTTTATAAGTGGGACTGTTTCTGCTATTGATTATTGGTCTGATGGGGATCTCTTTTTTATGTATTTTAGGTAATGATCTTGCTGTAGGTAATTTCGGATTCATAGTGATCATTTTTTCGTAGTCTTGTTCATTTAGTAGGAATGTTGAATTTTTAAGGAGTGTTTTTAGATTTCGTTGTGTTTTTACTATGGGATCTTTATTGATTAATGTGTAGGTTTTATCGGAGAAAACTCTTCTGTTTTTTGATGTAGTCTTGTTTATTCATTAAAACTGTTGTATTGCCCTTATCAGCTTTTGTTACTATGACGTTATTGTTGTTAATTTTAGTTTTTAGTTTGAGGTTTTGTTTTGAAAGGTTAGGATTATTATTAGTTATTATGTCATTTATGAGAGTAGGTATTTTCTTTTTTTATTTCGTATTTAATATCGTTTTGTTTCTCTATGGGAATCTGTGTGTTAATATTAGATTCTGTCTCGGCGATAATGGTGATTACATTTCGATCTTTTGTGGATTAGGCCAGTTGTGTTTTATGCCTTTATTGAGGAGTCTCATTTCATTGTCTGAGAAAACTGTGTCAAATAAGTTAATTGTAGTGGGAATGTGGTAGAAAACCTGGTGTTCCTGTTCTGGTTGACGGCTTTGGGTTTGGCTGTTTGTAAACAAGTTAGCTTGTGGTTTAGTGTCTTTTGTTTATATCTAATATAGTGGTCAGTTTATAGTCGGTGTACCTAAGAAAAGAACTCCATTCAAGCGGAGATGAATAATATGAGATGGTCAAATGCGTCCGGTATAATTGCAAATTTAGGAATGATTTTTTCTTATACATTTGTTTAATTTTATTTCTCAGCCATATGTTGTTTATTTTATTTTGAGTGCCGTTTGACTTTTGGTATGGAATGTTTTTCCATTGTAGTGGTTTAAGGAACTTAGGTATTAGTCCTAGTTTCAAGCAGGCCTTAAGAAATGTTGTCCTATGAGATTTTACCGATCTTTATTCTAAGTTTCAAATACTTATTTATTCATTTTTACGTTTCGCTGGTTGGCTTTGATATTACATGTGATAAAATTCATTTTTGGGTCCGTATTGAAAATATGGACATTGTCCTTATTTTTTAAAAATTGTATTGTATTGAATAGTTTGATGAATATTAAAACATACAAGTGTTATTTAATATAAGTTCATGGTAGTCGATAACTCATTCTCTGATATGATTGGTACTTTTAACCGTGTGATGTTTATGTCGTCGCTATTGGAATTCAATTTAAAGCCTGAATAGCAGTTCTTCCATGTGAATTCTAGGTGTCGACAGGCTCTGTTCCGCTCCATTCGCTTGTTGTGATTTAACCCTATTCTTTGACCACGTGTGTGTTGTTCTTTGTTCATGAAGTTGGCGTTCCTTGAATGTTTTGGCCTTTTAATGAAGTGTTCGAGTTTTTGAGTTAGTGCTTCGCATTTTCCTTGGACTAATTACATTCATTCCACGTGTGTGCATATTCTTTGTTCACGAGGTTGGTGTCGTGTTCATTTAATGGTGTAAGGTTTCGTGTGCTTTCACATGTTTGACTGCCTTAAGTGTTTATGTTACGTGACGTTCAGTGGTCCAGGTTCTTTTCGATGTTTCAATAGATTGTTACAATTTACTAACTTCATCATATAAATCCATATTGGTAAGAACTAGTGTTACGTTTAATGGTCCACCCAAACAATACACTTCACTTTACAAGTGAAAACTATTTAATATTATAATATATTAAACATACTTTGGAACGTGTTTCATCTTATTTTAAGACTTTTTCAGCCATAAGCCATAGACTTCTTCAGCCATAAAAAGAAGTCTTAAAATAAGACAAAACATGTTCCAAAGTATGTTTAATATATTTTAATATTAAATAGTTTTCACTTTTAAAATTAAGTGTATTGATTGGGTGGACCATTGAACCTAAAACTAGTTCTTAAGTTTCAGAGACATTTGTTCTCGGACATTTTCATACGCTGTATTCCTATTATAGGATTCACAGCTCTCGATCTAAAGTAAAAGCAGGCACTCCCTTGTTCCTGTTATGTTTTTAGGTGTTACATAACACGACTCACACAGCTCTTAATCTACAGCAAAAGCAGACTTCTCCAGTCAGTGGTTTGTTTCTGTTTTTTTTTTTGGTGTTACTTAACACGACGACACAACTCTAAATCCAGAGCAAAAGCAGACTTCTCCAGTTCTCGTTTATACCTGTTATGTTTTAGGTGTTACATAACCGACTCGCACAGCCCTTTATCCACTGCAAAAGCAGCTTTCTCCAGTCACTATTTTCTTCACGTTATGTTTTTAGGTGTTACATAACCGACTCGCACAGCCCTTTATCCACAGCAAAAGCAGATTTCTCCAGTCACTATTTTCTTCACGTTATGTTTTTAGGTGTTACATAACCGACTCGCACAGCCCTTTATCCACTGCAAAAGCAGATTTCTCCAGTCACTATTTTCTTCACGTTATGTTTTTACTAAAATGGCGGAGAGTGCATAGACGCAGAATTCGAGGCTTGTGGCGAACGTGAATTTAGCAGGTGAATTTTCGTAGTGTGGCAGCTCAGAGTTTATTACACTATCTCTACCAGTGCAGTAGTTCCGTGTGAGTGTTAGTGAAGTGATTGGTGAAAGCGTAAGGCAAAAATTCAACAAATTAATAATGCCACGCAAGGTGAAGCAAGTGCCAATGGAAGCCATAGTTAAGCAGGCCGTACAAGAAGCGCTGAGCAGCAAGGAGACACTTGGCACGCTTGCCAACCTTATCCAGGACCAGGTAACAAAGTCAGTTGTTGATCAATTAAAGGAGACTATTAATTTTAATACGAGTGTAATTGAAGAACTTAGTAGGGCCCTGGAGGAGCGGGACAAAACAATCAGTGATCTAAAAACTGAACTGCAGGATAAAACTGACTGTTTGGAACAATATCAAAGAAGGCAGTGCCTACGTGTGTTCGGTATACCGGAAACTGCGGACGAGAACACTGACAACTTAGTTCTAGACATTGCGAAGGAAATCGGGGCCAGTCTTTCCGTGGATTACATTGATAGGTCTCACAGGGTTGGGAAAATCCAGAACGGGCGTCCGCGACCTATAATTGTCAAGTTTGTATCATACCGTAAGAGAAACGCTATGTTCACGAACAAAAAGAAACTTAAGGGTCCGAATAAAACCATCCGCGAGGACCTTACTCCAGCAAGACTCCGGCTTCAGGACGCAGTCGCAAAATTTACCGTCCAAAACGTATGGTCTAGAGATGGGATCATATATGTAAAACATGGGAACCGAAAAATAGCCATTACTAATCGTTCAGATTTGAACAGTATTCACTAGCCATGAGCAGACTCTCTCCAAAACAAGGACCGCCATAGTTGTTTTAGTTCACTTAAGTTAATTTTCCACATAGTTGTGGTGTTAATTTAGGTTGTAGTAGGTACTTCTTACCATCAGTTGTCATAACGTTCAAGTTGGCAGCATTAAGCAACCAGAAAACAAACGTCTCTAATTTCAGCCTCCTTTCACCACTGTCCCAGGCAGGTCATTACCCCGTCGTGCCAGCCCCCTCGAAGAATACCGCTAACCGTCTCAAAGACATTCTTGCGCCTTACCCTACTTCTCTACAAATAGCACATGTCAATGCACAGAGCATTGTCCCACATTTCTCAGAATTCTCCGAAATATTTTCAACCTGTAATCTGCATGCTATAATGATTTCAGAATCATAGCTGCGTCAGTCTATCCCTTCAGCACTGGTTAAAATGAGTGGATACACTTTAATTAGGAACGATAGAGAAGGAAAGCCTGGAGGCGGAGTCGGAATGTTTATACGTGACGATTTGAAATACAAGGTAATATTCAAATCGCCAAGTGAATACTCTCACAGGCCGGAGTTCTTGTTCGTAGAAATTGAAATTCGTGGTACGAAGTGTTTACTCGGTGTAGTGTATCGCCCACCGAAGACCGGAAACACAACGGATCTAGAGGAAGCGCTACAGGATGTAATATCCAGGTATGAACACATGGTTTTAATGGGAGATTTTAACACTGATCTGACAAATGCAACTATTGAAACTAGGCGACTAACATGCATGTTCGAATCCATTAATATGACAATTCTGCCCTTACAACCCACACACCATGTTGCAACATCGCACACACTCCTTGACCTAATCATTGTAAACAATAAAGACCGTATATTGACACATGGACAGATGCCTGTGCCAGGCCTTTCCCGCCATGATATGATTTACGCTGCATACTCTTTGAAGTGTCCAAAATACAAGCCTAAGATAATCGCATACAGAGATTTCAAAAATTTGAACGAAGAAGCCCTCATTGAGGACGCTCTGAGCACACCATGGCACACAGTTCAGTAAATAAGGGACATTGACGACAAAGTATCTCATTTTAATGAACTTCTCTTAACTTTATACGCCAGACATGCCCCATTACGTACTGCTCGAGTAAAGCGACCATCTAACCCTTGGCTCAATCAAGAAATTCGTGATCAAATGAAAGACAGAGACGTAGCCTATAGCTATTATCAGAAATATCCAACACAGGACAATTTTGAGAAATATAAAAGACTCCGAAATAAAACAACGCAGATGATAAGAAACGCTAAAATACGCTATTCGTACGAAGTTTTAAATACACATAACTCTGCAGCTGTATGGAAAACTCCCCGCGATATGGGTCTAAATAAAACAAAGACAAAGGATAGTAACTGTAATGTACCTTTGGACGATCTGAATAATTATTTTAGCTCAAGAAACGTCCAGACGAACGGAGATACCAAGAGAGCCACTATTGACAAAATATCTTCAAAGATAAAGCATGGTGGAGAAACATTCTACTTCTCTCATGTGACCCCAGGTGATGTAAAGAGCGCCCTCAATGACATAAAATCAGGGTCTACCGGACACGACGGAATAAACCTGTCCCTTTTAAGAAAAATTCTAGACATCATTCTTCCTACAATAACGCACATTATTAACACCTCTCTTATGACGGGAATCTTTCCTGAGAACTGGAAAAATGCCATCATCAGACCCTTGCCGAAGAATAGTACCCCTATAACCTTTGACGATTACCGGCCTGTTAGTATCCTCCCTGTACTAGGAAAAGTACTGGAAAAACTAGTACACAAACAAATGACAGACTATCTCTTACATCATAACTTACTCGACAGATATCAATCAGGGTTCAGATCGAATTACAGTACCAACACAGCATTGGTAAAAGTAACTAACGACATTCAGCTAGCAATGGATAACGGACAAATGACAATTCTAATTCTTCTCGACCTTACAAAAGCATTTGACTGCGTAGACAAAGACATTTTACTAGCCAAATTAGAAGCGATGAAATTTTCTAATAATGTATTATGCTGGGTACGTTCCTATCTCAGTGGACGTAAACAGTGTGTGTCAGTGGGAGACAATATGTCTATATGGCTAAATACTGAGATGGGGGTAGCACAGGGTGGGGTGTTATCACCACTTCTGTTCTCCCTATACATGAATGACCTATCAGAACAACTGACGAACTGTAAATATCACTTATATGCTGACGATATCCAATTGTATATTCATACCAAGCCGAATGACATACAAGAAGCAACCATGAAACTAAACGAAGACCTATTTAACATTAACGAATGGACTAGTAGCCACTGCCTGAAGGAAAACCCATTAAAATTGCAATCCATCATAATAGGATCTAAAAAAGCGCATGCCAAGTTAGAAAGTATCAGTATACCGGTTATCAAGATCAATGAAACACCTATAACACTGAAAGACTCCGTTAAGAACCTTGGAATAATTTTTGATAAGTATTTAAGTTGGTCAGAGCACGTAACAAAAATTTGTCAACGTGTATTCGGCTCATTACACTCACTGCACAAACTGAGGAACTTTCTTCCTGTCAAAACCAGGAAACTGCTCGTTCAAGGACTAATTCTACCAATATTTGATTATGGTGACGTAGTCTATAATAACATAAGTTATTCACTTGGTTCCAAACTTCAACGGGCGCATAATGCCTGCATTCGATTCATTCTAAATGTTCCGCTCCATTCCCACATCAGCCCATTCCTCCATCAGCTATCCTGGTTAAGATTATGCGATAGACGCAAGCACCATGCTGTTTCTCTTCTGCACAAAATATTGCGAACAGGTAAACCAGACTACCTGAGAATAGATTTCAGCTACCTCTCTCCCTCAGGCAGAACACCCGCAAGGTCATCAACACGATCCCTGTTGTCCATCCCAATTCACCACAGTAGGATGTATAACAACTCATTTGTACCGAGGACCATACGTTCCTGGAATTCCCTCCCGGCTGAAATTAGAGACATAAGCAACCTAAAGGTATTCAAAAGAATGTGCTGGAACTTTTATCTACAATCAGAATAATTTACTCCAAGAAGTGCCCTCAAATGTTAGATTAAGTCAAATGAATAAAATGTAAATGTAAGATTAATAACATTGACAATTTTCGAGGTATAGTTTTAATAATAGTAAATACTATAAATTCATTTTAAAGTGTTAAAAACAAATTATGATACTTTATATTTTCAATTAAATTACATTTCATGTTAATTTTAAATTATATTAAATTTATTTTTAATTTTAAGTAGTTATAATGTTCTGTTTACACAGGTGTACAATTATATGGTTTGGCATAATAGCAGGCTTCATAGCCTGAGCCCCGCCATGTACAGAGTTTTGTCTGTACATTGCTCAGAATTTGAAAATAATGGTATTTCTGTATCGGTCATGTCCATAGTAATAAGAAAATGCACTTTTTGTTTTTCCGTAATTTCTGTCTGTCTGTCTGTATGTATGTATGTATGTATGTATGTACACGCATCACGAGAAAACGGTTGAAGAGAATTTAACGAAAATCGGTATGTGAAGTCAGGGGATGATCCTCTACAATCTAGGCCATAAATCATTTTACTCACGCTGAGTGAAATGGTAGTTTAGGGGAAGGCCTAAAATTGAATTCTCAACTATTTATGTTATTAGTGGTCTAATGAAAATAGGTATGTGAAGTCGGGGGATGAGCCTCTACAATCTAGGCTATAAATCATTTTACTCACGCTGAGTGAAATGGTAGTTTAGGGTAAGGCCTAAAATTGAATTTTCAACTATTTATGTTATTAGTGGTCGTATTTTAAACAAAATGGGTATGCAAATTTGGGGAATAAGTTGCTACAATATAGGCTATCAATAATTGTATTCACGCTGAGAAAAATGGTAGTTTAGGGGAAGGCCTAAAATTTAATTCTCAAATATTGTTATTAGTAGTCCTATCTTGATGAAAATCGGTATGTAAAGTCACGGAATAAGTTGCAATAGTCTAGGCTGTAAATTATTTTCTTCATGCTGAGTGAAATGGTAGTTTAGTGGAAGGCCTAAAATGTAATTCTCAAATATTTCTTATTAGAGGTGTAATCGATGAATGATACATAACTAGGGTTATATAGTATTACATTTCCTATTATGCATGTCTTATACATTGTTAACGTACTGGCTATGATCACAAAGATATTCATGAATTTTGATTTTTGTTACTAAGTCCATATCAGCACCGAGTAACGAGAAAATGGGTAAACGGTATTTAATGAAAATCGGTGAATAAATTTGGAGAATAAGAAACTACAGTTTACGGTATAAAATATTTTACAAATCACAGAGTCGAAAGAAAACTAAATGTGTAGGCCTACAATATAGAAAGCTCATAACACTGATCAACAATAACATTACATTGACCATTGTTTGTCGTGATGTGCTTTGTGTCTTCTGTTGCCCCTCATCTCCGGTAGATAGGATTACTGCTGCGTACAGAGTATTTTTTATTTGATTTACGTCGCACCGACATAGATGGGTTTTATGGCGACAATGGGATAGGAAAGGGCTAGGAGTGCCTTAGGCCTTAATTAAGGTACAGGCCCAGCATTTGACTGGTGTGAAAGTGGGAAACCACAGAATACCATCTTCAGCACTGCTGGCAATGGGGTTCGAATCCACTATCTCTCGGATACAAACTCACAGCTGCGCACCGCTAACCACACAGTCAACTCGCCCAGTCGTACAGAGTGTAACAGCCTGCCTGAATATTGATAAGAAGTAACTGGGGAGTTAGATAACTTTCTTCTTTAGCATGCCATTCCCCTGGTTTATAAATTTTGTGATACTACTGGTACGTAACACACTGGATCATCATAGCATTCGGGCTATTCAATCCCTACTCTGAGGCACTGATTGGAATTGTGCATATTTAACGGAATAATGGCAGATGAATGTTCATGGCAATCTGCAGCCTGATCATCCCCGCTCTGGAACTTTGGACTATTAGATTGGCACCGCAATCTTACCGCAGCACTTTTCGTTAAAAGTGATAAAACGTGCGGCTTTCCATTTGATCGAGTATTTTATATGATAGCATTGTTTTTAATCGCTACATTCATACTTACGTTTTTGTAATGACCTGTGTTGATTTCAGTTAGGAAAACCACAAAGTCAGTCTTTCTGAGAATCCCGTAGCGAAGCACGGGTACATCAGCTAGTAAATAAATAAATAAATAAACACGACTCGCACAGCCCTTTATCCACTGCAAAAGCAGACTTCTCCGTTAGTCGCCTGTTCCTGTTAGTGCTCAACACTAAAAATATTTTCTAATTAAATGCAGTCCATTGCTATTAATTTTGATGTGAAAGAAGGAAATATGGTGTTTTAAATGCTTGGTTACCTTGAAAAAATAAACAGCAATTTGTTTTATCATGGACGGATATTGTATAATTTTGGTTATTTTGTTACAAATCTAGTTTCTCAACACAGAGTAAACTGTATTTTATTCCTTCTTCGTTTTGCCTCATTACTGAGGCATCGTGACTATCATAATATTCAGCCCTCTAGCCGATGAACCATACTCCGCCATTCTTCCCTATCTAAAGCTTTCAATGTGGTTACTCTGAGAGAACACTGTAGGGGGCCGTTCACCATGTCAATCCATCGCGTTGGTACTCGTCCTCGTTGTCTGGTTCCCTGGACTTTGCCCTCAACAATCAGCTCTTGAAGACTACCATCTCGGCGCATTATATGTCCTCTAGTCTTTTGATCAGCTCTATAAACTCCTCTTGGGATGATGCTATCAAGGTGGTGTCATCAGCAAATCTCAAGTTGTTGATCTTGCATCCTCCAATGGAAAACCCTTTGTACCAGCCATCTAATGCAGTTCTCATTGCATATTCACCATAGATATTGAAAAGTAACGGTGACAGGATACATCCCTGGCGAACTCCAGCCCTTGAACGAAACTGCTGAGACTGTTTGTTTTGAATCTTCACAGTGGCTGTATTTTCCTTATACAAGGACTTGAGGAGATCAACCAAATGGAGTGGCAAACCCATGTCATCCAAACTTTTCCAAAGATGGTTCCATTTGACAGTTTCGAAGGCCTTTTGGTAGTCAATAAAGCACAGATATGCCGGAACATTGAATTCTCTAGCCTTTTCTATGATTTGTCTTAGGCTTAAGATCTGTTCTCGAGTGCCTTTTCCTTTCATGAATCCAGCCTGGACTTCAGGAATTTGATACTCCAGAAATGCCCGGTGTCTCTTGTGTAGGATATGAACTATAACTTTACTGGCATGTAAAAACAAAGCAATTAAGCGATCATTTCTGTTCCGATGTATCTGTGGAACAGCAGAGGTGAAAGAAGGTGCGGGCTGGAATAGGTCTCAACTACCAAATTAAAGTTAATTTAAAACTTTAACAAAGGTTATATTTTCTTTTCAAAATCAACAGATAACAACAACAGAGTAACAGGTACCAAGTAGCAGGAAAACAAGTTAAGAAATTACAATTCGTTACAAGATTTGGGCTTCGGGCCCCAAGATTAATTTCTGAGCTCTCAGCTCACCACCACAATTGCTAAAGGGCAGAAAACCCCTAAGTACCAGGAGCACTTGCTCCTAATTACAATGTTAAGAAAAAGAGCAGATCCGCTCTCAATTTTACAAGCCTATCAAAGGCTACAACAAACTTCATTTCTACCTGCCCTTAAGGCACACAAGGAAACAGGGGTAACTAGTACCCAATCTACTGGGCCTTCGCAGGAAGGAAAACAAACGGGTTAATTAAATGGCCCAAAATACAAAATTGAATGGAGGCGATAACTTGCACTCCTACACCAAGTTTTGTCTAAAACCTATGTGGCGCTAGGCCGATCATACAGGGGCTAATCCCAAGCTAGGGAGGTGACACGTATGAGAAAACTTTACTACATTAAAGAAGAGAAGAACGGTTATGAAAACGTAGTCACCTCCTTTTTCAAAAACGAAGGGGAGTTCGAGAGGGTGAAGCACTCTCTATCCCCGCTTTACAGATTTGTAATTAATAGATAGACAGAAAAGAATTTCAATTTAAAAAAGGTAGGTTACATACTAAAGGTTTCGAACCCTCCCCGAGAGTTAAACTGCTGAGCTAGCAAGAAATGAAGATGTTAACAGGCCATTACCTCTGCTTGAAGAAAGAGGCGCTTCCCACCCCCTGCTACATATTCACACACTAAGCAAGATGTCGATGGAGTGGCACCGAGACAAGTGCCCTAGTGGAACATTCGAGACCTTTCATGAATGATAACAACCCGCTCACAAACTTTTATTGGCCAACAGCAAAAACTAATACACAAGACGAGGAAGAAACACCTTATTGGTGGAAAATTAATTACGTATATTCATGATTGGTTACATCCAAAACGGGCGGGAAGAAAGGATTTATATTGCCAACCCACAAACCCCAGAACAGAATTTAGTAAAAATAAAACTTAGGAATACAATATTTCTTCAAGAAAGTTCATTCCATTGCACCAGAGTGTGTTACCATAGTTTTGGGTAGCGACATCTGTTAGAGAATGTTCAAACTTCTTGATACGGAGCAAACAAACACAAATCAAAATTGACACAGTTCAGAACACCTCAAAATGACCAAATTTACAGTAGTGACATCTTCCGAGAAACCGTTGAGTTAATACAGTTTGTTAAAGTTCAGGCTTCCTCCTGTAGAGAAGTTTCAACTAGCGCAATATTTGAATTAGCGGCGTGGAGGTGTACCACCCGGTACAATTACCACATTTTTTCCTCGATCCTTTCTTGTGGATTGGGACAAAGATTGACTGTACCCATTCCTCCGGCCATCTTCTAGAATTCCATATTGCTTGGCAGATTTTCAACAGCATTTCAATTCCAGCATCATCTGTAGCTTTCAAAACTTCTGCACTTATTCCATCAGGTCCACACGCTTTTCCAGTTCTCAGCATTTTCAAAGCCATTTCTACTTCATCTCGGAGGATGTCAGGTTCAGGATCTGACTGCTTGTCTATCTTCACTTGGTCTTGTGCATTACATTGTTCACTGTAGAGATCCTGGCAGTACAATCTCCATGTTTCCAGAACATTCTCTATATCCACAACATCGTCCCCCTTTGAGTTCTGTATATTCCAGGAATATGGCTTGAATTCTCGAGAGATTATTCTAATTTTGTCAAAAAGAACCTTGCTGTGGTTTTGATTTGCATGGTCTTCAATCTCAAAACAAATGTTACTAAGGAAATTATTCTTATCTCTTCTACAAGAAGACTGAATCCTTCTATCAAGATCAGACATTTGCTCTCTTTTTTCTTTAGCGTTAATGCCAGATTTTTAAGGCACCTTCTTTCTTCTACAAGCTGAAGGCTCAAGTCAGAGATCCACTGTTGCCTTCTAGTATTTGGTACTCGAGATTCATTCAAAGAGGACTCTATCCAGTTTTTAGTCACATTTCACAGCCGTTCTGCAGTTGTTACTGGATCCTGTAATATGGAAGCTGTTCGCGCCAATCATTCCTTGAAAGACGACATATTAACTACTTGTGGTATCCTGTGTGATCTTGTGACTGGTGTTTGAAGTTTTATTCTTATTTCTGTTGTAAGAAGCTGATGATCTCTGCCACATACTGCACCTGGACAAGTTTTGGTGTCCATTACAGAAGACCTCCATCTTGAACTGATCAAGACGTAGTCAATCTGATTTTTATATTGACCATCAGGCGATGTACATGTACCGTATGTGATGCTTGAAGACTGTATTAGTTATAGTGAGCCTGTTTTGAATTGCAAACTCAAGAAGCCTGTTCCCCCGTTCATTTCTTTCTCCAATTCCGTATCTTCCTATCAATGTTCTGACATGCTCATCATGTTGTGTTGAACCAATTTTGGCATTGAAGTCTCCCATAACAATAGTTATTTCTCTGCTTGGAAAAGCTGAAACCGTAGCATCAAGATCTTGATAGAAGTGGTCGATTATTTCATCAGGCGCATCCGCTGTTGGGGCATAAACCTGAATGTTGTTGATTGAAAGTGGCTTGCATTTGAGACTTAGTGTTATAATGCGATCATTAACAGGTTTATATCCTTTCACTAGGCCATTCAGTTTGTCACTTATCACAATTGCGACCCCGTTACTGCTTTTTTCTTCATTTCCAGAAAAGTAGACCCAATGATTACCACTCCTAAATTGGCCATTGTTTTTCCAGTGAGTTTCACTTAGCCCAGCAACTCCTATATTATACCTTTCCAGCTCTTGTATTATCTGGAGAAGTTTTCCTTAAGCTAAAAGTCCTCTCACATTCCAAGTAGCCAAATTCTGCTTTTTTCTTCCAGTCGCAAATTTCGCATATGCAGCCTGGTTGCCTACATGCACATGCCCATTAGCACATTTCACACTTTGCAGCCTGGAACCGCATAAGCGCCGGTTGTCAGCCGGGTCGCATGACGAATTAGATCCATTTGAAGCAGCTATCATGATAGTGTTCGTGGGAATAATCGTGTAGTGAGGTCCCTCTCTCTTCTACACCGCAGTACCACAACCGAAAAACCAGTCATTCTGGTGATGCTTGAGCCTCCCCGCTCTTGACCCATCTCGAGCATGAATTGCTCTGTGCATCAAGTCGATACTGATGGCGCTGCTGCCCGACATCAGGTTTTCAGTGGATTCCAGTGGCATTTCCTCCACTGAGGGACCACCGCCCTTCCTCAAGGAGCTCATCCGCCCGAAGCCGTTGGCTCCCTGAGGGTGTCAGGTTATTTCTCACCGCCTAACACTCCATTTTTATTACATAAATGTTTGTTCCACTTAGGTAAAGCTACATAATGTTTTTTTTCAATTTATTATTTTTTGTGTGCAGAGACTTTCAGGAGTAAATAATAAATTTAAAAGTCCGACATGAACCTTGAATTATGTTCAGAGTTGCATAAGACATAATCGTAATCTACCGGGTGTCTATCAGTAAATTGATAGCGTTCAGCAGAGGCTGTAATGATCGTTGCAGTCTCAAATTCATGGAGGTGCTAATTACTGTCAGACATTTTAATATGGACACTCGAGTTTTGGTGTTAATTACTAACCAACTGGTAGAGTTATTGTAAAATGAGTTATGCCAATTAGAGCGCATAAGACAAATTGTTCTTGAAGTTAATTATTTTTTATTTCTCGTTGTTGTAAATATTGTACCGGTTATTGGCCTCTGCTCTAGGAACTGCTCAGTTAAGAAAAATATACTTGGACAACTAGTTATCTGATGGTATAGAAATGTTTATATGTTACAGCCATATGTTTTCGTAGTGTAATATTCAAGTTACAAATTTTTTCAACCACGTCGAAAAATGATCTTATTATTTTTCTACAGCAAATTTTTCTCAGCCTAGGATAAACGTACATTAGGAAACTTCGGAAGCACTCAGTCTTGGGTATCAGAAACTACAACCACTGTAACCGTACAGTGTGATAGTGAATTTATGAAGAGTAATATTGATGGGAAGTTGTGTGCGTTGGTCCGGGTGATTAACAGCAGGCGGGGTGGTGAAATCGGGAGCAGCGTTGCCGCGTTTTGTAGTACGCACCGCGCAACGAACACAGCCTATTTTCCTACTTTCATTCATTCATTCATCATTCGTTCATTCTTTCATTTATTTCATTTAATTTCAAAGAGTCCGCAGGCTCATACATAGGAATCGTACAGGACATTACACACAGGCGGGCACTTAAATATCAAAATATAGATTGTGTATATAAGATTATTAGTAAATGGTTGAGCATATAAACACATACAATATATAAATTATGTACATCATCAGTATGAGGATTACAGAGAATTATTTCTGACTGTACATACGTTTGCATAACATAAAAGTTGCAGCGGTACATGAATAGATTTGAGAGTATTTATAATTACATAACATAAGAGTTGCAGAGGTACAAGTACTGATTACAGAGTATTTACAATAGATATACATACAACAAGAGTTGCAGAGGTACACATAGATTACAGAGTATTTACAATTACATAACATAAGAGTTGCAGAGGTACAAGAATAGATTACAGAGTATTTACAACTACATAACACAAGAGTAGCAGAGGCACAAGAACTGATAACTGAGTATTTACATAACATAAGAGTTGCAGAGGTACAAGAATAGAATACAGATTATTTACAATTACATAACATAAATCTTGGAGATCTACAAGAATAGATTCCCGAGTATTTACCTTTACATAACACAGTAGAGGCACAACAACTGATTACAGAGTATTTACAGATACATAACATAAGAGTTGCAGATGTACATGAACTAATTACAGAGTTTTTACAGTACATATGCATAACTTAAAATGAATAGAAGATTACATTGCTCCACCTTCTCAATACTTAAAATCATTTAACAATTATCAAAACATTACAATATGTTAGTGTCAGGTACCAGTTTCGGTCCATTTTTGGACCATCATCAGCCTAGCCGAAATTACAAGCAAAGGACATAAACTAAATTAATATGGGTGAACAAGAGGATGGATGGTAGTGGAATGACATACAAGTAAAAACCTTATACATAAGTTACAATAAATATAACCAAAATATGTTAAAATTAACAGATGAATAATATAATTGTGATGTCGCTTAAAATTTCTTGATGCCGAAGTCTTAGGTTGACGGTTGAACTCGTGTTGCACATTTACATTCAAGTGAAGTCTTAATTTTCTGGGAAGTTCTGAGAGCAAGTTCCACGATGGCGCAATATGACCAATATAGACTTGACCAATTGAGAAAGCTGGACTTGTTCTATGCAGCATAAACAAATGCTGTGTTTAAAGGAAGTCTCAATTCGGTCGGAACCCAAAGAACCTGAAGAACAAAATTAGAATTAACTCGAAAAATCTGATAGAGAAAGTACTAAGGGTGTGTGTGTGTGTGTGTGTGTGTGTGTGTGTGTGTGTGTGTGTGTTTGGAACGAGCTGCTGGAAGGAGTGCAACAGACAGAGTGAGCGTCACTCAGCGTAGATCAGCAAGAGAGGAGAAGGATGACGTAAGTGTGCAAGGAGACGGGAGGGAAGGGACGAGTTAGGAGAGAGGGAAGTTAATGGAATCTGAGATGGAAGGGGATCCTTAATTGATTTAAAGAAAGGTTTATGAACAGTTGATTTGTTTTTCCTATAATAGGAAATGAAAAGATCGAATAAAATGTTGGGTTTCTCAGTAATTTCGTTAAGTTTGTAGTTGGCATTGAAATATTGATCCAAATGTATGTAAAAGCTCTCAATTATGTTGAGTAGAGGTCCCTTTTTAGCTATTTCGAGTATGTCCATGTCTGTTTCAATGTTCATGAAACTATGGTTATAATCGACCATATGTTGGCCGATGGCTGAAAATTTGTTGTATTTAGCTGCGTTAAAATGCTCAGAGTATCTGATATTGACACTCCTACCGGTCTGCCCTATGTAAGAAATATTTGAACATGTGTTACATCTAATTCTGTAGACCGCTGATTATTTTATTAATATGTGAAGTGTTATGTAAGATTTGCATGTTGTTGCTGCTGGTTTTGAACGCTATTCTCATGCCTTTTTTCTTTAAAACATTCCATTGACATAGGTAAAAGTGGAGACTGAGTCGTGTTTAGATGGTTCTTTTTTAAATGTGGTCTTAGTTCGGAATTTGTGTTTACTAATGATATTTTCTATGAATTGATTATTATAGCCGTTGAATCTGGTGATGTGACGGATAGTATTTGATCCGTGTGAAGATCTTTTTGCTCATGGGTACATTAAATGCTCTATGTATGAGACTATTATAAGTTGCTTTTTTTGAAGGGGAAGGGATGAAATGAATCTTGTCGGATTGTGACGGCCGATTGGGTGGGTTTTCTATATATCTTGTAGGTTAAGGATTCCTGTTGTCTAGTAATGGTGAGATCCAAAAAATTGATTTTTTTTATCTACTTCTGACTCCAAAGTGAACTTAATGTAAGAATCAATGTTATTTAATGTTTGAAGTGTAGTATTAGCATCTTGTAGGTTCTCGTTAATAACTACAAGGACATCGTCGACGTATCTAGCCCAAAAGAGGATGTCATCACATTTATTGTTGATTTTTGTATTCTCGAGAAAATCTAGATAGATTTCCGCGAGAATCCCGGAAGCCGGTGAACCCATTGCTAGACCGTTTAGTTGGTATAAAAGTTGTTGTTAACTAACAATTTAAGCTGTGTAATAAAATCTTGGATTTCCAGTTTACTTAGGTGACCGTTTTTTTGTAGATTATTTTTGATAATGGGAAATAGTTTAGAAATTGGTATACTGGGGTACATATTAACAATGTCGAAAGAATGGAGTGAATAGTCAGGTCGCATATTGAAGTTATTAAGTTTGTCTATAAATTCGAAGGAGTTTCTAACAGACTTCCTAGATGAGAAAAGGTAATTTTTACTTAGAAATTGCGTAGTTTTATAAAGGGGACTCGGTCTAAAGTTGATAATTGGGCGAATGGGTACACCGGCTTTATGAATTTTAGGGAGGGCTCTAGCCGTGGGAAGTCCGGGGTTCATATTAATGAGCTGGCTTTTTTCTCGTTCAGTGAAAAGAAAGGAAGAATTTTTAAGGTTTGTTTTAGGAGTTTTGTGTGGGATTTTTTTAACTATAGAGAAAGAACTATCTTTAAAGAAATCGGATGTTTTGCTGATATATTCATTCTTATCTATGATGACCGTCGTGTTACCTTTGTCAACCTTGCTTACAATTAAGTCGTTATATTTAATTTTCTTTTTCAGGGCATGTAGGAGTTTCAAGTCAGTTTGTATGTTCTTGTTGTTAGAATTGGAAAAATTAGGTGAGTTCTTACGAGAGAGGAGGTTGTTAAGCTTCTTTTTGATTTCGTATCTTAGTTCATCTTGTGTGTCTGAAGGTGTTTTAGAAATGGCCAGTTCCGATTCTGTTATCATTGTGATGATTGAGTTGGTTGTGTTCGAATCGGGCCAGTTATGTTTTGAACCCTTGGCTAAAATTATTTCTTCATTTGCATTTAAGGAAGTATGGGATAGATTGATTACGGGTGAATGGAATTTGTTACAGTCATTTGCTGGTCTATTATTGCGTTTAATTCGATGGTCCTGCGATTTGGATTTCTTTAGTTTTGCCAATTTATTATCCAAAGTATGTTGTTTTCTAGATAGGTCTAAAAATAATTTATCTCCAACTGATTGGAAAAAGATCGTCCAATGTGCCGTAGATAACATTTTAGTTGCCGCGAGGTGAGACTCGTATAATTTATGGTTGAGAAGTGATTTTTTCTTATACAAAAACTTGATATCATCTTTCAACCAGTTTTTGTTAGTCTTGGTTTGAGTTTTAGAAGTTTGTAATGAAATACGATGTTTCTTTTTGTTATGTCTTAAGAAATTTGGTGTTATATCGAACTGAATGCACTTCTTGAGAAAATCTATGTCTTTGCCCAATTTGGCTATTTTTAATTTAATGCCTAGATATTGAAAGGCTTTTCTTTTAGCTTGGTTAGCTTCACCATTTAAAGTAATGAACATGGTTGGGTTCCGTATTGAGTTAAGACTTAACTTAAAATGAATACAAGATTTTATTGCGCCACCTTCTCAATACTTAAAATCATTTAACGTTTATCAAAACATTACAATATGTTAGTGTCAGGTACTAGTTTCGGTCCATTTTTGGACCATCATCAGCCTAGCCCAAATTACAAGCAAAGGACATAAACTAAATTAATATGGGTGAACAAGAGGATGGATGGTAGTGGAATGACATACAAGTAAAAACCTTATACATAAGTTACAATAAATATAACCAAAATATGTTAAAATTAACAGATGAATAAAATAATTGTGATGTCGCTTAAAATTTCTTGATGCCAAAGTCTTAGGTTGACGGTTGAACTCGTGTTGCACATTTACATTCAAGTGAAGTCTTAATTTTCTGGGAAGTTCTGAGAGCAAGTTCCACGATGGCACAATATGACCAATATAGACTTGAGGAAATGAGAAAGCTGGACTTGTTCTATGCAGCATAAACAAATGCTGTGTTTAAAGGAAGTCTCAATTCAGTCGGAACCCAAAGAACCTGACGAACAAAATTACAATTAACTCGAAAAATCTGATAGACAAAGTACTAAGGGAAGGTGTGTGTGTGTGTGTGTATCAAATATCAAGTTTTTGTATAAGAAAAAAATAACTTCTCAACCATAAAGTATACGAGTCTCACCTCGCGGCAACTAAAATGTTATCTACGGCACATTGGACAATCTTTTTCCAATCAGTTGGCACATTGGACAATCTTTTCCAATCAGTTGAAGATAAATTATTTTTAGACCTATCTAGAAAACAACATACTTTGGATAATAAATTGGCAAAACTAAAGAAATCCAAATCGCAGGACCATCGAATTAAACGCAATAATAGACCAGCAAATGACTGTAACCAATTCCACTCACCCGTAATCAATCTATCCCATACTCACTTAAATGCAAATGAAGACAAAATATTAGCCAAGGGTTCAAAACATAATTGGCCCGATTCGAACACAATCAACTCAATCATCACAATGATAACAGAATCGGAACTGGCCATTTCTAAAACACCTTCAGACACACAAGATGAACTAAGATACGAAATCAAAAAGAAGCTTAACAACCTCCTCTCTCGTAAGAACTCACCTAATTTTTCCAATTCTAACAACAAGAATATACAAACTGACTTGAAACTCCTACATGCCCTGAAAAAGAAAATTAAATATAACGACTTAATTGTAAGCAAGGTTGACAAAGGTAACACGACGGTAATCATAGATAAGAATGAATATATCAGCAAAACATCCGATTTCTTTAAAGATAGTTCTTTCTCTATAGTTAAAAAAGATCCGACACAAAAATCCAGAGACTCCTAAAACAAACTTTAAAAAATTCTTCCTTTCTGTTCACTGAACAAGAAAAAAGCCAGCTCATTAATATGAACCCCGGACTTCCCACAGCTAGAGCCCTCCCTAAAATTCATAAAGCCGGTGTACCCATTCGCCCAATTATCAACTTTAGACCGAGTCCCCTTTATAAAACTACGCAATTTCTAAGTAAAAATTACCTTTTCTCATCTAAGAAGTCTGTTAGAAACTCCTTCGAATTTATAGACAAACTTAATAACTTCAATATGCGACCTGACTATTCACTCCATTCTTTCGACATTGTTAATATCTACCCCAGTATACCAATTTCTAAACTAATTCCCATTATCAAAAATAATCTACAAAAAAACGGTCACCTAAGTAAACTGGAAATCCAAGATTTTATTACACAGCTTAAATTGTTAGTTAACAACAACTTTTATACCAACTAAACGGTCTAGCAATGGGTTCACCGGCTTCCGGGATTCTCGCGGAAATCTATCTAGATTTTCTCGAGAATACAAAAATCAACAATAAATGTGATGACATCCTCTTTTGGGCTAGATACGTCGACGATGTCCTTGTAGTTATTAACGAGAACCTACAAGATGCTAATACTACACTTCAAACATTAAATAACATTGATTCTTACATTAAGTTCACTTTTGAGTCAGAAGTAGATAAAAAAATCAATTTTTTGGATCTCACCATTACTAGACAACAGGAATCCTTAACCTACAAGATATATAGAAAACCCACCCAATCGGCCGTCACAATCCGACAAGATTCATTTCATCCCTTCCCCTTCAAAAAAAGCAACTTATAATAGTCTCATACATAGAGCATTTAATGTACCCATGAACAAAAAAGATCTTCACACGGAACTAAATACTATCCGTCACATCACCAGATTCAACGGCTATAATAATCAATTCATAGAAAATATCATTAGTAAACACAAATTCCGAACTAAGACCACACTTAAAAAAGAACCATCTAAACACGACTCAGTCTCCACTTTTACCTATGTCAATGGAATGTTTTAAAGAAAAAAGGCATGAGAATAGCGTTCAAAACCAGCAGCAACAACATGCAAATCTTACATAACACTTCACATATTAATAAAATAATCAGCGGTCTACAGAATTAGATGTAACACATGTTCAAATATTTCTTACATAGGGCAGACCGGTAGGAGTGTCAATATCAGATACTCTGAGCATTTTAACGCAGCTAAATACAACAAATTTTCAGCCATCGGCCAACATATGGTCGATTATAACCATAGTTTCATGAACATTGAAACAGACATGGACATACTCGAAATAGCTAAAAAGGGACCTCTACTCAACATAATTGAGAGCTTTTACATACATTTGGATCAATATTTCAATGCCAACTACAAACTTAACGAAATTACTGAGAAACCCAACATTTTATTCGATCTTTTCATTTCCTATTATAGGAAAAACAAATCAACTGTTCATAAACCTTTCTTTAAATCAATTAAGGATCCCCTTCCATCTCAGATTCCATTAACTTCCCTCTCTCCTAACTCGTCCCTTCCCTCCCGTCTCCTTGCACACTTACGTCATCCTTCTCCTCTCTTGCTGATCTACGCTGAGTGACGCTCACTCTGTCTGTTGCACTCCTTCCAGCAGCTCGTTCCAAACACACACACACACACACACACACACACCCTTAGTACTTTCTCTATCAGATTTTTCGAGTTAATTCTAATTTTGTTCTTCAGGTTCTTTGGGTTCCGACTGAATTGAGACTTCCTTTAAACACAGCATTTGTTTATGCTGCATAGAACAAGTCCAGCTTTCTCAATTGGTCAAGTCTATATTGGTCATATTGTGCCATCGTGGAACTTGCTCTCAGAACTTCCCAGAAAATTAAGACTTCACTTGAATGTAAATGTGCAACACGAGTTCAACCGTCAACCTAAGACTTCGGCATCAAGAAATTTTAAGCGACATCACAATTATATTATTCATCTGTTAATTTTAACAAATTTTTGGTTATATTTATTGTAACTTATGTATAAGGTTTTACTTGTATGTCATTCCACTACCATCCATCCTCTTGTTCACCCATATTAATTTAGTTTATGTCCTTTGCTTGTAATTTCGGCTAGGCTGATGATGGTCCAAGAATGGACCGAAACTGGTACTTGACACTAACATATTGTAATGTTTTGATAATTGTTAAATGATTTTAAGTATTGAGAAGGTGGCGCAATAAAATTTTGTATTCATTTTAAATTAAGTCTTAACTCAATACGGAACCCAACCATGAAGTTTATTACTTTAAGAAACATATGCATAACACAAGAGTTGCAGAAGTACAACAACTGATTACAGAGTATTTACAATTATGTAACGTAAGAGCTGCAGAGCTACAAGAACTGATTACAGAGTATTTACATTTACATAACATAAGAAGTGCAGAGGTACATGAATTGATTACAGAGTATTTACATTTACATAAGAGTTGCAGAGGTACAAAAACTGATTACAGAATATTTACATATATAAAACATTAAAGTTGCAGAGGTACAAGAATAGATTACAGAGTATTTACATAACATAAGAGTTGCAGAAGTACAAGAATAGTTTACAGAGTATTTACATAACATAAGAGTTGCAGAAGTACAAGAATAGTTTACAGAGTATTTACATAACATAAGAGTTCAGAGGTACAAGAATAGTTTACAGAGTATTTACATAACATAAGAGTTGCAGAGGTACAAGAATAGTTTACAGAGTATTTACATAACAGAAGAGTTGCAGAGGTACAAGAATAATTTACAGAGTATTTACATTTACATAACACAAGATTTGCGGAGGTACAAGAATAGTTTACAGAATATTTACATAACATAAGAGTTGCTGAGGTACAAGAATAGTTTACAGAGTATTTACATTTACATAACATAAGCGTAGCATGGGGTACAATAACTGATTACTGAGTATCTACAATTACATAAATTCAGGTAGTATGGACTCGGGAGGTGAAGAACTATCAACCTGTTCAGGGGTCTCTACATCATTGGCAAACATACGGCTTAGTCCACCTGCCACAACATTTTCCGTTCCTCTTATATGCCTAACATCAATTGGAAGGCAGAAATTCTGATGGCCCAGCGGGCTATGTGACCTGTACGACGCGGCCTAGTTATGACCCAGCTTAAGGCTTGGTTATCCGTTTCCAAGTCGCACTTTACGTGTTCCAGATAGATGCGGAACTTTTCTAACGCAAATAAGACAGCCAAACTCTCAAGTTCATAGATGGAATACTTGGATTCTTGGGCCGATAATGTCCTAGAGGCATAGGCGATGGGTCGCCTCCCTATTTCAGTCTCTTGAAGAAGGACTGCAGCTACCGCTGACGACGACGCCTCGGTTTGGACGATGAATTTCTTCGAGAAATTAGGCATAGCAAGAACAGGAGCGTTAAAAAGAGCTAATTTGAGGTCTTCGAAAGCGGCTTGTTGAGAAGACCCCCATTCAAATTTGACACCTTTCCTACGAAGTAAGTTCAAGGGTGCCGCTCTATTAGCGAAGTTAGGAATAAATTTCCTGAAGAAGTTCACCATGCCTATGAACCTGGCAATACCTTTGATGTCCTTGGGAGGTTTGAAATCACGGATGGCCTGTGTTCTAGAATGATCTACAGCGACACCATCGGGCGACACAATATGCCATAGAAATGACATGGAAGGCTTAGTGGAGGCAAACTTGGACAACTTCACCGTTAACCCTGCCTTACGAAGGCGACTCAGGACCTCTTTCAGGTGATCAAGGTGTTCTTCAAAGTTCTCAGAAAATACGACGACATCATCAAGATAATGGTACAGATACTCAAATTTGATGTCGGAGAAGACCCTGTCTAGCAGTCTCGTAAGCACGGCTGCTCCCGTAGGGAGCCCGAAAGGCACGCGGTTGTATTCATATAAGTTCCAATCAGTGGCAAACGCTGTAAGATGTTTAGATTCTTCCGCCAGAGGGATCTGGTTATAAGCCTGATTGAGGTCTAAGATGGTGAAGAATTTAGCCTTTCAAAACCATGAAAAACAAGAGTGAAGGTCTGGAAGGGGCACAGATTGTAACACCACCTTCCGATTGAGAGCCCTATAATCAATCACAGGCCTGAAGCCACCTTGGGGTTTCGGGACTAGAAAAATAGGCGAAGAATATGCCGACTTAGAGGGGCGAATAATACTATCTTTTAGCATCTGATCTATAATTTCTTTCAGAGCCTTCATTTTAGGTGGAGATAGCCTATAAGGTGGAAAGCGTACAGGAAGCGAATCCGTAACCTCGATCTTGTATTCGATAAGGTCAGTAACACCAAGAGTATCAGAGAAAACATCTGGAAACGACTGACACAACTTACGAATACTCTCTGCCTGCTCCTCAGGTAGATGTCTAAGGTCTAACAACATCTCATCCTAGATGAACATGATACAGAACTACATGATAACAAGGGGGTTTTGAAACTACTAGCAAACTTGAAAGTGCACGACTTGCTCTGAATGTCGAGCACTAGACCGGTGTGAGACATGAAATCAGCTCCCAATATAATGGGGCAAGACAAGTGCTTAGCCATAAACAGTTTTACTTTCCAAGTGAATTTCAAACTGCGGATTTTGTCATACAGAGAACCTAAAATTTCTAATGAAGATGAGTTAGCCGAAACATATTCAACCGAAGACGAACAAAAATCAGGAAGTTTACACACAGATTTTAATTTAGAGTACCACTCGGCCGAAATAATGGAACAAACACTGCCAGAATCTAATAGAGCAGTTACAGGCTCATTATTTAATTCAATTTTGAGAAATGGGACCGGTGCGGGAGTATCCGCCGCAATCTTAAGACATTCTTTGGGACCTTCAAAAGATAAATTAGAAGACTGAGATTTCCCTGAGATTTCGGCTGGTTTACTTGGGGCTGAGCCTCGAAAAGATGAGTTAGCCGACTCAGGCGAAGCCACTAGTCACTTATGATTGTTGGTGGGGGTTGCACCCGAAGTTGAGCAGGAGAGAGTGCTATTTGAATTCGGGCAATTTTTGGCAATAAGAGAGAAAGCGCCGCATTTAAAACAGCCTTGGGGTGACCCGGCTCCGTTCCTTGTCCCGCTAGATTTGATCAACGGACACTTATTACGCAGGTGATCTGCCGACCCACAAGCATAACATTTGCTGATTGGGGGAGTTCGGCGAGGTGGAGGCCGAAAATTACTAGAAGATGGAGGGGGTTCTTTCGCGACACGTCAGGTGTCGGCGTATCTAACTCCTTCGGCTGAGACAGCCATAGCTTCCGACTCGGCAAAAGTTTGCGGACGCGACGCAAAACACAAGTATGACCTGTAAGATGGAGAAATTCCTTCCACAATAGCCTGAACAATTTGATCTTCGGGAAAATGGAGAGCAAATACTCTAGTGTAGAATTTAATATCTTGGATAAAGTCGGCCAGATTTTCATCCAGACGCTGTACACGGTAATAGTACTTTTGTATTAATGAAGACCTTGCTCGAGCGGGGATAAAATTTGCCAGAAGTTGGGCATGAAACTCTTCAATAGTGGATTGTTCGGCAATGGATCTAACTATTTTATCTGAGAGGACACCAGTGGAATAAGGGTAAATAATTTGAAGGATTTGACACGGAGAAAGAGAAAAAACAAGAGCATGATCCTGAAACTCAACGAAAAATCTTAGAAAGGCAATAACATCACTGGTGGAATTGACGGAGAACTTTGAAATACCACTGAGCAACATTGCTAAAGATGGGGCAAACTGCTGAAGCCAGGTGACATAGTAGGTAGAGGCCTAAGTGGCGGAGAAGCAGTTTCAGAAGGAGTATTATTCAACTAGGTACGACGTTCAGATTCATTGTCTAATGGGGCAGAGGTTTGTTGAGCTCCTACAGATTTCCTATTTTCTTCTCCTTTAGAAGACTCTTCAGTAATCGGGAGATAGTGGGTTTGAGTCCCACTGTCGGCAGCCATGAAGATGGTTTTCCGTGGTTTCCCATTTTCACACCAGGCAAATGCCGGGGCTGTACCTTAATTAAGGCCACGGCCGCTTCCTTCCAATTCCTAGGCCTTTCCTATCCCATCGTCGCCGTAAGACATATCTGTGTCGGTGCGACGTAAAGCAAATAGCAAAAAAAGACTCTTCCTCGCTAACTACGTTTACCGTAGCGGGTTGGTCGGTTTTGGGAGGGACTGCCCCAGTTAACAATAGGCTAACCTTACTGGACAAATCAGAAAGGTTTTCGAGAACACTAGCTTACTTCCTTTGAATGTCATTCAACTTTAGAGACAACAGATCGTTAACTCTATTAGAACAATGAAACAATCTAGCTTGCACACGTTTAAGTTGATTTGGAGAGGGATCATTTTCTTCAAAAAATTACTAACTACAGATGCTAGCTCAGTAGCATTATCAGTGATCGTGGAGAGAGCGTCGTCAATCTCTTTCTCTCCTAAAGTTGGGGTGGTAATAGGCAAATCAAGGGAATCTTTAAGCTTGTTGGTATCTACCGCAACCGTGCCTCCAGATTGCACATTTCTAATTGTTAATTCATAGCTCAGTTCCTCCTTGCGCAAATAGCCGGGATGGAGGACATCGCGAGGGCCGGACATGATGACAGATACTTTACAAATTTAGAAAAATCGAAAAATTCCAGCGACGGAGAAAATTGTTAGAGTTCGAATCAAAAGCACAGTTTAGCCGTCAAAAGGGGCTAAATTGAGACCCATTCAACCACGCTCTGCTACCACTTGTTACGGAGTTATCCGTGGAAGGCAGAGGTGAAAGAAGGTGCGGGCTGGAATGGGTCTAACTACAGATCTTAAAGATGAATTTAAAATGTAAATAAAGGTTATATTTTCAACAGATAACAACGGTTAACAATTCTCACTAGGTGAAATAACAAAGAACAACCAGGTACAATGCAACTTTACAAATTCTGGGCTACGAGCCCCAAAGTCTGAACTCTCAGCTCACAACCGCAAATTACCGAAGGGCAGAAAACCCCTTCATTACCGGGAGCGTTAGCTCCGAAGACACATATTGGGCCTCCTAGAGGCACATCTATCACATCAGAAAGAGCTAGCCTGCTCTCAATTTCTCACGCCTGTTAAAGGCAACAACAAACATTCCTCCAAACTGCCTCTCAAGGCACAATTATAAGGTCACGGGGGTATCTAGTACCCAACCTACGAGGCCTGAATAGCAAATTAAAGGTTAATTAAATGATGAATGGAAGCGAGTACTAAAGTTTGTTAAAACCTATGTGGCGCTAGGCCGACAATACAGGGGCTAATCCCAATCTATAGAGGTGACTGCAAAATAAATTTAACACATTAAGAAGGAAGAGAAAAACGGTTACGAAAACGTAGTCACCTCAAGTCGAAATGAAGGGGAGCTCGAAAGGTGAAAGCACTCTCTATCCCCGAATTACAGTTCCAGTTAAGTGGAGTATTTACAAAGATTGAAAAGGCTTACATATTTAAAGATATAGGTTACATATTAAAGGTTTCGAACCTTCCCTGGGAGTTAAACTGCTGAGCTAGCAAGAAATAAAGATGTTAAGAGGCCATTACCTTGATGAAGAGCTGCTGCCTGAAGAATGAGGCGCTTCCCGCCCCCCTGCTACATATTCACATACTGAGCAAGATGTTATAAGAGTGGCCGGAGACAAGAAAATCAGCAGTTTTTATACCCTCGTGGAAAATTCGAGGCCTTTCAGGAATGAGTAGACACACCCACTCAATTTTTATTGGTTAACAGCAAAAACTTATACACAAGGCGATGAAGAAACACCTTATTGGTGGGAAATTAATTACAGAAATTTAGGATTGGTTAAATTCAAAACAGGCGGAAAGGAAGCTTAATACTGCCAACCCTCAAATAAAAGAACAAAATTTAGTAAAGACAAAACTTATGAATTCAAAATTTCTTCAAGAAAGTTCATTCCTTCACACTAGAGTGCATAATCATAGTTTTTTGGTAGAGACCTCTGTTAGAGAATGTCTACACTTCTTGATGAATGGAAAACAAATGCAAATCAAAATCACACAATGACATCTTCTGATAAACAGTAGAGTTAGTTCAGTTGTTAAAGTTCCGGGTTTCTCCAGTAGAGAAGTTTCAATTGGCGCAAGTTTTGAACTTGCGTCGTAGAGGTGTACCACATGGTACAATTATTATTATTATTATTATTATTATTATTATTATTATTTTTTTTCCTTTCTTAAAATTTTGATGTATGGCTACGATTTCTGATGCTACACTCCATTTAATATCATTGTTATGGTACGCTTCCGTCTTTTGTTTATTTTTGATAACGGTTTGATTATTTTGCGTTATCGCGGCGCAGTCAGTGTTGTAACGATACTTGAGATGTGCTGACGTTCGCTGTTGTGTAGTGTACTTACGCCATTGGAGTGATGAACTGGGTCACGAGATTAGTTTTAATTGCTTCAATATTATTGTGTTACCTTATTATTGATTTCTTTCTATCGTTTATTGTTTTTCTTTTGATGTCGGTTCTTTCTTAATTTTATTTTAGCCTACCTTTGGTTACTTGAAGACATTGTCGGTCTGTTACAGGACGCGGTTAGATGTTTTCATTTGAAACGCTTCCATCTTCACTGAGGGATCTCAAACATGTAATAATTTATTGTATTAATGCCTGTTGGCTTTTAGTTGTTCAAAAACTATTTTGTTAAATTGTTAGGTAATTTTATTCGGGCGCGCGCGCGTACCCAAATAGGTGAACCTATGATATGAATGACTTGGAAAATTATTATTATTATTATTATTATTATTATTATTATTATTATTATTATTATTATTATTATTATTATTATTATTATTATTATTATTGTACCGGGCGGTACACCTCCACGCCGCTAATTCAAACTTTGCGCCAGTTGAAACTCCCCTACTGGAGGAAGTCTGAACTTTATCTAATGTTTTAATTTTCAAGTTTCTCAGAAGATGTCACTACTTGGAAATTTTGAAATTTCTGAACTGGGTCGTTTTCGATGTATTTTTGTTTTACCTGTAGTAAGAAGTGTGAACTTTCTCTTCTAGAGGACACTACTGAAGAACTACAATGGTGCACCCTAGTGCGAAGTGAAAGAACTGTTTTTTGGAGAAATTTTTATTTCAAAAGTTTGTTCCTTGTTAAATTTCTTTCTGTTATTGTTTAAGTTGGCTGTATAACCCTTTCTTTCCCCTTGTTTTGAATTTAGCCAATCCCGAATTTCTTTAATTAATTTATAACCAATCAGATGTATCTTCTCCAACTTGAATATCTTGCTTAACCCTAGCCAATAAAGTTTTTGTGGGCGGGTGTTCTCATTTCCGAAACGCCTCGAACTTTCCACGAGAGTATATAAACTGCTGATTTTCGGGTCTCTGCGCCACTTCAGTACCAACTTTCAAAGTGTAAAGTACGTAGCAGGGGGCGGGAAGCGCCTCATTCTTCGGGCAGCAGTTCAACAACAAGGTAATGGCCGTTTAATAACTTCTTTTCTTGCTAGCTCAGCAGTTTAACTCTCGGGGCGGGTCCGAAGTTTTTCCACCATGTAACTTTTCCCTAAAATGTAAAGACTCTTTGTATCTATTCTCTTTTAAGCTACATATTGGGATAGAGTGTGCTTAACCCTCTCGAGCTCCCACTCATATTGTTTTGAGGTGAACTTATTTTCACAACCAATTCTTCCTTAACGTAATGTAAATCGTTTCTTTCTAAAGTCACCTATTTAGTATGGGATTAGCCCTTGCATTAGCGGCCTAGAGCCAGATTAGGTTTTAAACAAAAGGTATTAGGAGTGCAGATCGCCTCCTCTCAAATTGTTATTTTGGAGGTCATGTAATTAACCTTTTTTTTCACTTGATAGACCTCAGTAGGTTGGGTATTTTACCCCGGTGTCTATGTCCTTAGAGGACAACTTGAAGGTGGAGTTTGGTGTGGCCTTTGATAGGCTTAAAGTTGAGAGCGAGTGGCTCTTTTTTGAAAATTGAGTGTGTATGCCTCGATGAGGCTTTTCTGTGTAATTTAGAGCAAGTGCTCCTGGGCATGAATGGGGTTTTCTGCCCCTCTGTTAAATCTTGTTTTGGGGTAAAGTTGGGCTAGTTGCCCAAGAATTGTGAGTCCGGGGCTCGAAGCCCAAATCCTGTTAATACTGTAATTGTTCTTTGTTGCTTTGCTACTCTGTACCTGCCATGCTTGTTATTTCTTGATTTTGAAAAGAAAATATAACCTTGTTAAATTTTAAATTAATTTTAATTTCGTAGCCTGAGACCTGTTCACCCCCGCACCTTCTTTCACCTCTGCTAATCCACCAAACCACGGTAACAATTATTATTATTATTATTATTATTATTATTATTATATCTTCTTTTGAGGGGGTACGGAACGGTTAAATTGGTCAAAAATATCATTTTATATTTCTTTTTAATTCATGAATCTCTGAAGCCTGGTCTTCAAAGTGATGTATAATACATCATGGGCCCTGGGAACTGACCTAGGGAGAGTCTCTGTGACCACCTTGAGACTCTGGCTAAATGGAGGTGTGATGCCAATATAAGAACTCAACAAGAGAGTTCTCTTAGCCTCTCTCACCTCAATTCTCCATTTACTACCTACACGTGGTGCCCCTGTTAAGCCGAGCAACCCAGTGGAAGGTTGGGTAACAACCCCAGCGGGAAGCTGCGTCGGTGAGCAGAGTGGAATTGGGGGTCAGTGGAAGGCAACGGGAAACCACCACTGTTAATTTTTCCAAGACAACCTCATGGCTTTACTCAATCATAAATCAGTGTCCGGAGTAAGTCTCCCAGTCGGATCTGCGGGAAGACACGTTTGAGGGGAGCATCTGAACGTGCAAATCAATCCAAACCAACTTTGCGCGTAGTTAGAAAGATTGCAACCTGGAATGTACGAGGTCTCTTACAGACAGGAAAACTGGCTATCGTTGAAAGAGCAATGCGCCTACTTGGACTCAGCGAGACACATTGGAAAGGTTGTGGCCACTTTGTCACTCACTCGGATAACACCATATATTTTTCTGGAAGTGAGGATCTGAGTCAGAATGGTGTCGCTGTAGTGAATTCTAAAATACCAGCCAGTGCTGTCGTCGGATATGAGCCTGTCTCTGACAGAATCATCTCCATTAAGATGAATGCTTCTCCGTGTAGGATCAACTTCATTCAGGTTTATGCTCCTACTGCAGTTGCACTGGATGAAGAAATCGATGAATTCTACGAGTTGCTGGAACACACCATCAGAAAGATTCCTCAGAAGGAAATATTAGTCATTCAGGGTGATTTTAATGCGAAGATAGGCGAGACTATTGAAGATAATCATTTGGGACATGTGGTTGGAAGGCACGGTCTAGGTGTGAGAAATGAGCGTGGTGAGCATCTACTGGAGTTCTGTGTTGGCAATAACCTGTCTGTCTGCAATGCTCTCTTCCAACATCACCCACGGCGTCGATACACATGGAGTTCTCCTGGCGACAGGGTTCGAAATCAGATTGATTTCATTTTGGTGAGGCAACGATGGCGGACTTCTGTACTGCATTCCAAAACCTATCCTGGAGCAGACTGTGGTAGTGGCCACATTATGCTATCCATGAAAATGCGGATAAAACTGAAATTGACCAAGAAGAAGAGAGTGACACAGGTTTGCATTACTGACAAAAATGCTCTCCAAGTTTTTGGGGAAAGAAAAAGGCCAAAACTTCAGCAAGTACAGGAGGAAGGGTCAGCGTCCCAAACATGGGATAACCTCAAGTCAATCATTAACTCTTCTCTCCCTGAACCATTTACTAATTCTTCCGGAGCTAAGCACCCCTAGATATCGAACACCACTCTACTGCTGATAGAAGAGCGGAGCATACTGAACAAACGTGGCATTCAAACCAAGCAAGACGAAGAAACATACAGTGAACTTTGCCGTGAAATACAGCGCAGTTGCAGAACTGACAAGACACGGTATCTCACCAGTATTTGTGATGAAATAGACCAACATCATAGGCTGAATCAAACACGTGATCTTTTTAAAAATCAACAACATTACCCGTGAGTTCAAAACACGCACATGGGTGATTGAAGACGAAGATGGCAACCTTATTACTGATAAGAACAAAGCAATAGAGAGGTGGAAACAATACTGTGAAATGCTGTATTGCAAAGGAAATAATTCTTCCGAACAGGAAATTTCTATGAGGTATGAAAAAGAACCTGATATTTTATTCACTGAAATTGTGAATGCTGTCAATCATTTGAAGAACAACAAAGCCCCAGGTATGGATGGTATTTCGGGAGAAATGCTGAAAGTGATGGGGGAGGAGGGCATGCGTGTTTTACATTCGGTATGCAATATGGTGTGGAAAACCCGTGAATGGTCCAAGGACTGGACAACATCAATACTAATCCCTCTTCACAAAAAGGAGTCTATAAGGGATTGTTCCAATTATCGTACTATCGCATTAATATCCCATGCAAGCAAAGTTCTGCTCTACATAATAAATCAACGCCTAAAACCATTCCTGCAACCTCAGATATCCGCAGAACAAGCAGGCTTTGTTGCAGGTAAAGGAACATGAGAGTCTATCCTGAACATGGGACAGATAATTGAGAAATGTCGCGAGATTAGTGTCCCTGCCTTTATTTGCTTCCTGGACTACAAAAAGGCCTTTGATTGTGTTGTGTGGGACAAGTTGTGGCAGGTGCTAAAGGAATTTGGGGTTCCACTGCATTTAATATCGTTACTGAAAAGTCTGTATAAAAACCATGCAGCAACCATAAAGGTGGATGGTGATCTCTGAGGCATTTTCAATGTGACAAATGAAGTAAGGCAAGGTTGTATATTATCACCTCAACTCTACAACATCTATGCAGAGTACGTCATCAAAAGAGCTCTGAATGGCTGGAATGGTGGAATCTCGATTGGTGGCAGAAACATTAATAACCTGCGCTTGGCAGATGACACTTCCCTCATCGCTGGTAGTGAAGAGGAACTTCATGGCCTGCTTACAAGGGTGAAGAACAACTAGTCTTCAGTATGGTCTAGAGATAAACATCAAAAAGACCAAACTATTGATCGGCAAGGTCACATCCAACTTACGGGATGCCTAAAGGACCTGGATATAGTTAAGGAATTTGTATACTTGGGGTCTGTCATGAATGACACGGGAAGCTGTGATAAAGAGGTAAAAAGACGTGCTACAATGGTTAAACTTACTAAGATCTGGCAGAACCGGGCAATATCAAAAGCCACGAAGATGCGCTTGGTAGAATCACTAGTGTTCTCCGTCTTTTTGTACGGCTGTGAGACCTGGACCGTGAATGCTAAAGACAAAAAACGCATTGATGCCTTTGAGATGTGGTGTTGGCGGAGAATGCTACGTGTACCCTGGACAGAAAGAAGAACTAATGTTTCCATTCTGGACGAACTCTGCATCAAGAAACGCCTATCTTCCCGTGTGAGTGAGCGTTACCTCCAGCTCCTTGGCCACATTCTAAAACGAGATGGAGAGAACTTGGAAAAGGTAATTTTACAAGGCAAAATTGAAGGCAGTAGACCACGAGGAAGAACAGCAAGCACATGGGCTACCACTTCAAATCATATTAACGAAATGTGAAAACCGCTCGGGATGGAGACATCATGTCAAGGTTGCAACACTGAAATGATGGAGTTATGAGGTCAGGACGCTCAGTAATGAGCACAACGACTAATGATGATGATGATGATGATGATGATACATTATAGTTTAACCACTAAAGGTTGCCACAATTTTAATTTAAACTTGAGCTAACAATGAGAAAATCATCATGACTGCGAAAACTAGTTTAATTACATTGCCATATCTCCGCGATTATGAAGTCCACGATGTAGGGACATTTTGCAATCAAGAGTACTTTCTGTACCTTTTAATTCTGTTGTGGCTAGACTGCACTATTTTTTTGTCTTTTGTTTATTCCTTGTGTATTCCATGACATGAATTTCCATTGTTACTACTTAGAGTTGTTTATATTTTATGTGATTTGAGCTAATTAGCTGTGGATATACTGTTACTCAAATTCAAAATGCCTAGAAGTAATTGTGTTTTTAAGAAAAAAAAGGAATATTGGTATTCCAAAGGGCAAAAATGCTGTAAGTAAGTATTTTACCACAACTGAGGAGAAGCCAAGTGGAGAGTCGAATGTAAACTAAGACATTGAGGTTAGTGGAACTTCTGAAAGTGCTTCAAAGAAGAAGTTAGCCTCAAGCAGTGATATTTATGAAGAACTGTGTGATGAAAGGATGGTTTATGAACTTACAGATATTACACTTCTACAGGATGCCATGAGTGAATTTCTTGTATGCAAATTTTGTGGGGGTGATGTTCAGCTTCATGTGAAGAAACATGTTTTTCATGCAAGTAAACTTGTTTTTGAGTGCCAAGTGTGTAAAAAATGCTCGAATTTGCAAATACTGAGACTATGACTTATCACATGAATAATAACCGTATTGTGTACCATGATATAAATTTAAGATTTGTCTACGGCGTGCGAGCAAGTGGTAAAGGGCGCACAGCAGGTACTACATTGCAATATTTGACAGATATGGCTTGTCTGTGGAGAATGTATGCCATACATCTATGCACGAGGCGGCACAGGAAGGTGTGATTTGAACGATAGGAAACGTGATCTAACAGTTGCTCTGGATTGAATTTGGCAGAAACGAGAGCATACCTCCCTCTCTGGTGTAGTGACAGCAACCAGTGGAGACACGGGGAAAGTTGTTGATGTATAAATAAATATTGTAGATGTCAGAAAAGAAACAGTGGAAAACATGGTGATGACTGTACTGCCAACTATCAAGGTGTGAATGGAGGGACGGAAATTCAGGGGGCTAAATAAATTTTTAGAAGGTCAGTTGATAGATACGATGTGAGATACGTGCAGTATTTAGGTGATGGGGATTCGAAGACGTATAAATCTGTTGTGGATGAGGCTCCTTGTAGCAATACTCGGATAGAAATCTGGAATGCTTGGGGCATATTCAGAAACGAATGGGGACAAGGCTAAGAAACTTGAGAAATAAATTTGGAGGGAAAGAATTAAGCGATGGGAAGAAGTTTTCTGGTGTGAATCGGGTAACTTTGGAAAAAATTGGTGATATTCAGACTTTCTATGGCTTGGCAATAAGAAGAAACCAAGAAAATTTGCAAGGAATGAGACGAGCTATGTGGGCGATTAATTTTCATCTGCTATCGACGGATGAAAATCCTCAGCATTTACTTTGCTCATTAGACTGGTGCAAATATCTACGAGCAAAAGAAAAAGGAATTCCCTACGTCCATTCCAAGCACACACCTTCCTCTTGCCTGTATGGAAGAAATGAAGCTCATTTTTAGAGATCTGTCCTGCCCCCAGCTGTTAAAGAAGTGACTTCATGGGGAAAGTCAAAATCTTAATGAATCGGTAAACAACGTTATAAAAACACTACGACTTGCAGTTCTTGATGCAGTGGCCAATTATAATACAGGAAACACTGTTAAATGTCTGGTATTACAGGAGTTAGGACTGAAAATAGGAAGGAATTGTGTGACTGCCATGAAGGAGTTGGGCCGAGATAGACTACGGAAAGCAGAAAGAACTGTTCAGGAAGTGCAGGAAAAACTAGGCAATCCAGGGACAAGGCTAAATGGAAGCTAGAAGACCTGTATGAATCACAGGAAGATCCAGATTCTCCTTCATATGGTGCAGGGATGCACTGAAATATGAAAACATGAATGGAAAGTTTTAACTGCAGTTTTCACAGTTTCCAATTTTTTCAAATGTATGTTACTTTTTCTACGTAACTATTTATCACAGAGCTGTGTAATTTTCATCATGAATTTGTCTCATAATGGTTAACGTTTTAACGGAGGGATTTCCTTATTTATATAAAACTGCTTGAGATTTGGCTGGTTTTTAGGAAAAAAATAATTCTATTTATTGACTGTTTAAAAAATATGCTTCTGAGTCCCCTTAATTCCAATTACAAAAACGCTCCGTCAGTATGTCAGGTAAGGTTTGAATAAAGTGTGACATAAATTTCATTTCCATAACTTTATTAGATCCTGAGAAAAAGGAAGATGAATGAAACAAATTTAACATTGGTAAGATAGGTGGCTCCGTATCCCCTTAAAGGAAGGTGGGTTCGAGCTCGAACAGTAAATTGTAATGAACCTCTAAGTCAAACTGAAGTTAATTCCGCCTGGAAAATATTATTGAACTTTTAAATTTGGTTGAAATTGTCGGTATTCTAGCTTGGTGACCACGCTTGGTAGTAATTTTGAAGATGAGCCTTGTCATTATTTTTTTCCTTTTTTTAAACTTAATTGTTTTCAATTTGCTTTATATATTTAAATTGTACCACCAACCCGACTTATTTTCTTTCTTATATTATATTAAATTTTGGTCTTTAAGTGTGACGGAGACTGTTATTATAGTGAATTACTCTACCCGTACTCCTTACACCGTCTGTTATGGTCGTTGACCTATTGGCCTTGCCCAGATTTCATCGCTTCCCTATTCTGTTTGTATTTTATCGAGGGCATTCCCTCCGTATTTGGTGTGAATCCGCGCTGGGGAGGCACCTCTTATCTCTTTGGTGGTTGCGCTGACGGTCGAAGACTTGGGCTGCGGTATTGTAACTTCAGTTGTTTGATTGCCCCTCTTCTTCGATCGTTGGTATGCCACAAGTGCATGTCGGGAGGTGAACAACATATGTAATTAGCAGTGCCGAACTAACGTCAGTGTACAAGAAACATTTCTAGAGTAAAGACATCATGTCATTTCTAAACGATACAAAGTGTAACGCAGTTGAATAGGCAATCGTAAAGTTTTATACATGCAAAAAGAAACTAAACACTTTTAGTGAAGAAGAGTTAAATGCATTTCCAAAGGCATTTTTGATTAATGTAGCTGCGAATGCTGTAAAGAAGATAAGGTGCCCCGTGAGTGGACTCAAGATCCTGTTTCGTCAGAGTTCCAGACGTGTAGTTTACATCATGAGCAAGTGAGTTTAGGTAGGAGACCTTGTACATGTGAACTCATTAAACTGTATCACGGACCTAAAACTAACGAGGTGTCATCGCTTACAACTAGTTATCATGGCTGCGAAAAGAATAAACAAGTTGCTCAGAGAAAGTCCAAGCGACGAATGAGACATTGACAACCTATATCCTTGATTTACGCTTTTATTGCGAAGTGTTCAAGCTGTTTGTTCCGGAGTCTGAGATGGATGAGGATATCTTAGAAGGTATTTCTCCTCAATATAGGTATTTTTTCCGTCATTCACACTCCTGATACTCTTGCCGATTTTAGAGCTGTGTGCGTGAAATCAGAGAGTATCAAGTATGCCGACACTTCACGTGCTTCTTCACCTTTCTCACAACACGTTTCTTTACCTTTCACGTGTAATTGATGCACCTACTCCAGCATAATTTGGTGAAATATTATCATTACTATTATTGATTTTAAATGAAAAAGGTAAATAAAATGCTGAACTCAAAGCTTACGTCTTATCAGAAGGTATAAAAAGGACACCTCTACGCCGTGCTCACCAGTTTGATAACATTTCAATAACGAAGTATAACAGTCATGAGAAACGTTAATTGCTTTTTATCCATGTGTTTAATGATTATTTCTTGTACTCATGACCTAATTCAATAATTTTTCTTCCGAAAACAAGGGGTCCGTCAATTCAGCTTCACCCCGTTGGAGTCCTTCTATATACTAGTAAATATATCAGCTAGCATGAAGCAAATGCTGGGGGGAGGAGGCTGTAACACTCAGCCCGACAATTATTATTAGTATTATGCAAATGATGGACTGTAACACTCAGCTCTCTTAAAGCAGCAGAAACACCAGTGCACTCGAAAATAACACTTCATCGTATATTGTGGAGGATTCAACATGTAACATCTGATCATGCAAAACTTCGATTGCTCAAGATTGTAGATAATGGTACTCCATTACCTATACGTTTTCGAAGTTGGGAGCTGCATGGATATCCCGTGTTACCACCTACAAACAAGCATAGCTGGGCTGTTAAAACGTCACGTTTTACTGAGGAGCCCTTGTATATTATTTTTGGATTTCAAACCCATTGCCAATTCAATCATGAAAGGGATAGCTCACAGTTTGATCACTATAAATTAAGAAATATTGGGCTATATCCCAACGGAATTACGTATCCATACGAAAACGTGGACATTAATTTTGAGAAAAACAAATTTGGGTTGCTCTATGACATGTTTGGTAAATTCCAATCATCGTATTATCAGAAAGATGATCGTCCACTATTTTCGTCTGAAGAGTTTAAAAATAAAGCACCGATTGTAGTTATAGACTGCTCTTATCATGAAGAATCTATAAAAGAATCTCCCGTTGATATTCATTTAGAATTTGAAACATCTGAAAACATTCCTGCTAACACAACAGCCTATTGTCTTATTATTCATATCAGCGATGTTACCCGACAAAATTCATTAAATCTCAGCCATAGACGCCCAAGAGAGATCCGGTTTACTCTGTCTGCCATCTAATGGGCCTAGAGTAAAACGGAACGTCGGAATTGACGAGCAGACAGCCAGGTGGCGTCAAATCGAATGTCTGCACACGGTAGCTGAAGCCATACGATTATTATTTATTACTTACCACCCGCTAACGAATATTGTTACAAGACTATATATGAGGATAGTTATTTATCATAAACATTAGTGTGTGCTTCGACATCGCACGCTATGGAACAGAAAGAAGAAAAAGTCTGCAGGGTTACAGACAATCGTCTTGATAGAAAAAAAGCTGTCAATTTGTATGCTGTTCGCATGCTCATACGCAACATCTTATTTGTCTCACACAAGTAAGTGAAGCTATTAAGATGTTCTATAAACATAGAACCTTATACCAGATGCCAAAACACCTGATTCAATGCTTACCGCCAGGATTTCCATCTACGTTCGCTGCTCCTTCCGTAAATGCTTTTTGGGACATCCTTCCTCTCTACAGTAAGATGTCAATCGATGTAGTTTTATGCAGAACCAGTGAACGTCATTACAAGTATCGAGGTAAAAGTGGTGATGATTGGGATGGACCAACTTGAAACATGCTCGTTTAGCATGTTCATAGCATGTAAGTTTTCCTGTGATTACTAAGAGTTTTAATCAACTCTTGTTTGACTTCACTTAACTATTTCCCAAACTGTAACACAGAGGGCAGCACCCCTACTTTGAAAACGGATGGTCCTTCTTTCCGCGATTCTTTGACTTCATCTCCTTGACTTGATGTGTTTGTTGTGGTTGTGACCACAGGAAAAAGAAAGATGGAGTCGTCTCTGAACGGGGTAGCTTTTCTTAATTACCGCTGGGCGTTTATGAGGTTTAAACTCTGCCTGTACTCGTATTCCATTTTTCAATTCATCAGCTTTAACTGCAGGTAATGTGAGCTGTGTTTTCGTTCTTATTTTATGCTTATGTTGTGGCTATTTCAAGTGCCTTGTAACCGCGACGGATTGGTATACGTCTTAGCCCCGTGTAATGAATGGGATGTGTGCTTGATGGCATTATTGTGGTGGTGATGAGGTAACTGGGTCACTGCGAGAATTCTGACTATGTGCACGGTTTTTGTGTTATTATTTTTGCCACCAAAGTAACTATGCTCTGGGTGTCGGCACGGAGATGGGTTCGAGCCGTACCCAATGCGTGAGTTGGTGGGCTCGTATGCGGGCCATGAGTCCATATCGTCCTGTTTATGATATATTTGCGTTGTGCACAATACTACGTCGTGTCTGGGAGCTTACTTATGGCCAGGTGAGTCATACACCGTTTGGAATGTGTTTTGAAATGAGGATATTTACCCTATTGTTACCCGATATCGACAATGCCTGAATGTTTGTGTGTATGTGTGGGAGCGAGCGAGGGGCTAAAAGATGTCGTATCGGTCAGTTAAGTTACATTCCTTTTCTTATATCCCTGTGTACTTGGTTTTCACTTCGAGTACGGGGTTTATTATTTTATCTTGATCTATGTTATGACCGTTTTGCTTGTTCATGCGGCCGCCATTATTGTTTTATTTCAATTCGGGTGATGCGCACGCCCGTTTGTTTTCTTTGCCTTTCGTGTTACTCTTTGGTACGGAGATGTTCCATCCCCGGCCATCCCGATACCTGATTACCTTCATATCTACCTTTAATTTTGCTCTACTCCGTGACGATGTGTGATCTTTTGTCCTCGTAATGGTCATTGTTGTTGTGGCTGTAATGATGGTGGAGCCTTGATTAATGCTCGGTAACTATTAAGCGAATTACTTCGCGGAAAGAAATGACCAAAATAAATCCGTGAGGATTGTTTTCCTTTTAAGATGTTTCAATGTGTTGTGAAATAATTCATTCAAGTGGTGAGTACGTTGTAATGTATTGTTTATCTCGATGTTTGAGATGTGTCGTGCTCAAAGACTTACGATTCTAGCTTCCATTAAGCTGAAGGACAAATGTATGTATGCTTTAAATGTGTTATTTAATTTTTATTGGTGGCTTCGTTCATTTTTTTCTTCTGATATGTTTATATAAATAAACCCTCATTTAAATTTTATTGGAATTTCATTGCTATTAGTTACTTCTTTGTCATACATTATTAATGAGGAACATCTCTAGTTCAGGGCTGTTATCTGCCTTTCCTGATCGGGATCCACGCTCTCGAATCTCGCGTCGTGTATTATGTATTCCGTCGTATATCTTTAGCGAGGGATGGGTTTGGTGCAAACTCCGAAGATTGAACACTGTGCACAGTGTATGGATGAAGTTTTTCGATTCATTTCAGTACATGATGACGATGATTCAGGAAAGGAACAAACCACATGAATAACAACAAAGTAAGAACGAAATTATCTTCTTTCTAAAGCATAGTATAATATATTTCATAAGCACTAAATGTTCTGTTTAGTTGCAGGAGGCATTACAATTTCTGAAACATGCTACCTCAAGGAGCATAAGAGCTTTGTCGGCAGCAAAACCAAGACTGTTGCATTAGCCTCCTTACACCTTCATAACGAACAAGTATAAATATGCATAACCATGATAACGTCATCACTGCAGGTTAAAACAAAATATTAGCACGTGTTCACTCCTATGATGCGTAAAGCCTTAAGCATAAGATCGCGTCCATAAAGCTATGATCTGACCCGTCGGATGAGGCTATAAGGGCCTATGTATAGCTGCCACCTTGAGCAGTAGCCTCTAGTCTAGCTTTCTCCATAAGAACCTGTGTATAGCCGCCATCTTGCGCAAGCGCCCCTTGGCCGTCTCCTTAAGTCCTATATCTCCTCTAGACCAGCTTTCTCCATAAGAGTCTATGTATAGCCGTCATTTTGCGCAGTAGCCCCTGGGCCAGCTTTCTCCATAAGAGCCTGTGTATACCCGCCACCTTGCGCAAGCGTCCTCAGGACGTCTCATAAGAGCCTGTATATAGCCGCCATCTTCCACTAGCGTCCTTAGGCCGTCCCATAATCGTCATGTGACGCAAGCGCTCTTAGGCCGCCTCACAAAAGCAGCCGCTATCTTACGCAAGCGCCCTTAGGCCGTCTCATACCCGCCATCTTGCACAAGCACCTCTAGTCCGTCTTTGTATAGCCGCCATCTTGCGCAAGCGCCCCTGGGCCCGTCTCATAAGCGCAGTGGCCATCTTGCGCAAGCGCCTCTGGGCCGTCTCATAAGAGCAGCCGCCATCTTACGCAAGTCCCCCTGGGCCGCCTCATAAGAGCCTATGTATAGCCACCATCTTGCGCAATTGACGTCGGAATGGGCATCTGCCCGTAAAACTGAGGATAGGCTACTCCATGTGGTTAGGTGTGAGGTTAGGCTCGCTCTCTTAGGCGTCGGGAAGTGCATCTAGCCGTAAAACTGAGGTTAGTCTGTAGGCTGTAGTCCGCAAAATCGACATTGCACAACTACTATACTAGGGGTCAATGACCTCGAGTCAGAAACCGCATTGCTACACAACTAGACCTCGGGTGCTGACTCAGCAAAAAAATGCTGACGCTTGGGAGTTGAACTCTCACTGCTCCCCTACTGACGTCGTATCGTTTGCATCACGCTTCTTTAGAATGCGCTTTCGACTTTGACTAAAAGTTTCTAAGAGTTCTACTGGTAGATTAGTTAACATGTTGTGTGAGATTATCCCGCCTGTTGAATGTAGCAGTACATTGTTTGCATGCAAATATTCCGAAGTTATTCTTTACGGCTTTATGTCGTTGAAAATTGTCTCGTCTTGACAAAAGCACACTACAGAGAAGGCCACAGCGCTGTCCATTCACCCAGAAGTCCGACAATAATAATAATTATCGGAGCTGAGTGTTACAGTCCATCATTTGCATAATAATAATATTTGTTGGGCTGAGTTTTACAATCCCCCACCGCACCCCCCACCCTCAGCATTTTCTTGATGCTAGCTGATAGATTTACTAGCATATAGACGAACTCCAGCGGCGTGTAGCCGAATCGACGGACCCCTTGTTTTCGGAAAAAAGAGTATTGAATTAGGTGATGAGTACAAGAAATGAACATTAAACACATGGTGAGCACCGTGTAGAGGTGTCCTTTTTCGAGGTGAAAGAAGAGGAGGGTGAATGAGGTGGGAGATGGAGGTGGATTTCGTATGTGTAGTACGATTTTTTGGTTTTGCATTTTTGCATTTACCTTTTTTCAGTCATTGATAACGAGAAAATAATCTTGTTTAACAAATAATACTCAAACATAATTAGATGGATAAAGAAAGAGGAGTAGAAGTGTGATGCTAAACTATTATAATAAAAGTATAACTGTTTTTCTCTTGTATTATTCATCATCATCAACATCATCGTCATCATCATTAATGATTTTTTTATATATTGAAAACAAATAGTAACAGATGGACTCTAAAGCAATACTTAGGGATCAAGGTTCTTAACGCTTTACCAAGAATATAAGTTCGCAGAATAACATCATGGAATTTATCGGTTGACACTGAGTTATCATGAGCCCGAACAACTTCAAGTTTAAGTACGCCAAGACAACTTGGATACTATGCACGAAAAATCCCCTTATGGTCAATGTTCGAGTTAATTCCACCAAGTATCTAGGGAATCTGATAACCTCTTCAATGGTTTCAATATTGAAATTGCAGTTCAGACCCTTGAGTAAATCGCTAACGGAAGAGGGAACAGAACACTCTTATCGTAGGCACGGGATTATTAGATGCGATGAGCATACTACTAGTCTCACACTGTACACCTTGTCAGTGCTACTATCATGGGTGATATTGAAGGACACGATCAGACAATGTTGCACCGAGAGAAAGTAGTTCCATAGAAACATTTAGTAAGTCGTGCACTCGCCCTACAAGGTGTGAGATGCGTGCCTTGATCCTATCTACCTGGTAATTCGATGGTCCAAGTTTCTAAAAATGATTACAAATTTCACCATTTTCTTAATAAAGGTCTATGCTCACGTGTATCCTCGGGGCTAAGTTCTGGAATAGCAATTGGCGTATATCCGACACTGGACAGCAATACAGTGTCGGAAGCAATGGTACAAGTGCTGCTCAAATTACGGATCTTCAGCTCGTAATCAAGCTCAGCACGCCTCAGCATACGAGGATCTGGTACGGGTCTGCCAGGCATCGTGGATGAGTATGTAATAAGCGGGTGCACCTGGCCAGTAAATAAATTTATACAAGATGTACACAGTTACACACAATGAAATGCTCCACCAAGGTAAGAGATGAGGTAAACATACAGGCAGAAAACGGGTAGGAAAGAATGACGAGAGTACCACCATTTACTGACTTCCGGTGATAATCATCTCTCAAGGTGAAATGTTGCTCACTTCGATAGTCATAGCAACAGCGTAGCCAGAACCACGCGGTTGCTGCTACCACTTACTCTGTGTGGCGTACTAACAACCGAAGAAAAGGACGATCAAACAACTGAAGGCACAACACCGCAGCCCAGGTCTTCGATTGCTAGACCAAATATAAAAGAGACAAGAGGCTGAGCCAGCGCGAAATCACGCCAACTACTTAGGGTAGGCCTCGATAGTAACACAGACACGAGACTGGGAAGCGATGGAATCTGGGCAGAACCAAAGGTCAAACAGGTACCTCAACAAAGGGTGGATCAAGGAGAATAGGGTAGAGCAATTCATGTGAAATACCCTAAAACACTAAATCGTTTTAACCACATGAATATTGGTAGTAACACCAATAAATAATCCATAAAATTTTAAAAGAAACAACAAAATTTAACTGAATAAATTAAATAAGAATAGGAAGAAATGAATTCATTCACTGGAACCATACCAAATCGCAAATCGTATAATACCCCCAATAATAAATATATTACTCACCAACTGCAGTTCTTTTTTAAAGAAAACCTTTAGATCAACTTTATTGCGTTGAGAGCTCTCAATAAACATTTTAAAGATTGGGTACCCCTTTCGGTATCCAAAATTTTCTACTACAATATTGAAGAGCATTTTATAAAACACCATTTAAAATTCGCACAAGAATTAAAATTAATAAGTTAAACTAGAAGAGAAGAAAATACATCCCAATCAACACATTTAAAATACCACAGGTTGTAGTAGGCGAAGCAGGAACTAGGAAAATTCACAAGTCGGGGGCATGTTACACCACGACATATTCACACCCAAGAGAAAGTTAATTTCACCAAATTCCATGAGGTAGAAATATCGTAGGGATCACGTTCCTTAAATCACATCGCCAATGTTATTTAATATGCGGTACAATAACCACACAAGCGTCTGATCCACAACGCTACTCGAAAGACCATCAACTCGTAACGGTGATGTAATCCTTATCAAATTCTAATCAATACCCACTATCTCGACAACAATGACATAACCTTTATAAGATGGAGCAACAACAATAGCAAGAATTAAGGGCACCAGACGTAGAATAAATCCGTAACGTTATGGCGATTTAAACTCCAAAAGGATAATAGCACCTTCAATATTATATAGAAAATAAATGAGTTCCAAGGAAACATAATAATAATAATAATAATAATAATAATAATAATAATAATAATAATAATAATAATAATAATAATCCAAGAAAATTATGTTAAGTAGAACACGTCTGAGAAGGAGAAATTTCAATATTAGCAACACTAATGCTAGGCCTTAGCAGAGCCTAGAATAGTTTTAAATATAATACTGAAAGAACACTCAAGTACGGAGATCGCAGTTGTTTCGCTTTTAAGGCCGTCAAAGTACATACCGGATATCACCTTGAAATTTATAGGGGAACGCTTCTAAACTGCTTCAAATATTACTTCAAGTGAGAAATACCAAACTTGAGGCATTTTTACACAATACCCCATTATTATCCATACATCGCCTTTTTGCGTGACTGGTTTAAATTCGTTGAAACTCCCTGTGTTCACGGAAGACTAGATATCTTTCACACCAAATATGTTTTCAAAACTTAACGACGAAGAGGTTTATAAATAATCTTTTTCGGCACATATTATAAGATATCTTACCATACACTGCAACACTAATCAGCCACTTCGAAAGTAAATGAATAAATTAAAACATGCAGATGACTTAGCAAGGTAAGTTCAGATAAAGGCTCCACAGCCACTTCCGTCCCTTAACTAGGGTGGACTATAATCATTTCCCCTAGCCATAATGGATAGACGGAGTGTCTCTCCAAACACAGCCGTCTTGGAGACAATCAGAAGCCATATCCCTGTTCACAGGGTAAGGCCACAAGTCAGAACACGTTGACAATTGACTCACGCCCCGCGGAGTCAAGCAATAAAAGCCTCAGGAATTACTCCACGTCTTCCAGTCAAGATATTAGATGTGTCACAATTATGAAATTGCAACCAATTGCTGTCTAGCAGTTCATGGGGCATTGTTAAATGATACATTTTAAATTCCACACGTACCAACAGTTATAGATGGCAGTAGTCATACCAGTCCCCTTTAAATTATACCGCCATAAAGAGTCGTTAATAAAACTTAACAAACACATTGCTTACAACCTCGGTGCCTTTTGTTTCAATTTAATTCAGTCTTAACGTCAAATTCGTTACACTATTCGGTTGAAATTCGGTACTAAATAAAAGTTTAAAACCTTGGAAGAATTTGTTTCAAACCTTAGGTACCTTAGGTAGACTGCTATGCGAGGAGCTCTCACAAGGAAAATTAACACACATTCCCCAGTAGAAAGAAACAGAATAATCAAATGTGCGAAAGAGTTAAAACGTAGAAAGGTTGTTTAATATCTGGAATTCAATAATTGGATATGAACGATTATAACATCATCAAACACAAATTACTCTCAAGTAATTAATAAGCTCAATCTTCAACCAGCATAAAACCGATTATTACACATAAATTAATAGACATCACCATGACAACATCAAACACACCTACCTCCGATAGGTTTGGGCCAATCCCCAAGCAGAAACACAACAATGCAAAAAAAGATGGCAAGGCGTGAATATAGTTCTCGTCCAGCGTCCATGCTTGCCGCAGACAGACTCTACTCTAGCACAAGCACTCGCAGTCTCGGTTATATTCGCCAGGAAAAGCTGCGCGACCAGGATGCGCAGTAGGCTCGAGCAAAGCAAGCAAGTTCAGGCACCCTTCAGGAGAGAACAGCATCAGACAGTCATACAGTCTGAAACATTCGCCTCCGACGATATACAAGTAAAATTCAAATGAGTTGAAGTACGTTCTCAGACGCAGGCAATATGAACAGTTCGTGACTTTTAAACACATTTAAAATAAAATCAGACCACATCTTGGCGAAAGGCTTACGCATGCAAATTTCTACGGTAAGAAAACCGAGTTCCAAAAATGTCTATTAAGGGGGCTTATTTAAGTTAATTCCGTCATAGCCTACCGCCCAGAAACCACACATACATTCGTACATAATGACACTCATAATGCAGCGGTCTAGAAATAGACTAAATTTTGGTGAAGTAGTTCACAAGGAAAAAAGACCCACCGGTATCAGTTCATTGTCGCGTATCACTAGAACATGGCCAGTCATGGTCCTAGAAGCACAAATGTTAATTATCGTTATGTTCATTTAACCCAAAAACTTATTTAGCACTGACATCAAATTATTAAGAAGGTCTTTGTACCACACTAGTTTCCAAACCGAAGTGGTCAGTTTTAGGGCACATATCGTTGATAAGTGCCATCACAAATGACAATGATCACACCTTAAGTTTATTTCCCAAAAATAAGTTTGCAAGTTATTGTGTATTTACAAAACAGGGTTTCACATTTACTATATTACCCCTTTACCGGAACATGTTTCATAGCAGAACCTCCACATATCCCAAGGAGGATCTGAATCTTAACATAAATTCGAGTTATCGAGTTAAGCCATAACAGCAATAACAAGAGAACACAAGACTCGAAAAGGAAGGGAGGAAGAAAGGAAACAGGGGTGAAAAAGAAAAGGAAGAGGCAGAATCTGTGAGCTTACCTCGGAGGGAATACCATTTTCATCAACAAAATAGGAAGAAAACATAACCACAAGTACTTAACTCTAGAATCCAAAGCATGTCAGCAAACAAGTTTGCTTAGAATACACTAGGGAAATACTCCACTAGGAAATAAAATTAAACATCTCCTTAGATCAGTTTCCAAGTCACAGTAGTAAACAGACTAGTTTAACACACATCTACAACACCACCTAAAACAGGAAATTATAGTTACATAAGCAGTACCCTTCAAATACATGCACTACTCATTAAACCAATGTAACCTTAGAAATTCAAACTCTTATAGAATTCAAGCAACTGCACGTACAGGAAGCTGACGTAATAGGATGTTGACTAAGTAAGTACTCAATGCACATCCAACTTCCTTGCATGATAGAAGGACAAAGAAAATCACTTTGGAATACCAATAATGACCATAAGGGACGCAGGACTAACCAATCAAATATCCAAGAACCTTAACAATTTTACATATACGCAACCCAAATTTCTTTCCTTTATAAACACGATTTCAAAATAGTATGGGTTAACACTAACACATGCATAACTTGAAAGAAGAAGAATGAAGATAGTGAACAATTACAACAACAGATTACCTGGTCACTAAATAGCGAGGTTTAAGAAAATAATCAAAATCTATTTTTGAGTTTAGGTAGTTATTTGGGCAAGGGTAACCTTGACAACAACAGTTAGAGACCTCTAGTACTTTCAAGATAGTGGGTTCGCGATTAGTCTGTCATCAACAACGAGTCCGGAAAACGACACCAAGCAACAAAGAAAGAAATTAATAGTTCACGTGATCAACTTGCCTACCATGGGAATAACAGGACAGAAATAGTTTAGGGGAAAACACAGGAGGTCAATGACCTGAAGCCAAATAACTAAACAACTTCTTTGAAACACTCAAGATACTGTTCTCGATGAACATCCAATCAAATAAAAAGGTTAAGAAATACCTCGGGTTAAACTACCAGCAACCTGGTCTAAATATAAGTGACATCCGTAGATCCATACTGTCTCACACCTGAAGACAGATACATCCTCCTATCATCCAGGAGAACAGCTAAATAAAACATAAACGGTAGATAACGAGATAGATCAATAGAAAACGGTCAATAGGACAATGAAGATGACAGGAACACTACTAAAAGACCCCATAATCAAATAGCAGGAAGACTTCAGTACCGAAGATAATCTAGCAAAATCACAGAGCAGTAAGATGACAAATCAACAATAACAACAGACGCGAAGGTTCCACCGAGGAAAAACGCCATGGTTGGCGGGTTAATCTTAAGTGAAATTTACAGTACTAAAACCTAAGCCGGTGAGCTTGCATCCGGGAGATAGTAGGTTCGAATCCCACTATCGGCAGCCCTGAAGATGGTTTTCGTGGTTTCCAATTTTCACACCAGGCAAATGCTGGGGCTGTACCTTAATTAAGGCCACGGCCGCTTCCTTCCAACTCCTAGGCCTTTCCTCTCCCATCGTCGCCATAAGACCTATCTGTGTCGGTGCGACGTAAAGCCCCTAGCAAAAAAAACTAAGCCAATACACCTTCAGAGTGACAAGTTATTCAGGGAAACATGAGAACAAGAACCGAACACTTTAGGAAAACAAGAAGTTTCTCTTAACAAATGATATCGTCTCATATGAGTTGCAGAGACATCTAAATAATTAATAGCCAAATCTACCGGGATACAGAGGAGATCACAAAGGCAAAATACTGCCCGAACAAAGTGCCGTAACTACTCAATAAAAACAACTCCAAACCATAACCACCAAAATGGCAACCGAGATACATGTGTTAGCCCCAAACGATAAAAGAATGACTCAACAAGATGCCATGAAGCCATAATGCCTCCCAATTAAACCTCAAAATTGAATCCACGGACAAGCAATAACCAATAGCAAACACAGGATCAGAACACCAACCACGAGGTCGAAAGAAGTAAACTTCTCAGGCAGGAGATCCGTTCTACACTGCACAACCCAACATCAAAGTAGATACGGTTAAGTACATTTGACACCTCATGTGAACCGCAACTCAAATAGAGCAATCTTATACAAGGGTAGGTTGTCAAAATTAAGGTAAACGCTCCACCAACAAATGCTTACGGTAGTACATAAAACCAAAATACATAGTACACAAGCAAATACAATCGGAAATAACACCACAAACACCACTCAAGTGAAATAGAAAACGAAGAGGAATATTAAAAAATGGCCACCTAGGCTCATTCACTGCAAAATTAGAACATTGATAAGGTGGGGCAAAATCACGACACGACAAATTTTTCGACGAATATTCCACATCAAGCAGACAAGTACCATTAATGGGAGGGTGCGAGGACTACTCACCGACAACCGAGACAGGAAACACAACAAGTATGCAAGATAGTTGCACTATATAATCAGGTCGCGAATACCAAGGTCAATTGAGGCACATTACGAGAATGAACATTGCTCGCAACGAATGACACAGAGGAAATAGCACTGACCACCACCCAGTAACTCAAAAACATACATTAGCTTCAAAAATGGATCAAAAATGGAAACCCATGCATGCAATGAGCATACACCACTTCAGAACTAGCACAGGCACACAACTGCACGGTATAAACCACTACAAGATGAGATCTAAAGTCCGATACACTTACAGAGACTCGGAGAAACGAGTTGATTTTTCAAAGTTAAACCAGAAAACCTTTTCAAACGAGATGAGGTAGATAATCTAATGGTAAACTAGCTTACACACTATCGAAGCACAATTCCCGAGAATAAGTATTAAAAGTCAGAGGACCGGTACATCTTCACAAGGACAAATGATCACATAGAAAAATCACAATATTTAGGACATGACAATAGATAATGTTTACTAAACTAACGTTGTACATAAGGAAATATAGCATAGCATCACAAGGTTGATTAGATATCCGACATGGTAGCCCGCATACCCAAGTCTAAAAACATGCACATGTCAAACACCAACGTGCAACATTAAAATAAGGAATACAGGAGTGCAACCTCCCCTACAATTTTAGAATGGTACTAGAAAACCATCCCCAATTAAGAATATAACTCAATACCAGCATCAGACCAACCAACACAGGTAAGACTTCATTGAACATAATAGACGACACACATTAACCCGGCCTTATTTGTGACAAATGAACTCTCCTAATTCGCTTGGTGATGGGATCATTAACCAAAACATATACTGGAGACAGAAAATGTAATACAGTACAGGGGCCTTGATACCTAGGAGAAACCTTAGCTGAAAACGTTCTGACGGCCTTAATAATGGGGTAACACTTGACAAAGACTTGATCTCCAACTTTCAATCTAGTTGATTTTCTACCTTCTCATATGATACAGCAATTTCTTTTTAGCTTCATCCCAAGTCCTACGAACATCATTAGGCGTAGATAGATCAGGCAGAAGATCCTCAATATGAAGAATATTGGACATCAGTGAATACGAGGAATAGCAGAACATGAGGGTCATACGAGTTTTACCATGAGATTCGTGCAATGCAGATTTGAAAGCATATGCCAACCAGTGTAAGCAAGAACCCCAATTGGTCTGAACATCAAAAAGATATGCGATCAACGCAGACTTCAGATTGCTGTTCATCCTAACAGCATAGGAAGGTTTGGGATAATAGGGAGTAGTGGTGACGTGCAGGGTACACAGTTCAAACAGATACTTCTTAAACGAAAGGCTACTGAATGCACTGGCATTATCGGAAACTAAGTACTTGGGCGGGCCAATGGATGCGAAAATTGAATTCAGACAGCTGTTAGTGGTTCGAGAATTGGTAGACCTAGTAGGAAAATCCAGCAGAAACTAGAGAATGCGTCAATAGCTAAAATATGAGTATTCCCCAACGAAGACCTAGGCAGGGGACCCACGTAGTCAATGAATAGCCTTTCCATAGTGCGAGAGGCTTGCGAAGATGACAATAATCCAACACGGTTGTTCAGGTTAGGTTTACCAATTGCACTAGTTTTAAAAGATTTAACCATAGTTCTGATATCGTTGTCCATCTTCCAGATGAAGAACTGTGATTTTCTGCCTGGTTTTGAATATACCTAAATGACCGCCAATAGGAGAACAATGGTAATACTTAAATATTACAGGTACGAGGACCTTAGGGACAACAGTTTTGAAATGGTGGTCATTCTGACTTTTATAACAAAGAACTCCCTTAGATAGAGAAACAGGTTTTGCCTGAGTTCTGTCTTTAATCTATATATAAAATAAGAGTTTTGTCTGTACATTGCTCAGAATTTGAAAAGAATGGTATTTCTGTATCGATCATGTCCACAGTAACAAGAAAATGCAGTTTTTACTTTTCCGTAATGTCTATCTGTCTGTCTGTATGTCTGTCTGGCTGGCTGGCTGAAGAGAATTTAATAAAAATCGGTATGTATAGTCGGGGGTGAACCGCAACAATCAAGGCTATAAATTATTTTATTCACGCTGAGTGAAATGGTAGTTTAGGGGAAGGCCTAAAATTCAATTCTCAAATATTTATATTATTAGTGGTCATATCGATAAATACTACATAACTAAAGTTATATAGAATTAAATTTCTGATCATTTACGTCTTATGCATTTTACCGTACAGGCTATGATAACAGAGATATTCAAGAATTTGGATTTTTGTTGCTAAGTCCATATCAACGCCGAGCCCCGACAAAATGGGTAAACAGATTTTAATGAAAATCGGTATATAGAGTCGGGGAATAAGAAACTACAGTTTAAGCTATAAACAATGTTATTCACCCTGGGTGAAATGGTAGTTTAGGGGAAGGCACCTAAAATTTATTTTTTAAGTACCTATGTTCTTGGTCCTATGGAAAAGTACTACACAACAAAAGTTATAGAGAATATAATTTCCGAACATTTATGTTTTATTCAGATTTACCGTACCGACTATGGTAAGATTGGTATTTCAGAACCGGAAGACAATTAATAATGTGAAGGCCTACAATATCGAAAGCGCGTAACAGAGATCAACAATAACATTACACTGACCGTTGTTTGTTGTAATGTTCTTTGTCTCTTATGCTGACATTCACCTCCGATAGATGGCACTACTGCTGCGTACTGAGTATAACAGCCTAACTGAATATTGGCGGGAAATAGCTGAGGAGTTAGATAACTTTCTTCTTTAGCATGCCAATCCTCTGGTTCATACATTTTCTGATACTGCTGGTACGTAACACACTGGTTTATCATAGTATGCCAGCTATTCGATACCTACTCTAACGCACTGTTTTGAAAGAGCAGTGTGCGCACTTAAGGCAGAATTACAATTTAGCCCTATTCCAAATTATAGTGTCACAATTCACTAAATAACTCAAAATTCAACCTTGAAAAGAGCCATTTCTTAAGAAAAGTTTCTTCCTCTTCGCTTTCATTAAATCTGCATTAATTTTATTCCAAATTAACAGCGAAGATGTGATTTCTTCTCTGGCTTGGAGGAAAAATTGCCTCCACGTCAGACAGTTCTTTCCCCCGCCAGTGTAGTGAATTGAAATTTTCCGACTCATCGGGTACTCCCAGGAAACAGATAAGTAAACGGGCATAGTACAGTTTTTGCCCTGGGGCTATCCACTATTTGAAACCCCCTCCCCCGCCGAAAAAAGGACGAAGATTGTTCACGGATCACGGATGGCTGCGTCTTGGTCATTCCAGCACTGTAGCTTTGGACTTTTAGTTGGGCAGCATAGTACTGTTCGTTAAAAGTGAGAAAATGTGTGGTTTTTCATTTGATCGAGTATTTCATATGAAGGTATTGTTCTTAATCGCGCCATTCCTCCTGACGTCATTGTAATGACCCATGTTCATTTCGGTTGGGAAAACCACTAAGAGTCTTTCTGAGAATCTATAAAAGCAGCCGGAGTGTGAGTGTCTGCCATTATAATGAAAACTCCCCAACCTGATTGTGACTGGCGGTAGACAAGCTGGCCTACCATTACAATGAAAATTCCCTAACCCAGTCTTCACATGAGAAAAGACGTTGGTGACTTGCCCGTCGTGTTTCTACGGCAACTTTAAGAGCTATGCAACTTAATACAATCTTGCTCACAAGGTTTACACTACCTAACCTAGAATTCTGTATAAAATTTAGAATTCCGTAGCGAAGCACGGGTACATCAGCTAGTTTTATCGATAATTTCATTCAATTCGGGGTCTGATTTTTATGATCACTCAGTTCATGGTATAGCAAGGGAAGGTCCGAAGGAATGGCACTAACACCAATCACATTAACTACTCCAAGATTGCAAGAATCAGAACTTCCTTCAGTCACATTACCACTATCGAACATCCGACTTAGGCTGTCGGCGATGACTTTCTCAGTTCCCCTGATGTGCTTAAAGTTGAAAATGAAAGCAGAAATTCGAAGAGCCATCTAGCGATCCTTCCCGATCTCTTAGGACGATTTAATACCCACGAGAGAGCTTGATTATCAGTTTCTAGGTCAAAATTTAAATACTCAATGAAAGACCTAAATTTATCAAGTGCAAACAGAACTGCAAGACACTCCAACTCACATACAGTGTATATACTTTCTAGGCTGGAGAGAATTTTCGACACATAAGTCACAGGCTTACGACCTGCATCATATTCTTGAAGTAGAATTCCAGCGATAGCCTTGCCCGAGGCGTCGGTCTGGACAATGAAACGGCGATTACAATCTGGAATGGCTAAGATTGGGGCATTCATGAGAGCGCGTTTCAATGAGTCGAACGCTTCTTGCTGGGGACTACCCCATGAAAATTTGAAATCTTTATACGTCTGAGATGATTCAATGGAGCAGCAATTTGAGCGAAGTTGGGGATGAATTTTCTGAAAAAATTCTCCATACCGATGAAGCGGACAACAACTTTAACATCCCTAGGGGGTTGAAAGTCTCTGATGGCCTGGGTTCTAGAATGGTGCACTGAGACCCCATCGGACGACACAATATGCCCAAGAAAAGACATACTCGGTTTGGCGAATGCAACTTTTGATAATTTTACCGTAATGCCAGCTTTTTTCACACGTTCCAAAACTTCCGGAACATGATTCAGGTGTTCTTCAAAGCTGTTGGAGAAAATAACCAAATCAGCTTAATAATTGAAGACGAAGTTAATTTAATATCCGAAAGGATAGAATTCAACAACAGAGTAAGAACGGCAGACCCACATTATAGACCGAAAGGCAACCTTAAAATTTCATAGATTCCAGTCCGTGATGAAAGCAGTAAGAGGAATTGATGACCTTGACCACGGCACCTGTTAGTAGGCCTGCTTGAAGTCCAATACCGTGAAGAATTTTGCCTCAGAAAACCACCCAAAACAATTGTGCATGTCCGATAAAGGAACGGATTGCAAAATGATCTTGCGGCTCAGGACACGATAATCAATAACCGCTCTGAAGCCGCCAGAGTGTTTAGGGACCAGGAATACCGGAGAGGCGTATGGTGAGGTATCAGGCCTAATGACACCCTCATCCAGCATTTGTACAATAGTCTTTCTTAACTCAAGCATGCGTGGTGGCGAGAGACGATAAGGAGTAGATCTCACAGGCTTGTTGTCAGACAGCTCAATTTCATACTCCAAAACATCAGTCAGACCCAAGTTACTGGTGAACACTTTGGGAAATTGCTACATAAAGCATGGATTTGCTCAGCCTTCTCCTCACTTAAATGACTAAGATTTAGTTGGTCATTATCATTAGTCTCTTCTCCGGTAAGGCTAGCAACACCAGAAACATTAGTAACTTTGAAGGGTTAAATTAAATTTGTAATTTGGGGGAAATTTACAGAAATAATTTCTAACTTGTAGATCCAAAACTATCCCCCCACACAAGACAAGAAGTCAGTAACTAAAATCAGGCTACACGAAAGGTTAGAGGAAACAAGGCATGAATTTTTTTTGCTAGAGGCTTTACGTCGCACCGACACAGATAGGTCTTATGGCGACGATGGGATAGGAAAGGCCTAGGAGTTGGAAGGAAGCGGCCGTGGCCTTAATTAAGGTACAGCCCCAGAATTTGCCTGGTGTGAAAATGGGATACCACGGAAAACCATTTTCAGGGCTGCCGAGGCATGAAATTTTCCAAGTAAAACTACCAATTCTAAGTTTTACCTTAAAGATTCTAAAATTTCCATTTTCTTTCCATTAGCCGTAATACACTCGACTTCAATATTTTGCAAATCAGGTAGTTTACAGCGGGGACTTCACTCGATAGTACTAATTAGAATCAATGACATTTACAACACTGCCCGAATAAATTAATGCAACCAATGGTTCGTTGTTTACCTCAACATGAACCAAGGTCCCCCTGGACATAACATTCACAGAGATCCTGTCACATCCTTGTGGACATACTACAGTGTCACAATTACCAGAAAGTTCAGCATCTAGGAATTCACATCTTTTAACGTAAGCGTTTAGTCATTGGTCACTATTGCGAAAGTTGCCTCGATCCACATAGATAACAACAAACACCGGTACTCCGCATCACAGAAGGGCAAGCTTTCCTCACGTGACCTTTAGCACCGCAATTGAAACACCTTTTGTTATTACTACATATAGGTAATTGAGGGGGAACAGGATATACTGGATTGGAAGGAGGGAATGGTGAATTGGTCTGGACACATCTCCATGTTTAACATATTCCGCGAAGGAACACGCCGTCTCTAGTTCATCGAAATTCTTTGGGCACTTATTCAAAGAGAGGTAGGACCTGTACGTGGTCGAAATTCCTTTCAAAATCCAAGCTGCCATCTCTCCCTCAGGTACAGAAATTTCGAAAACCTTACAATAACCGAAGGTCCAAGATATTGCTCAAGAGATTTTCGTGCAGGAATTGAGTTCTAAAGCAATGTTTAGGAACTAAGCTCTGAAGAGTTACAGACGGAATTTATTGAGAACAAGTTCGTGCAATTCATTAATTTTCAGGTTCCTAGTAATAGGTTCCGAGATCTCTCTTTTCAAAATTCCCTCACAATAGGGGAAGAGAGCTCGAAGTATACCGAGATCATCCACAAATAGGCACATATAGACAGATAGGTTGATAAGCACCTGAGAGTTACGGGAGAGGAGAGCGGTACACTCAGTAACAGACTTGGTTGGTTTAACTCCACGGATTTGGAGTTCATACTCTCCTCAATCGAATTCACAGAAAAGTTCTTCATCCCATGAAAACGTTCCTTTAATGGACGGTGTGACATTCAACCGCGATACCAGGTTTTCAAGGACAGGGTAGGTAGCACAACACAAGGACTGGTGGTTGGGAGTGAACACGACATGACTAGAGGAAGCTTCAGGGTTTGGATTATAGTTATTTCCTTTTTCAGAAATAGATGCATTTTCTATATCCCTACTTCCTATCATTACATGGAGTTCTGCGGAGTTACTACTGGCAATGGGCAACAATTTAACAGATTCCGAGGCGAATTCAGCGCCGGGGTGGATCGAAAATAAGTCCTATATTCGCCATATGTAGTGATGCACCCTACCCTTCAGTCTATTTATTTGACTCTTAGAGGGAGGGTAGTCAGTAAATTCTTTAGTTAGAGAGTTAGTAATGAGTAGGACTCCGATTCGAGCATATTAGCATTTTTTTCCTGAATAGTACACATTGAAAGAAGCCTTTCGGTGGTATTTTCATCTCTCTGGGACCTACAGAATTTAAATTTATCGAGCATATGAATGCATAAAACAGCGGTTTTCAGAATACAAGCATATAAATGCATATTCTTGTGGTTTTCGTCTAAATAATTTGTTTTCCTTCGAATCCCCCCCCCGCGGAATTCGGGCCCTGACCAAACTTAATGTTCTAAAACAGAAATCATTATTGAAAAGCCTATCTGGTGCGAATAATAGAACCGCAGGTCTTTTACCTTTAGTAAGGTTATTCACACACCCTAATTGGCCTCCGCCGGATTAGAGTGCGACTCGTCAGATAAGCGATGGAACCCCCAAGCATCCTTTCACTTTGAAATGTGCGGTATTTTAGTGGTGTGCCTATTTTGGGAACCAGTATTGTTTAGGTGGCTTTTCCCATGAAGTGGTGGAAGATCCGACCCGGTCAAGTCAAATCTCTGCATCATACTCTCAGTTCTCAGTTCCTAATCGTATCCGTATGTACCTATCGAGTTCTTGTGATTTCTAAGTACGCGATGCCTAAAGTTAAGGAATCTCTGAGTGTTTTACTCCGACGATGTGCAAAGGAAGACCCTGACTCGTTTTCTACTGACGGGAAAATTCTTTCCTGCAAAATGTGCGAAAAATAGGTAGTTCTTATTGACATTTTCACATCTACATTCTTAAAGATATTACTGGTCAAACGGTTGAAATTTCAAGTAAGCCGTATGTGCAGCATACGGTGCTTACCTACTAGGTAAGTAGAGAGAAGTCTAAGAATTCGGAGTGTAGACCCGTTAGATCCTCAGATTTCCGAGACGGAAATTGACGTTTGGATTTACTGATTTTTCATTGGATCGGATCGTTGTGAGTGTGCTCGTATTTCTACCGCAATATTTGAAAATAATTTCACAGTCCACAATGCTTTATTTTTCTTCATTCAATGCATTTTTTCTCACTTATGCGTGCCTACCTATTTATTTTCAGATCAAGATTTCGAAGGGTTTTCAATTTTTCCAACATAAAGCCGCAAGTGGGCACTGAGAAAAGTTGAAGAATTTAAAAGAAAAGGAAATCGAAGAAACAAGCGCTGATACAACCTTTGTTCAATCAGCAACAGCACTCGGACGAGTTCTCTTCCAGAGAACCCCTCTACAAGGTCGAACATGTGAGATTAGAGCTCTCTTCAAGGACTTTGCAGAAGAGAGTTGCCTCATGAGTCGACCCTACGTAAAAATTACCTTTCTTCAGAGTATGAAAAGGTATGAATTCATGCTCGATTGCCGTATTCCACATTCTCGTTTAAACAGTTTAGAAGTAATTTTAACATGGATCTGGCTCTGTCGTAATGGAGATAATCTCTCGATAATACCTTCATTCCACGAAGAATATTCATTCAGGAACTTTCTTCACCAGGTTCTACATGCAATCAGGGACGACATCGGGAGCCATCCAATTTGGTTATCTATCGACGAGACCACAGACAGTTGTGGAAGATACATGGCCAACGTTATTGTTGGAAAACTCAGTCCCAGTGAACCGGGGAAGGGCCACCTAATTCTGTGCAGGGAGCTAGTTGTGACAAACAATGGTACCATTGTGCGAACAGCGCAAGCAGCTCTGCGTAAGTATATTTTTGTTAATTTATTTTTCGAGCGTTTTGCCAAAGAAGAATACGTACAGTCTGGCTATAATTTCAATGCATTCTACGTATGCTCAGTGAAGACTCTGATAGTTTTGATAGTTAAATATCTCTTACAGTCGTACGACATGTCAGAATGGTTCACCCTCCATTTTATGCACTCCTGTTTTAGGCTTGCTGTGGCCAACCTTTTCAGATGAGGAGGTAAACAAAGTACTCGCATCGGTGACTGACGCCGCTCCCTACAGGATTAAGGCTGGGAAGAGCCTCAAGCTTCTCTACTCGAAGATGTTACATGTTACTTGCCTTGCTCATGCAATGCACAGAGTTGCTGAGGAGTTGCGCGAAAAATCGTCCAGCGTCAACAGCGTCATTTCCTCAGTGAAGAAAATTTTCGTCTAGGCTCCTTCTCGTGTCCGTGCCTTCAAGACGATGCATCGAGAGTCCCCTTTACCTCCCGAGCCCATATTGACGCGATGGGGAACTTGGATCTTGGCTGCCTTGTATTACGCTGAAAATCATAGGGCAATTGAAGAGGTAAGACGAGTTGAAATGTTTAAAATGTTCTCATTTTCGAGGTTTTCTCTATCATTCTTGTCATATCCTTTATCTTTACTTTCATCATACGGCGCCTAATTTTGTAATTTGCTCAGTTATTCTCCTCGGCTATGTTTTTCATTTATATTTTTTCCAGGTGATCAATACCTTTGATGAGGCGGACAGCAAGTACATCGCGAACGCTAGGCTTCTTTTAAAATGAAGGGCTTGATGCCATCCTTGACTTTCATAAAAGCCTACATGAGCGTCATTCCTGAGGCCATCCTAAAGTTGGAATCGCGAGGTATGGAGTTGGTTGAAGTGGTCGCTGCAATACAAGGAGTCGTCCAAGAAGCCGACTCGTGGCCTGTAGAGACTCGGAAAACCGTGAAGCAAAAATTGGAGTTTGTGATGGCTCGAAATCCCGGTTGGAGTGCAGCGTTGGACTTGGAGAGGATGCTGTGTGGCGAGTCGGAACCGTCAGAGTATTTTCCGAAATACTCCGCACAGAAAGCAGCATCATTCAAGTATTTACCTCTCGTGTCAGTTGACGTCGAAAGATCGTTCTCATCATTGAAACTTTTATTGACTGATTTAAGAAAATAATTCAAAACTGAAAACATAGACAAAATTCTTGTTGTACAGAGCAATGCAGATCTACTTCATTCATTCGCCTAATTCTGAACATCTTGTAAATGAAATTTTAAACTGTAACTTTTATAAGAAAACTTCTCATATATATACTTGAAACTTGAATGCGAGTATTTCGCAGTGTGTCATGCATAAAGATACGTTATTGGTTTTTCGTTTCACTTTCCTTTCTATAGTTTTAACGATGTTTTTCGAGCATATTCTGCATATTTAACCGAATGTAATGGTTTTTCGAGCACATCTATGGAGCATATATTGAGTTTTTCGAGCATACCTATAGAGCATATAACACATGGTTTTCGAGCATATCTGGAGATTTTGTCGAGCTTATCGATCCGAGCCCTAGTAATGGGGTTCAAACACTGAACCACGTTGCACGGTAAGATGAGGGAGGGGTTGGTAGGCACCTGACAGTTAGGGGACAGGAGAGCGGCACATTCAGGAACAGACTTAGCTGGTTTAACTCCACGGATTTGCAGTTCATACTCAAGCTCCGCCTTGCGCAGTTGATAGGGAAAGATCACAGCACGGGACATCGTAGTAGACAAGCAACAACAAAATCAAGAGATTAGTAGGCACTTCCTTTTACAGTAATGTTTTGTAATAGGTCTCTACTTGTCTTTCTTTGAACTGTTAAACCGCCTAAAATCACACAGTGACCATGTCAAGGGGATTGCAATTAAATAAACAGTTAGCGAAGAGCGCAACAAACACAATAAATACGGCTCTGATAATATACACAGCAACAGATTTCAAGAAGGAAAACGAAAAAGCTTATATGAAACACTGAGCCAAGCTATGCTGCAACAGTCTGACAACCACAAACTGATCTTACAAGAAACAAACAACAAGTTACTGTGCAGGTGACCACAAACCATGGAAAGAAAATAAACACGTCACTGTATGAATTTTTATAACTTAACAAGAAAGACAATACCATGTTTTTTTTCAAAACAATTAGGCAATTTTAATTCAAAATATTAATAAAACAAAAACTAAACACATTCAAAAGCAAGAAAAAATAATGATATTAAGCAAACTAACACCTTATTATTCGATGATCAGCTGATCCTGATCAATTAAATTGAGACCCAATTGCTTTTACATTACTAGATCAAAGAGACATTAACAAAACTTAAGAAACACATTGCTAACAACCTCGGTGCCTCTTGTTTCAATTTAATTCAGTCTTAACGTCAAATTTGTTATAGTAATCGGTTGAAATTCGGTACTAAATGAAAGTTTGAAACCTTGGAAGAATTTGTTTCAAACCAAGTTTATAATATTAGGTAGACTGCTATGCGAGCCTCTCACAAGCAAAATTAACACACATTCCCCAGTAGAATGAAATAATCAAATGTGCAGAAGAATCAAAACGTAGAAAGGTTGATTAATAACAGGAATGCAATAACTGGATTTGAACGATTCTAATATAATCAAACACAAATTACTCTCAGGTAATTAATAAGCTCAATCTTCAAGCAGTATAAAACACATAAATTAATAAAGATCACCGTGACAACTTCAAACACGCCCACCTCCGAAAGGTTTTGGGCCAATCCCCAAGCATAAACGCAACAATGAAAAAAGAATACAGGAACAAAAGAAAATACATGAATTACACAGTATCAAAAGGAGAGGGAATGAAATTTCCAACACACAAATTTTGTGAAAACTGTCTCGCTTAATAACCTTTTATATCCAATATTAAGCCCTCAAAACAGGGCTCTAAGCTTTACTAAAATAATAATAATAATAATAATAATAATAATAATAATAATAATAATAATATGATTTAGGACATCCATTTCGGATTGTAAGTTGCCATACAATCATTTTCAATGGGAACCGATTTACAAAATTTTACTCCCAGAAAAAATTAATAATCCGCAAACGCAAGTTCTCAGAATGTATTATACACAGATTTGAAATTCCGGAACATCACACGCACAGCACTATTCAGATGGTTAATAACACTTCGTTGAAATACAAGCAGATGTATAACGGAAATGCTTCCAATATAAAATCAGAATGATCAATACTTACAGTTTTGGAGATGTAGTAGAAATACCAAGGCACTTACGGCGACGAAGCTTGAAGACAATCACGTTATTAAATATAAGTAGATGAAGGTGTTTTACAAGAATTAACTTGAAGAAGTTGCTAGAGTATTGACCCCAGTGTATTAGTAATCTCAGCCAGCTTCCATTGAGTTGGATGGATTCACGGCGAGCCGAGAATATAGTTCTCATCCAGCGTCCATGCTTCCCGCAGACAGACTCCACTCTAGCACATGCACTCACGCTCTCGGTTGCATTTGCCAGGAAAAGCTGCGCGAGCAGGATGCGCAGTAGGTTAGAGCAAAGTAAGTTCAGGCACCCTTCGGGAGAGAGCAGCATTACACAGAGTCATACAGTCTGAAACACTCGTTCCCGACGAGTAAAGTTCAAATGAGTTGAACCACGTTCTTAGACACAGGCGATATTAAATGTTCGTGACTTCAAATCACATTCAAAATAAAATCAGTCCACACCTTGGCGAAAGGTTTCCGTATACCAATTTCTACGGTAATAAAACCGAGTTCCAAGAATGTCTATTAAGGGAGATTATTTACGTTAATTCAGTCATTGAGTAAATCCCGACTTTCTTGGTATCATGTCAGTGAATTTAATTGGCAGCTTGTGTGCTGTCTACGTTCATGTCACGCTCCTCCATTGTGGATACCACAAACTGCGACTTCCCTGCTAACAATATGACAGTGTTTTGATTGTTTCTTGTTAAAAACATGTCAGTGTTTCGATTGGCTGCTGGATAGGGTCCTCTCCGACATCAAATTTGAATATATTTACCATTATCTTGACGATATCATTGTGATTTCTGAAACCTAGATCATCTTAAGGAAGTTCTAAATCGCCTTCATTAGGCTGGGTTAACAGTTCAGTAATCTAAGGTGGCTTTTGCTAAGCCTTCTCTGTCTTTCTTAGGGAATATTGTGTCGTCCGATGGTGTTTCTATCGACCATTCCAGAACGCAGCCTATTCGTGATTCCAAGCCACCTAAGAACGTCAAGGGAATCGCAAGGTTCATAGGCATGGTGAATTTCTTAAGGAAATGTATTCAATACTTCGCTAATACGGCGCAGCCCCTAAATCTACTTCGTTGTATCAAGTTCGAATGGGGCCATCGCAGCAAGCTGCGTTTGAAGATCTTAAGTTGGCTCTTTTTAACGCCCCATTCATAGTTCGAACTGATGCCTCTTCATCTGCCGTTCTTCCTCAATAAACCGAACCCGGAAGGCGGCCTATTGCCTATGCGTCTAGGACCTTATCGACTCAGGGTAGCCAAGTACTCCATCTATGAGTCAGAAGGACTTGCAGTTCTGTTTGCCTTGGAGAAGTTCCGCCAATCTGCGGCATGTTAAACTCGAGTTAGAAACTGACAATCAGGCTTTAAGCAGGGTTTCGGCTGAGACTCGTCTGGGCCTCGTCGTACAGAACGAATCTCCCGTTGGGTTATCTGTATTTCCGATTTTAACACTAGGGTGGGCAATAAAGATATGTATGTATGTATTTCTGATTTTAAATTTGACGTGCGACACATTGGAGGATCAGAGAATGTGGTCGCATATGGGTTAAGCTGTATGTTTTCTGGTGACGTTGAGTCTGTTGAAGATTAGGACAGTTTTTCTCCTGATATACTGTATTGTGCTAGTGCTATTTTGACTCATGCCCCCATGTTGTTTCGTGATATCGACAAATATCAAGAAGAAGATCCAGTGCTAGCTCCTAAAGGGAGTGTGCACGGTACTAGTAACAGAGCGCTCTGGCGGAGTTCCGAGAATTAATATGGTGAGAGTGCGTTCCGCTGGAAGACTTGCTTCATAGTTACGGCAAAAAATATCGTTGCATCTTGTCGTCAAGATAAATATGAAGTAATACTATGGAAGTTGTAATGCTGTACATATAGAAATACATTTAAACCTGATATAGTAGTCACAGGGCGGAATTAATAACAATATTGTAACTACCTCATATCTATGAATCTGTGAAAACTCAAATTTCGCGAGTGAGATTTCCGGTGAAATTGACTGTGCTTTTGACAAGCTATTGACAGGCAGCATCCGGTAAGCGAATAAACAGGAATTCAGTTGGAATAAGTAGATAACACGTCAAGTTCTGATAAGATAGATTTATACCAGTGGGTTATGTTATTTATTAATGGTGGCAAGAAATTTGCTACCACACAAGCTACGTAAACAATGTCGCTGATATATGGAATATTTTTCAAGATTTTGAAAACTTTCACCCTCTGTATGCATCTTTCAACATGAATTCGCACACTTGCTACATTCTGAGTTTGTAACACTTCATCTTCTGTAAATCTCCCATTGTGAAGAAAAGGCAGCATAACAAGTAAAGAATGAGCTGACTGTGTTTTAAAACCTGGGAATCCTTTGTCGGCTAATATAACGTCCCCTTCACTCAAAAGATTTAGGAAGCCTGAATTATTAGCAATAAAAGTATCACTAGTTCTTCCACCATAAGAAGGGGAAACAAAAACAATAGTTCCGTTTGCGGCCACAGCTAATAAAAATTTAAATGTATAACATGACTTGTACGAAGAATACATGTAACATCTCTCATCTATTCTTACTGGCGTTTTTGATTTCATTTCTGTGCAATCTATTATAACTCGTGCGTCACGATAAAATGTTTTAAAAGCGCGAGGCAAAGCATCTTGCACGGATAGTTTGCTAGGCCAGAAAATAAAATTAGAAGTGCGTTTCTTGACTACTCCGAGAGCAGTAAAAAGTATTCGCGCAGCAGTAGTCCGATGTACACCAAATATGACTGCCAAGGAAGCAAAGGTCCAATTTCATTTTAATTAAAAAAGAGTAAACAAACATCGTTATTACTTATGTTTATAGACACTTTAGAAACAAAGAAAGTAAAAAACTGAATGTTTCAAATGAAACACTTGTTAAATCCTTCAACTGTGCCTCACTTTTTATGCTCTGGTATCCCTGAAATCCTCTGCATATGTCCAGAGGGTGTTGGGACCACAACTTTCATCCACCTTCTCCGAAATACTTGGAGGTACTGTGCTTGAGTTGTACTGTGTGCCTACATCATTCCCACTTCAATCTCAAATGCTGCTTGCACCGACTTGTGTAGTTTTTCACACACTCATTTTTAACAATAAATTCATGAGTTTCCTGATTAGAAGACGTATGTATATTTGAGCATTTCATTCGTTTACTCGCTCTTAAGATCGGGATATATCACATTCTCTTTTCGGTTTCTTCTTATAGGTCTCATGAAACACAGATGGTATCTATGATGGATGATTTTCAATATGACTTGGCTTTCCTTCAACAAAATGTTCACTGCAAATGACGGAGCATTTGGTGGGTTCCGATAGAGTTCCATCTGCACTGAAAAGCAGGAAAACCTTTATTATTATTATTATTATTATTATTATTATTATTATTATTATTATTATTATTATTATTATTATTATTATTATTCGGAGTAGTCAAGACATGTGCACATGGAAGGACATGAATGTAAACATACGAACCTGCTGCAATGCATAATTGAAATGACATGTACTATTTCAAAGTGTACTTAAATGAACGTGTTCTTGACTTGGCATACCTGGTATGTTTGAATTGTGTGATATGTAATGTGTGATTTACGTCACAAATGAAATAAGGTACTGTACTTACTTTATTCTTCCTGCAGCCGAAATCCACTTCCTGCGTCTGTCGGATTCGCATGGACGACCAGGAAATGTGTGAAAGGTAATTCCTTTCCTTTGTGTGTTGTGGCAGTTCACTGCACAACAGTTTCTATTTGATTTAGGCATTTTGATACACTACTACTACCACAATTTCACACCCACAGTTACACAGCCTGGACTGACTGCTCAAGACAAGATCACCGAAACGTTACCGATTTCTTCCGCTAGAGGCGCTGAGAGCGGCCATGCAAGCTCCCTATAATGGAGAACATGTTGTCCCTTATGTGCTGAGGAATAGGGTTCTGTGCTGCCCTTCGAGGCACGATCAGAAGATGAAAATAGTTGTTCCAGCTGTTCTTGTGCCCATGATTTTCAAGTGCTATCATTAGGGGGGCATTTAGGCATCTTCAAGATCAGAGCGAAAATCAGAGAAATGTTCATCTGGAAGAGTATGGACGGCGAAATCATGGAAATGGTTAAAGCTTGTCTTGCTTGCTTGTTTAGTAAGCCCACCTTGTCTACTATTGTCATCGCATCAAGCATCTCGCCCCATGGAGCGTTTGTATATAGACTACGTCGGACCCTTCCCTTAATCGAAGGGGAACGTAAACAAATTCATCCTTGAGTGTGTAGATGGTTTCACCAGCTGTCTATCGCTCAGTCTACCATTTCTTGCCTTAATACTATCTTTGATTCTTTTGGTCGTTGTCAATATATAGTTTCCGATAGCGCAAAGCCATTTACATCTGATTTAATCCGAAAAATTTGTTTTGACTAATCCATATCACATGTCACTACTTCACCATCTCTGGCTGAGCGTGTTAATCGTAATCTCCGATCTGCATTGATAGCCTTTCATAATGAAGATCTTTCTAGGTGGGATACTTCTCTGCATTGTTATCTTTTGCTGCAAATTCGGTTGTTCATGAATCACACAAGTTTTATCCTGCCTCTGTCATGTTTAAGTTTGTTCCCAACACGCCGTTGTCTAATCTATGGCCCATCAATGAGATATTATCAGAGACAATAGATCCCGATAATATCAGGGACCTGCGGAAGAAGGTTAAAAGTAACCTCAAAGCCTCTCATGAGAAAGTTAAGGTATGATTGTGGACGGAAGTACACCAATTTAAAGGTCATGGTTAAGAATTTTGTACCGGCAGGCAAGCTTGCCCCAAGATTTCGTGGACCGTGTATTACTTTGGATTTCTCAACTCCAGTTACCCTTTTGGTGAGCAATCCAGTAACAGAAAGAATATTTAGGGTGCATTCGTCCCTAGTAAAACCCGTATGAAATCTTTGTTTATCGGTGTAGGCTGCTAAGTCATGGCAGTGACAAAATGGTTTTATTTCTTTCCTTAACACCATAGAATCTTTAAATTCATAAGCCAGTTTGCGAAAAGGAGGCCTTTTGCCCCGCTAGTGTATTACCTTTTATTATTCCAGCAGCGTAAAAACCTTTCCCCTCTAGAGAAGGATTGCTCATCCTCCGTTGCCATTACCTATCCTCCGCCTCCAAAACTGAGGCCGCCCGCCCTATCTGCACCTCTAACAAATATCAAGAAACGCTCTCTCCATAAAAACAGTCACTGTCACCCAGCAGTGACGTTATTGGCATCTGCGGCTGAGTTACTGGCACGGGGTAAGGGCCCACACCTCTCCTTCGTGAAGACGTATTTGAGCACCATTTTTACCGGCAAGGGCTGAGGTGCGGTACTACAAACGCCTACTCCATCACTGGATAGTGCTTCAATATCTGGTCTGTGGCGACCATCACCAAGGCTGCCCCTCTCAATGATCGGCAGAGGCAGCTGCTCTTGCCGTCAAACTTAGACTGTGCCTTTCGGACTTCTACGACTTCAGGAAGGCTTCAAGATTTAATTACGGCATAATTACTTGCAAATGAACTTTCATCAATAAATTTTTTGACTATAAACTTCAACTTCAATTTTTTCTAAAAAGTAAAATTTCAAACCTGTGTCACATGTGGAATGACTTTTGGGGGTGGAGGTCTGTACAGGAGGTACACCCGCTCCGCGCATTCAAATTGAGCACCTTGGATAAGGCCATCTGCAACATAAACTTTAAAACCACTAGTGCAAGAAGTTTGGACATTTCTCGACAGATCAACCATTGAAATTGAAACTGTATTCCGGATCCAAATGGTCACCCTCATTGGAGGACGGATGATTTATTTCTTTAATAAATCTCTCTCTCTTTCTAAAGTAATTTGGTATGTCAAGTTTCCCTAAACTGGAATGTTTAGTGCATGTTTTTGATGTCCAAAAGTTATCAACACTTCTATATCTTCCCGCCAACTTAATGCGTTGGCTAATAATTTTTTTGCACATTTACAAATTCACCAATGATAACATTTTGATATTTATTTGATTATCCAATGAGAATTGGGGGTATGTAAGGGCCTTGGCCAAGAGTTTTCTGGAACCTTTCACTCTGATATAAAAGCTGGCACATTCTCCGACCAGGTTGTCTTAGTGATGGCTCCAGTCTAGAGTGTGTTCGTAACGGAGGCGGGGGCCGCCTCATCATTCTTCATGGTAACGGCAGATCCTGTTTAAAATGTGATAGTGTTTCAAAGCTAGCTCGAGGGGAAGGTTACAAATCTTTAGTAATGCAACTTAATTTTCTCAAATGTAAATTTCAAACCTTAAGTGTAAATTTCAAACAAGTCGAAAGAACCTAACCAAAATTAGTGAAGAGAGAGTGAGGTACCCTCTTGTATTCCCTCTCAACTTGGTATTTAGGTGACTATGATTTTTTAACCTTTAAAGCCTATATTTTAATTTCTGTAATATATATTTTTCTCCATCTAGTCACCTCCGTAGAATACGTCGGACCATAAGCCCAAATACGCTTTTAAGCGTTTCTGGTAAATTTCAAAGAGTGTCAGTGTTCGCCTGCTTACCATTTTGATTTGCGGCCAGTAAGGCGAGGTAGAATGGGTACTTGTTACACCTGTTAAACTCTATTTCATGCATTTATTGTAAGGCAATTAGACTGTTGGGCAGTAAAGACAGTGAATACTGTTTGATTTTTTAAATGTAGGTTGTGCCTTTGACAGCCCTGGAACGTGTGAATTTGTAGAGCAAAGATGCCTTCCTTCTGATATAAAAAGATATTGGAAGATCCGTTTCCTTGATTGTTGATTGAATGGAGTAGTAGTGCTCAAGTAACGGTCGTGATTATGGAGCTTCAAGCTCAAGGTTTTTAATTGGTTGATTGTTCTCATTTTCTAAAATTGTTACCCAAGCTTACGAGCTTTTGTACCTGAATTGCAAAGTTTAACCTTTGAAAAGAAACCGAAAAGATATAAGGGAGAAATATACCTCTAATTTTAAAGTTTTAAATGAATATTTTGACTGTTCCATATCCACCCAGTCCTGCCCGCACCTTCTTTCACCTCTGCGTGCAACAGAATCACCGGAACAATTATTATTATTATTATTATTATTATTATTATTATTATTATTATTATTATTATTATTATTATTATTATTATGGGGTACGCGAAAGGAGCCTCCAAGAAGACTGCTATTATACAATTACAATGCGATGAGTAGCAATCGCGCGTACCCTGGGCAACGTCAGACTATATTACGAAATATGCTGACGGCAGATCCTTTCAAATCCAGAAGCAATTGTAGAGATTATCAATTCTCGTACAAAAGGTCTTTTTCAAGACCAACTTTGAACATTATATCAGTAAGTATAGAAGGAATATCTGGACCAAAAGAGGAACTCCTCCATAATCTGTGTCAAGAAATCCAGTGTGATACATTGTGTATCCACGAGACCCATAGGGATACATATCATAGAAGACCTAAGGTACAAGGCATGAACCTTGAAATTGAAAGACCCCATAGGCAATATGGTAGTGCAGTATTTGTTAAACATGGCTTATCGGTGCTTTCTACAGCATGTACTGAGGATGATGATATTGAAATCCTGTGTGTTGAACTGAACAACTGTGTAGTCACCTCAGAATACAAACCACCTAATACAAAATTCATCTTTAAGGAACCAACTAATTTCCACAATCAGAAAACTTTCATCTTAGGATATTTCAATAGCCATAGTAATGTTTGGGGATATGACCATGATGATGAAAATGGTGAAGCTGTAATGCAGTGGGCTGAATCCAACAACTGACGCTTAATTCATGACAGTAAATTACAACCATCCTTTAACAGTGGACGCTGGAAACGAGGATACAATCCTGATCTGATATTCACCAGTGAAGAAGCAGCTTCACAATGCCACAAGAGTATTGGTTCCCCAATTCCAAATACCCAACACAGACCTATTGTATCTCAGATTACTTCAGCCGTAAGACCACAAATAATTCCATTCAGAAGACGATACAATTTCAAGAAATCAAACTAGGATATGTTTTCTGAGGCACTGGACAGCCTTGTGTTGAAAATACATCCATGTTCTGCGGCCGTCATCTCGTAAATCTATCCCACGTGGATGCCGTACTCAGGAGTCAGTAAAGACAACATCTATTTGTTAGAAGAGTACATTAAACCCTTTCAGCGAACAAACATCAGATGCTGCTCGATCTGTGGCGGAAGGTAAGAAAACTCGGTGGATAGAAACGACAGAACATGAGCAAAAGCGGCCATATTACTACTGTGGCCGTATCATCACAGTGAATATTTATTTCGATTTATATAACTGGCAAAGAAGTAGGCTTGTAGCTTACTTTGTGCGGATGCTGGCAGTTGCATCATATCGCACAATACTTCGCGACAGAGAGGCGCCGAGAGCACGAAGTTGAGGGCTCAGAAAGCCCCCGAACTGAGCGCGCGTCATGAAAGAAGGCGAAGAAGAATACAGTTTTTGCTGACTCCACCTTGAAAACAAATGCCATCTCACAGTAGAGCCAACGTGAGGGGGTGATTTCAGAGGTGATTTCGGCTTAATAACGGCTAATTTAACCAGGAAGCACATGTCAGAGCAGTGAGAAGAATATTAGATGAATGGCAAAATTATAAACCAAGGTAGAAAAATATCATCTATGAAAATGCGTCTAAATGAGATTAAGTAACTGGCTTGGCGTCCTCACGCTAACTGGAAAACCTGATGCAAATGGGGATTTCCCTTCCCCACTCCTATTTTATATGAATAAATTACAACAAAACCAATGATCATTTTGCGTTCCGCATAACATTGAGTACTTGCGATTACTGGGCCACACAATCCGGCGCGTAGCTGATTTTCATATACCGGTTGGTTCAGGAGATGTCAGAATTAGAGTGGGGACGATGTCAATGGAACCACACCCACTCAGGGTTCGCCCATAAATGCTTGCACTTTCGAGCGTGGCCGCAGAGTCGAGAAGGAGCTTCCGAGGTGAAACGACGGCCGGTTCGCGAGCGGTATTGCCATTCATCCACGTTAAATTATGAACAGGATTCAGGATAAAATTATAGCACTCAATGACGGGGAATGATAGGCGTTCAGGAACAGACGAACTAGACAGGATATCAGGATAGATACGGTTAGCGAACGTCACGGCAATCTGAGGCGATAAACTTTGCAGTGAGAATACCGTGAATGTCTGCCTTATCTGATCAAAGTGATGTAGACTAGCTGAGTTATCCATTAGAATTATCCACACGTAACTTTCATTAGTCAGAGAAAGGAGAAGGGGAAGTTTGATGGTGTCGTGTGAACAAGAAGTGTGTAAATATGTGTAAAATATATTTTCAATACCAATAATATGGATTACTCAAGAAACGTCGAGGAACATCTAGAAAACAGGACTCCACGAGCCAGCGTCATGGAGAAATCGCCATCGGCAGGACGGATCAGGATGCACCAAACTGTTGAGTATTGAGCTATGTTTTTCCGATGCCAGTATTTCCCCTTGTAAATATAAAATAATGTAAGGATAGGGTTAATGATAATATTAAATTGATAGGCTAATTCGCTTAGAGTGGTCGGAAGAGTCCTTTTCAGTCTAAATAATTTGAGTGTATATGGGAAGGAAATGAACTAGGAGGGATGGTATATAATTTGGGACCCCTTTTAGTGACTGCATGAGCATGTTATTGTATTTTGGGTTTTACGAGTGCTGTTAAGGAGAAAAGGGGGAAGATAAGTAGGAATTTTGGCAGGTTAATGACGTGGACCTCATCTGTGTGAGTGGATAAGATGAGTAGGGAATATTGGGCGACAGGATCCTCAGCAAGCGCCTGAACAGATATAAGTGTGGTATAGCTACAGCACTCTCTCTTAAAAGTAGCAAACAGTAGATTGACTTGCATGTTAGAGTAAGATTTGGGCTGTATTTGGAAGTTGTGCGAAGAGTTCTGTGCAGATGTTCGAATATCCGCCCTCCCATACACAAGTTAGGCTACATGTGTAAATGTCTATTTATTGTCTTGGTAAATTCTGATATTTTATTTTAATTTTTATTATTATTATTATTATTATTATTATTATTATTATTATTATTATTATTATTATTTTAATTTGATCGGATATTTTATGCCGATATATTTGATCATCAAGTTAGGGGATGTCAGGTACACTCTCTCGCCTCAGTGGTCAGAGATTAGGGAACATCGTTATTTTGTTGTAAGCTGACGGAAGTGTGGTAAATGTTACGGGGAAGAGAACGTTTGGTTGAACCCCAGACCTCTGGAGAGTTGAGGGAATTTGATATGATGTAGGGGCCTAATATGAGAGATAATTCTTGGATATAGAAAGTGTATGAGCTGATTTGAGCATGAATACAATGCGTCAGTTCAATCGAGTGAATTTATTGACACATTGACCTATAGTAAGCGGGTCGAATTGTGTATTTATCCTGTTGGCAGAGAAGCCTGCGAGGGCCGAGATTTACAACCCAGAGGGAGAGAGCCCTGTAGGGAGAGGTGAGCTGAATGAGCCGGCCGGCGAAGGAATTTGGTTCTTTCTAACACTATGCTTTTCTGTGAATAAAAGACAGAATATTTACGTAACTACCACACACGCCACAAGCCATGATCCAAAGCAATGTAGAAACTTATGACTGTTACTTTACATGATTAAGGTAGCTAGGGCTTGATTTCAGCATCCTTGATGGACACGACCATGTCTTGTGTTCGAACCTCGGTAGCACAATGAGAACGGCAAGACACACACGCAGCGGATTTTTACGAGACAAAATACAGCCATTGTTTTCTTTGTATGTATATAATGTATGGTTTTTTTACAGGTTGTGAACATATTTTTAGTTCATTAGTATTCTATTTGAATTTAGATTTCATGAAAGGCCATTGATAGTTGCTGTAAATGACGAGTTTCGATGATAAGTCTGTGCACAGTTTAGTTCTATTATGGAAGGCTCGTAACCATATTATTCATCTTCATGTTTAGATTGATGGGATTATATTGATTTGCCGGGGCATTTGATCATTTTTCTCCAATTTAATTTATTTTGTAGATATTTCTGTGGCGGTAAATCTAAGTTAGGCGGCCACTCTAAGACGAAATTTTCCAGTCTAAATAAATTTTAAAATAAGTAATGTGGGATTTAATCCCGTAGAATACTTGCATTTGGAGGGGCATAGCTTGTAACTGTATGATTGTTTCTGTCGTACTCAACTCAGCGGGTTGACAGACCACAAAAACCAAATGTAGAAATGTGATGTGTTAATAAGAATTGTCATCCTCTCGGACATTTTTATAGAGAGGAAGGTATCAATCAAATCGTTGATTATAAAAGTTAGGATTTTCTTGTAAAAAAAATATCAGCGAACAGTTGTAATCCAAATAGATTTTTTTGGAATTGTGATCAGATAGATGATGTGAATGGTAGCACGGATTTTTCGGTTGCTAAACATTTTTTAAATATTTGTAAAATCTATTTGAATCTATCAAGGTTGTAGAAGATTTTGTATATCTTTCAACGAGCGCCTAGTAAATTTATAGAAAGTTATTTGTGCCTATCTTTGTCGAAAATTAGCATCCACAACCTCTTCCGTTCACTGTATGCCATTAAGGTAGTTGTAAGAAGTATTTTCCATAGCCGCGGACGGTCTGCGCCCTTGAGAGGCCGTGGTTCAGATATTTGGAACGGGAGAGTAGCGGTGACCTCGCTGTGCCGTAAAGGGCATTTGTCGTCTCATGTGAGTGGATTATTATGATAAAATCCCGATGAGGCGGCATTGCCACCTGGCCGGAAAGGTCCCTTGTCTATTGCCTTCCATGGAGCATGGTCCCATGTGTTCATGACCCGACAGGGTTATATTGATGTCGTCACATTGATTTTTTGTTGCTAGGGGCTTTACGTCGCACCGACACAGATAGGTCTTATGGCGACGATAGGATGGGAAAGGCCTAGGAGTTGGAAGGAAGCGGCCGTGGCCTTAATTAAGGTACAGCCCCAGCATTTGCCTGGTGTGAAAATGGGAAACCACGGAAAACCATCTTCAGGGCTGCCGATAGTGGGATTCGAACCTACTATCTCCCGGATGCAAGCTCACAGCCGCGCGCCTCTACGCGCACGGCCAACTCGCCCGGTCGTCACATTGAAACATATCATATTGCCCCAGGGACTTTTATTTGCATATTGCGCAACACTGTGGAGGCGTTAAATTTGAAAGACTTTGTTTGCGATGTGGCAAGCAAACGGCTTTGTGCTGGGCCGCGCCCTGGAAGAGCGGCCGGTAGCCAGGTTTGAATCGGCCTGTGGTTTGAAAGTTTGAACGAGGCTGTGGGAGTGTCGCGGCGTCACCTAACGTGCGGCGAGTTTGAAAGGAGCCAATGGCGAGCTGTGAAAGCGAGTCATAGAGAATTGCGCGGGGTTGCTAACTTCGATCATCACAGTGCCGACCTATTAGAAATAAGGGTGAAATATGATAAATAACCCGTGCTCCACGGTTTCGATACGCCTGATGAGTAGTAAATGAATTTAGACTTCTCTATCTGTTCATTCATCGGCTAACTTCTACATATATATTTGTGTGGATAGGTTTAACGGTTGTGGGCTTTGTCCTGAGAAAGCGGTTGAAACCTCGCGCCATAGCCAACAGGGCCACCCCCTCTTTTCGGAACGACGCGGGTGGGTCCATAAAACCAACAGTGGCTTGGGGAAGCGGGTCTGTCTTTCGTGAGGTGTCCGTGGTACAGAAGGTAGTCTCCACGCCAGTCGAGACCGCCATTTTCTTTGTCCGATATCAAAGTGCTACAGTGACGTTATTTCTTCATGATTGCTATATGAATATTATACACATAGAAGCGTGCCCAGACTACAGTAAAACGTATCACCCTGGTGTGAGTTACATTTAATAAATACTGGAGTTACAAGTCCGTATAGGACTATGTGTATTTACCGCTACGCGTGTGACGCTTCGCTCTTTCATCAAGTGCGGTAGGTACCACGTATGTGTGAACGCGGTAAATAAAAGGGACGATAGCTGTGCATACCGGGAAGATTGTCGTGAACTAATTAGCTGTATTACACGCCAACGTTTCGGGTCGGTTTCGCGATCGCGGAGAAAACGTGTTCGATCGTATCGTAATTGCTCTTGCATACGGACGGATCCGGGGCGCATTCCATGATACTACGATTCTGATCAAAGAATTAATCTTTGTCCAATTATGTGTGCTAAGCAATATCTCCTTAAATAGTGTGCGCGTATGCAATTGAGCAAGTGTAGTGTTAACCTGTTTTCCATTCATTGTAGGAGTGTTATTTGCAAGGACAATCATGGAAGCTACATGTGTAATTCATCTCTGTTGTAACGCCATCAAAGATGATATGATGGCCGAGTAATCTCCTGACGCTGCAGTTGTGCAGATGGTGTGATTGCTGAAGACAACAAAGCTAAGTGGATATGTCATATTTTTAAGCATGTGGGTAACATTTGAGGTCAGTTCAGTTTCATCCAGTTTTTAGGGTAATATTAACGGTCAATGTCAATTTGCTAAAGATGAGTAATTATATTGTCAATAAAGCAGTGGGAGATCCAGGGCAGCATGCATGCTAGTGCTTTTATTTGTTGCAGTGATTCATGGTTAGTTTAGTTATGGGAAATAGGGTTGTAAATAGGTAAAGTTAGGAGTGTGTGTGCATGCATTTTTTTAATCCTTTCAGAGCATTCCAAAGTGTATGTGTTGAGTGTTAGGAAGGTGCATAGTTTCATCATTAACGAGGCCAGGCCGCCTTCTCTTTGTGGAATAATTATCAGTAAAGACCAGTGTAGGCCTCTTATATTTTATCTGTGCGCGATTTCAGATATATATTCGCTGCCACAGGAACGCCACGACGTAGTCGTTGGGTAGTTAGGTTCTTCTAATGAGCAGAGACGACAGTAGATCGGGGTGGAGATTATTGCGAGGATTGAGAGGCTGAGGTCGCCTGATATATGACGCGGAAGTCAGATATGGATTTGAATGCCTGTAAATATGGCAAGGAAGGGATGTTAGCAGGGCAAGCTGCTTTAAACAAGGATGGGCTTGGATATGCCCGCAGAGTAAAGAGTCAGAGTCGAGAATCGAACTCCCGAGCCGCTGAGGCGGAAGGCCATGTGTGACGTCTTCCTTGAGAGCGATTTTTGCGGCATATGTATTGAAAGGTGAAGAAGAGATGCTTCTGTTGTCATAGAAGATTTTATAAACGGGAGAAATAATTAGTTTACGTAATAAGGCAGCAGTATTTAAGAGAGAAACCTTCTTTTGTTGTGTGAGCAAGTCTGGCTGGGATAGCCGTGAAGGAAGCAATTACCTGCACCCCGCCAAGTGTAAGCTGCACCCCGTTTGCCTGGAGTCCTTTTGCGAGGCAGTATTAATCACGTTCCAGCTGTGTTCCGGTCCCATGAAAAGTGAAACTTTCCACTAGTCCAAGGGGAATGTCCTGATCGCCCTGGCGGACAGGGGCGTGCCACTAATGACCTGGTGATGAGGAAGTGCTCTGACTGCATGTACATATTTTCTTTATATTGTAATTATGCTGTTATTTTACAGGAGTTGTGTTTGTATACTTATGTACCTTGTATCGGAGTGCCTTGTCGTATCTGTTGTCAGTGTGTTGTGTCTTGACGAATTAATCTTTGTCTCTTAAATTTAGCCCGGAGCTAATTTTCTCTGGCGGTATGCAGATTCAGGCTGGTTGTTTGCGACAGATCGGATCTGTCAGTAGAATCTGTGTAGTATATAAGTTAGGATCCCTGGATTTTCCCTTATCAGGATTAATAATTTTGTATATGTAAATAGGTGTATTATGGAATGAACCTGGCGTGACTTTCTCTTGAAGAAGCATAGCTTGTGGACGGTCGTAATCGAAATTCCCCTCGGGGAAATCGGCATATTCACTTGGCGGCGTTGTCGATAATTAAAGATGTAAATCAGTCCAAGATTTAATATTTTGTTCTTTTATAAATTATTTGGTCGGTATTTGGACCGACATATTTCAGTAATGTAATTTGTAGTTATTTCTAATGTGCACGGCACATTATGCTGTTATTATGACAGTTTGCGTCATGTTTTATTGTTTTTTGTGGAATTTCGATAGAATGAATATTAATTATGTGCTCTAGTGAATAAATCCATTTTACCCCTTTATCTGTCTCTTATTCACAACAAATGCAACTGTTTCCCATTCATATACACCATTGGTGATTACTTTTATAGAAGTTAGATTTAATTCTCGCCCACAGACCGAACGTAACCACGAAGCTCTAACCGACTGAGTGTGGCATTGTGATATTGATGGATGGGAACGGTTCAACATGGTCCCATGAGTTATGGGTGATGATGGGAAAGGTTCCACTACGTCGGCTAAGTAATGATCCAACGCAAAGGAAAACCCATGCAAACACTTCTTCAAATCAAATAGCTCAACAGCTTTTGAAACAGACAAACGAGGAAAAGCTCTCAAAGCCACTTTCACAAAATGCGTTGCAAAAGGCCATATAACAATGTAAGAACAACAAGGCAGCTGGATTAGATGATATATGAATAGAGCAAATAAAGAAATTTGGACCAGCAACACTAAAATGGCTTGTGGAACTCTTTAATAACTGCTTAAGGCAGAACAAGATTCCGAAAATATGGAGGAAAACTAAGATAATTGCTATCTTGAAACCTGGGAAAGAACCTTCTGACTCCGAGAGTTACCGGCCCATCTCATTATTGTGCCATTTTTATAAGATATTTGAAAGGCTGCTATTGAACCGCCTATCACCAAAGATTGACAATTTACTCATACCTGAACAGGCAGGCTACATATCCCAGAGAAACTGTACAGCACAAATAACTCACTTAACACAACACATAGAGGATGGGTTTGAGAAGGGCCAGATCACTGGAGTGGCGTTTATTGATCTCTCATCAGCTTATGATACAGTCCAACACTGCATAATGCTTCACAAGATCTACAGCTTGACCCTGGTCTTTGGTTTCACGAGAATAATTGCCACCTTATTGCATAACCGAAGATTCTACGTTGAATTCCAAGGAAGTCAGAGCCGTTGGAGGACTCAAAGGAGTGGTTTACCCCAAGGGAGTGTATTGTCACCAATACTCTTCAACATATATACAAATGATCAGCCCAGACTTTATGCAACCAAAAGTTTCATATATGCCGACGACCTCACTTTAACGGTACAGACAAGTGATTTTGAAGAAGCAGAACAGATGCTTACAGGAGCTCCAGAAACCTTTCCTGACTACTACAACAAGAACCACCTAAAGCCAAACCCACAAAAGACACAAGTCAGTGCTTTCCATCTTCGAAACAGACAAGCAGGAAGAAAACTGAAAGTGACTTGGGAAGGCACCGAATTCAAGCACTGTTTTACACCCAAATACCTTGGAATTGCCTTAGACAGGTCCCTCTCCTACCGACGGCATTGCCTAAATATCAAACACAAGGTGTCATCCCGTAACAATATCATTCGGAAGTTTGTTGGTAGTAATTGGGGTGCTGAACCTCTGGTGGTCCGTATTTCTGCCATGGCACTTTGTTTCTCCGCCAGTGAATCTGCCTGCCCAGTGTGGTATAAATCCGTCCATGCAAAGCAAGTAGACGTGGCACTTAATGAAACTGCGAGACTAATTACTGGATGTTTGAAGCCTACTCCAGTTGACAAACTGTATTGAATGGTAGGAATTGCTCCTCCTGATATACGCCGGGAAGTTGCCGCAAATGCCGAAAGATAAAAGTTGAAGAAAATGAGCTACATCCACTACACAGACATACTCCACCAAAGCCTAGATTGAAATCTAGGAGGAGCTTCCTACAGTCAACATCTCCACTAAATACATCTCCGAAGGAAGCCAGAGAAAAATTGTGGGCAGCCAGAACAAGTCATCTTCAAACATGGACAATACCAGCTGAATCTTACCAACCGGACGCAACTTGGACTGGATCACATGGAGATCACTGAACAGGTGTTGGAAAGTCTAAGGACAACTTAGTGAAATGGGGATATCTGGATGTGTCACCACTAGAGCATCTGTGTCAGTGCTCGTGTTGCAGTGAGGAGGATTTGCTCAAGGCACAAGGAAATGCAGTCGCAGTTGCTCGCTTCTGGGCAAAGACTATTTTGGCATATACACTGACTGACAGAGCAAATGCAACACCAAGAAGGAGTGGTTCGAAAGGGATGAAAGTCGGGGAAAAAACAGAGACGGCACGGACGAATGATTGATGTTTATTTCAAACTGATATGCAGGTTACACAATGCGCACGGCATCGACTCAGTAGGATGTAGGACCACCGCGAGCGGCGATGCACGCAGAACACGTCGAGGTACAGAGTCAATAAGAGTGCGGATGGTGTCCTGAGGGATGGTTTTCCATTCTCTGTCAACCATTTGCCACAGTTGGTCGTCCGTACGAGGCTGGGGCAGAGTTTGCAAACGGCGTCCAATGAGATCCCACACGTGTTCGATTGGTGAGAGATCCGGAGAGTATGCTGGCCACGGAAGCATCTGTACACCTCGTAGAGCCTGTTGGGAGATGCGAGCAGTGTGTGGGCGGGCATTATCCTGCTGAAACAGAGCATTGGGCAGCCCCTGAAGGTACGGGAGTGCCACCGGCCGCAGCACATGCTGCACGTAGCGGTGGGTATTTAACGTGCCTTGAATACGCACTAGAGGTGACGTGGAATCATACGCAATAGCGCCCCAAACCATGATGCCGCGTTGTCTAGCGGTAGGGCGCTCCACAGTTACTGCCGGATTTGACCTTTCTCCACGCCGACGCCACACTCGTCTGCGGTGACTATCACTGACAGAACAGAAGCGTGACTCATCGGAGAACGCGACGTTCCGCCATTCCCTCATCCAAGTCGCTCTAGCCCGGCACCATGCCAGGCGTGCACGTCTATGTGGTAGTCTTCTGAGCGGACGCCGGGAGTGCAGGCCTCGTTCAACCAATCGACGGGAAATTGTTCTGGTCGATATTGGAACAGCCAGGGTGTCTTGCACATGCTGAAGAACGGCGGTTGACGTGGCGTGCGGGGCTGCCACCGCTTGGCGGCGGATGCGCCGATCCTCGCGTGCTTACGTCACTCGGGCTGCGCCTGGACCCCTCGCACGTGCCACATGTCCCTGCGCCAACCATCTTCGCCACAGGCGCTGCACCGTGGACACATCCCTATGGGTATCGGCTGCGATTTGACGAAGCGACCAACCTGCCCTTCTCAGCCCGATCACCATACCCCTCGTAAAGTCGTCTGTCTGCTGGAAATGCCTCCGTTGACGGCGGCCTGGCATTCTTAGCTATACACGTGTCCTGTGGCACACGACAACACGTTCTACAATGAATGTCGGCTGAGAAATCACGGTACGAAGTGGGCCATTCGCCAACGCCGTGTCCCATTTATCGTTCGCTACGTGCGCAGCACAGCGGCGCATTTCACATCATGAGCTTACCTCAGTGACGTCAGTCTACCCTGCAATTGGCATAAAGTTCTGACCACTCCTTCTTGGTGTTGCATTTGCTCTGTCAATCAGTGTATGTGTAAAATTCCTTCTGTTATATTGTTACTAAATTGTAATGTAAAACCAAATTTAAAAAGTTCTATTGTATGCTTCTGTATCGAGTAATAAGTAAATAATAATAATAATAATAATAATAATAATAATAATAATAATAATAATAATAATAATTATTGTGTAATGGATCTGCTAAATTGTCTGTTGTTTTAGTATGCGGAGTTTCCACATTGTCGTGTATTGTTCGGGTGTTCGTGATTCATTTGTTTTTGGGGTTGTTATGGTGTTGTTGTAACAAGCGAGCGTGGTTGAGACGTCTATATTTTTGGAGCATCCCATGTTAGGACTGTTGTACCTGTTGGCGCATGATGATGATGAAATGATATTCGTGGGATCTCCCTGGTACCATCAAAATTTAAACTCTAAATTATAAGTAGCTCTTTAGTGTGAACCTTCTGTTTTTAGGGTCGGCTTCATGGCTAAATGGTTAGCGTACTGGCCTTTGGTCACAGGGGTCCCGGGTTCGACTCCCGGCAGGGTCGGGAATTTTAACCATCATTGGTTAATTTCGCTGGCACGGGGGCAGGGTGTGTGTGTCGTCTTCATCATCATTTCATCCTCATCATGACGCGCAGGTCGCCCACGGGAGTTAAATCAAAAAACCTGCATCTGGCGAGCCGAACATGTCCTCGGACGCTCCCGGCACTAAAATTCATACGCCATTTTTTCATTTAAAAAAGGGAGTTTATTATTCATATTTTAGGCTACTTCTTCCATGTCAGCTTATTGTAATATTTGTATATTTTACTACCATTCTTCCTTTTTGCGCCCCCCTCGACCGCGTTCTAATTCGTTTTTTAATTTCTAAGCTTCTTATCTATTTTAGTGACTTACTAATTTAAGAGGCGACGACTTTTAAAATTCTGTTTGTTTTTGTTTTCATTCCATTTTAATTTAAATAGATTTGCTTGATTTCCAAAGGTAGTAATTATTTAAACCGAGCGGGCCCCATACTTCGAGATAAACGCTAGTAAATAGAGAGTAATCATTTAAACTAATTTATCCGCACTCGGAAGTAATTTTTAGATCAACCTGCTTCCTTATTTTACTCTGGACACCCTGGCCTTTTTACGGTAAGTTACCTGCTCTTTTACGTTTCCATTTCATGTTTCGATTTCCTTGTTTTGAGAGTGTCTGTGTAATCTACTCACACTATATCTTGCTTCAACATCACTTGTGAAATTTGTCTTAAATGATAATTCGAATGTTTATGTTATTCTTTTGTACGCCGCTGGTCGGTAGTGAATGCACATATAAGTAAAGGTTGCTGTTGTTACATTCGAAACTAGCTTTCCTTTAATTGTACACATTGCTACCACCCTTTTACATCCCGGATCCCTCTGGGCTTGTTTTTCACTGCGCACAGTAGTTACATTGATCTTAAACGTGTACTCTGTGATTGCCCTAAAGTATTGTAACAACATGGTAGCAGAGACCAACTTTACCTTGTGAAATATTTTCAAATGAATCATTTCTCCATCTTTCTTTACCTTAATAACACTCAACTACGGCAACAACCTCAACTCCAGTCCTACATAACCTCAAATTCATCGATCATAATTCCTCTACTCGTTATGAATTTAACACTCCAACTATGACCTCTACTAATACTAATTTGCCTGAAAATCACCTTCATAACATAGGGGCGAATACCGTCCCTAACAAAATGCTACGGTTTATATTGCCAGATTAACGAAATTATCCCGTATTTCAGGCAACCACTTCCTTTAATAATTCCGTTAACTTTCACATTATAAAACAGGCACTTAATGAAGTTCCTCAGTTGACCGCTACAAACCCTAAGAGTTTCATATTATGGTTATTTTCAGCACGAAAATTCTTGCTTACGCTACTTGCTCCATTTACGCACTTTTAAAATGATTTATACCCTAAAATTTCAACATTTTTGAGATAATTGTGGCTAGAAAACATGAATCGTTTTCATGAATGGGAAGAATATCGTAAAGAATTACATCGTAATTTTCGCCGTATGAAATTCGGGATAACTTGAGTAATGATCTTATTAGGCGTCATCAGTATTCACATGAATCAACTTATGTTTATTTAGACACAATAATGTTTTAGCTATTGCTACTCATCCTGCAGAAATGGTGTCTATTGTTCAATTTTTTGCCTCACCTTCGTTTAAACAACTCATTGACCCCGTTGCTCCTCCCACTACTATTGTTCATCTTTATAATATAGCACAAGCAGACACGCTAAATTCATACGGTAATGCTTCTTATCATGCTACCGTCCCTCATCAACCTTTGCCTAAGCAATCATTACCAACTACACCTAATACCGCAGTGCAAACAACATATAGACATAGAAGCGATTCGACTACATTCTCTTCCGTCAATTCATCATTAAAATGTTATCTGTGTAAAGGTTTTCGGCATATTGCAAAACAATCTCCTACGTCCCTATCGGGAAACCAGTACAGACCGGTCAATAGGTAGTTTGCGCGATAATGGTCAAAATCTATCTTTTCCTAACGATACTGCTCTACATTCCTCAATTCCCCATTCTCCTTCTGTACTTGTTCCACTTAATAAGCTCTCTTCTGTAGCCGTATTGACACTGGCTCTACTAGATCATTAATTGATCACTCCCTTTTCCTTGAATTACTTCATCTTGATCAAACTCTTCAGGTACTTCCTTCCAATATACAATGTAGTTCTGCTTCAAATTATTCCCTAAATATTCTGGGTATGGTACACCTTTCTTTGAAGGTACAGAAATGTACTTGGTCCTGTCCATTTCATATTGTTAAAAATTTGCCCTTTCCTATTATTCTCAGATAAGATTTTTCTCTTCTACGGGACTTACGTATGATACTTTAAATTCTTATGTATCATTTCATTTTGATCCTTCACTTCATATCCCCCTTATCAACCGTTTTGATTACCCTACTCAGTATTCTTGTTTGATTTCTGACTATTCTTCTACTGATGAATCTCAACGACAAGCAGTAAATGACCTGATTGCTCAATTTTCTGACGTTATATCGCCCAACTTAGGTACCATGCTCAGTTATCAAGCACATATTGATTTGATCGATCAGATCCCCGTACGTTCACTTCCTTATCAACTAAATACACTTAGAATGCAAAAAATTAACACCCTTCTTCAGGAAATGCTTGATAATTCAGTCATTGTTCCCTCTACTTCTAACTATGCTTCCTCAGCCTTTCTTGTAGACAAATCTGACGGTACTTCACGTTTAGTCGTGGATTATGTTAAGTTGAATAAGAAGATAATCTATGAGTTTTACCCTATTCCAAACTTCCAGTACTTTAGTAACGCCCAGTATTTTTCTATACTGAATATCAATTCTGTCTTCCTGGACGCTGCTAGTAGGCGATACACGACATTCATTACACCGACTGCCCTGTATTAATTCACGAAAGTCCCTACTGGCCTTAATTTGGATTCCCAAATCATGCAAAGGCTTATTGATTCCTTATTTTCTGACATTAAATTTCAGTATCTGTTCCCGTAAATAGATGTAGCTCTGATTTTGCTCATTTAATAGACGTTCTGTCTAATTTACGTTAAAAGCTAACCTAACCGTCAACCCTTCAAAAATTCTCTTGGCTCGTACGTCTATAACATTTTTAGGCCATATTCTGTCGTCAGAAGGCGTCTCCGTCTAACCTTAAAGAACTGCTGCTATAAGTCAAATCCCACCCCCTAATAATCTTAAACAATTTAAGGCCTATTTGGGAATGACTGGATTTTATAGCAAATTTATTTCCCTTTATTCCCAAATTACTGAACCCCTTCGTTCTCTTAAATGTAAGGATGTAAAATTTCATTGGTCTAATGCCCAAAGTCAAGCCTTCATTAAGTTGAAATCCCTACTCGTTCAGGCCCTTATTCTTCAGATACCAAATTTTCCTCTCCCATTTGAAATACACACTAATGCATCTAATATTGCCGCTGGAGGGGCCCTTCATCAAATTGTTGACCAACAAGCTCTGCCTACTTTAGTAATCTTTTATCCCCCACCGAACGTCAATACTCTACCTATGAAAGGGTAGCTTTAGCCCTTATATTAACTTTAGAACACTTTTCGAATTATATTGAGCATAAGGAATTTACTGTCCTTACCGACAGTTAAGCATCAGCCTGGCTTTTAAATAATTCTCCTAAGATTGGACGCACTGTTCGCTGGTTAATGGGCTTGTCCAGTTTTAAGTTCTCGTTGAAATTTGTACCAGGTCACCAAAATATTGTAGCTGATGCTCCCTCTAGACTCTTTGATCCTTCTGGGGATTGTAATTTGGATTCCCTTTCTAATGTTCCATCATGCCATATGCGTGACGTCAATGCTGCGGTTTGCTTGGCTAATTTTCCTGCAACTTTTGAATCGCGCCATAGCTAGCAGCTCACTGATCATCACTGCGTGGAATTGCGCCTAAGTATTTATCAGACAGACTATAAAGGACCCATTTGTGCCATTAACAATTTATTATTAGTATACAAGCCCACACCAAAATTTACACATAAAGTCGTCCTCCACAAAGCATTACAACCCATGATTCTTTCCTATTTTCATGGTGCCCCTGCTGGAGGTCATTTTGGTATCTCCAAAACCTTTTCTCGTATTTAGTCTATATTTCATTGGTCCAAAATGTATCATACCGTTCAGACCTTTGAACGTATTTGTGAATTTTGCCAGAAGTTTAAACCACGTAATGCATTACCTCCTGATACTTATTTCACTGCACCTCCCTCATATCCCACTGGCGTTTTTTATAGATATTGTCGGCCTCCTAACACGATCACCCAAAGGAAATGTACGTATATGTGTTAACCTTACTAGATGGGTTCTCAAAATTTTTAGCTATCCAGCCAATTCCAAATGCCTCCACTACTACCATAATAAACCTTCTAGCCAATCAAATTTTTGCCCACAGTGGAATTCGACACAACTTAACGTCTGATAATGCTGCTATATTTACGGCTAAAGCATTTTATGATATGAGTTCATCCCTAGGCATCAAGAAGACTTTTACTACGCCCTATTACCCTCAAGCGAATATGGTCGAGAGATACCATCGCAACCTGAAAATAGTTCTTTCTACCTTTCATTCTGATAACCACAAAACCTGGGACACAGAGCTCCCTTCCCTAAATCTGGCCTTCAATTCTACTATCAGTGATTCCACTAAACATACTCCTGCTAGTTTATGTTTGGGCCGTGAGCTTCACTCTCCCCTTTCCTTAAACTGGAACCTTCCAACACTATTAAATCAGCAGAACACTCGCTCTTCAAAACAATCCTGAGAATCAGCCTTGAAAAATGTATACAAAGCACAGGAATTACACCGTAAGAAACATAATTTTTCTAAACGTGTACACTTCACATTTAAACTTGGGAATTTAGTTTTATTATTGAATCATCCGCAAAATTCAGCTATAAGCAGCCAACCTTCAAACCTTTTCTTAAAACGGACAGGATCATATCGTATACCTACCTTTCCCTCCCCTGTGAATCTCTCGCTGCAAAATATTTCACATTTTTAGATGTTAATCATGCTCACTTATTTCAGTTCTAACCATTTATCTCTTAGGCTACCTTCCCCCTTCGTACCCTTCCCTCGGGAGAACGCCAGTTTACTGCTCAACTGTTCGGATTAGAACAGATGCTTTATTTGTCCACAGTGCCATCTACTCTCCCAACTCCAACTCCCTATTCGTATAAAAATTCGTATTTCTCTATCTTTCTCTCAACATAAATTATATGTGAAAAAATCTCTCGCTTAACGCCTCTTTTTGTGCGCTCGTGCATCCACTCATCCATTGCATTCCTCTCGTTCTTCATCAAAATGTCATTCTTATGCAACACAAAATGTAAAATGTTCCTCCTCAACATTAAATTCTTGTGCAAAAGAGATGTAAAATGCCCTTTATCAAATTTTAATGTCGTGTCGTGACCTACCTGTCCCGAGAGACTTTCTTGTAGGTTGGTCACCAGGCAGTTGGATGTTGAATTATTACCTGCCCTGCCGAGCGGAAAGTAGGGAGGTAAATGTAGGTGCGACTCTGTCCCGCAACTCACGAAATGCAAGAATTGATAATCTCCACTGTCTTTTATTTCCTAAGACGACTAAATCTACTATATATAAGTATTTACATCTTGGATATGTCGTTCTGAAAAAAGAGAGAGCTTGCTCCACGCGCCTACTCTACGACTACGCGTACATCTGAATTTTGCCCTGCGGCACGTATAACTTCCTGACACGAACAACTGCTCGAAAGAGCCTCGTTCAGAAAGTACGAATTACTGGTTGGGAGAGAGCCCCGCGCCATCTTGGCTTAGGGTTATATCTCCTCTCTTAGAATCAAAGGTCGATCCCTTCCCACTACCTTAGGGGTTGGGCCTTATGGACGTTGCTAAGCTACTCATTTAGTAGGTGGCGCCCTCAACTACTCGTTCTCTAATAATTATTACAGTACGTGCTGCTCTCTAGGCACTACTGTCTCTGTCTCACTTTGCACTCATCTCTCTTTGTTTTTTCTTAAGTGCAGCTGTAATGGCCTTGGTCCCTTTGTCGGCCGTCGGCGAGCCGCTTAGCTCGCATACCAACTCTGTTTGTCGATACACAAGTAAATATCCGTTGTGGTCAACAAGCTTTCGTAAGCGCATTTCACAAGCTGCTCTCCACTACATGTAACTTCTTGAAAAGTTCCTTCTTCCTTCTAAATATTAATTCTGACTATAATTATTATACAATTACTCTGATACTACAAGGTGTCTCATATCGATTATTATTATTCTAATACTAGTTTGTTTCCCTGGACACCTTGAGTTCGAGTCTCGGCTGCCAATCCCGGCTGCCGTCCATCTGGCAGTCCGCCGGTTCGAGCCCCTGGAGAGGTCGGTAAGAAATGGATGCAACCATACGTTGCGTCCATTTCTGTCCACACTATTCACACTTTGATGTCGCCTGTGCGCAAGAATCGGCGACCATGTGGTGAAGGGGAAGGTTGTTCTCTAATCTGGTTAACACTTGCATCTACTTACACTGCATCTATAGATCTCACAGGCGTACTAAGGCGTCCCCCAGCAGGCCTGGAGTGTAATTCCACGATCTCCTCAGACATCTCCAAGCGTCCCCGGACACGCCTGGGATGTTGGAATATAGTTAAATCTTCGTCTGAAGTCTTAACCTTATCACCCTTCGTAATAATCGTTTGCTTTATACATACATTTGGGCAATGAGCCCGTGCATCATCGAACCATCTTTTTGCTGGAAACCCTAGTTTCGGACAGCAACAATTACAACAGTAACATCCTAAAATTAAACCTATGATACTAATAACTATCCACACAATATATTTGTACACATTAATATGCTGATAAATCATTTGTCTTTGCATCTCTTCTTCCTTTTTTCACCATACCTTCCACTTCCTGTGTCTTATGGGTAGCCCATGGGTAGTCAATGTGATTTAACAGATTGTTTAATGACAACTTATTCACTTCAGGTATCTGCTCTAATTTGATTTCACTACCTATCCTCTCGCAACAGTCATACTCAAGTGTAACTTCTGGTACAAAGTCTTTACTTTGTGTAGTGTTCACTTCACCTACACCTTGTATTTTACTATGCGGTCCATATACTGTACAGCCTGCACTTAAAACAAGAATACCAGTGCCTGCTAACCTAATATCACTGTTAGTATCTTTACACATACATGTCACCTTGGTTTCTTCTGGGGATATATATATATCGATTCGCTCTGATAGGTATCCACACGAGCTGTTGAACGGAAAGTACTCTTTTATCACAATTATCTGGAATCTGACTAAGTCCTATCATAAGCTGGACTGCACAACTCTTTTGAGTGTACACTGTATTAATGGGGAATTTAACATGACACAGTTTCCAACTGGGTGTTACTACTTTACATTGCTTTACCTGATCTTTATCTAATTGAACATAAGTTAGTTTTTCTTTGTCCATATGGATATAGTCCTTGGTCTCTTGAAGATAAACAAAATGGTGTGGATTACTCTTCATATACGTGGGGAATGGAATCATGTGATACAATGTATAAGTTACCCTATCCGTAAGGGGTGTCTTGATGATGTACACTAGATAATTTTTACTTGCGAACACTTCCACTGTGGCTACTTTGTAAATCAAGTAACCGTAAGTCAAATGGCAGGGACAATCCTTTAGGGAAATCTCCCTGAGCTTTCTTATAACCTTTAATATCATCTGGTGAAATTATTTGCACCTGAATGACTCCTACCTGTGCATTCATTATACCTGACAATACAACACTGTAATGCTCATAAAGTTGTATGACAAGGCCTTCAATCTCAATTAAATGTCTATTTTCTGAATTTTCTAATTCTACTTGCTTAATTGCTTCTGCAATCTGAGGCGTGCTATTGGCAAGATAAGATCTATTTTCTGCAATATTCTGAGTTAATCTTTGCTCATTTACTGTGACATCATACATGGTGCTGTTCATAGATTGCAATGTTGGTTTTACGACTATCATTTGGTCTTTTGCAATTTTCATAATTGATATTTGTTCTTGTTCTAACTCACTAATTTTTGACTCATATTTGTCTGCATCACCCTGACTTAATGTTCCAAATAACGCCTTTGCAATGGAACCTACTGAGTTAATTAAGCCTCGTTTTCGTCTGGTGTTATCAGTTTCCCCTATTGGTTTAGTAATCCGTGTAATTAATTCCTTTGATTCCTTAATTCTTTCCAATTGTGCACTTAGCATTTTAACATCCTGCTGACACGTTAAGTTAGTACTTCTTTCTAACTGTGTGCATATTAACTGAGTCCAGTGTATGTGTCTTTTGACATTTGAAAACACGTCACTTAATTTATTCAAATAGACATAGGTAACTAGTGTCCATTCAGTATGGTATAACTGTATCTCACCCTGATTGTCGAAGTATGCCCTCATATGGTGTCACCTGGACATCCAGCACTTCTCCGGTAATTCCGTAGCGGTGTGACGTCACGACTATCACTGCTACTACGATGGAGAACAATCCTAGCATTCGCGCCATATCTTCTGTCTACCTGCAAGGTAAAGTCAGGATATGCGTTACCTTTTTATCTGTGGATACATTCGCTTTCCAGTTCTCACTTCACTCATCTACAAATACAATTTCAAACGGTTCTTATGTATCTTAACCCCTTTTCCTTTTTTGTTCATCTGTAGGGTGCAGTTCACCCCTGAAACATGTACTATCTCGTAAGGGCCTTCGAATGGTGGGCTTAGCTTCCTAGATTTTCCTTTTCGTAACGCGTCGTTGCGCAAAAGAACCTTGTCACCTACCTGGAAGGTGATCTCATTCTGCTTTTTGTCATAGTGTTCCTTCTCTATTCTTTCCGCTCAATTAAGGTTTTTCTGGCGGCCTCGTGATTTCGCCTAAGCTGTGCCGTCAGTTCCTCTACCACGTTCTGGTGTTCGTTGTAACTCATCTCGGGTGGCTTTTGTAGTAACCCTGGGATGTTTGCTTTCCTTCCAAAAATTAATTCGTAGCGTGCGAACCCTGTACTTGTGCTCTTCGTGGTGTTATACACAAAGCTAGCTGTGGGAAAATACTTGTCCCAGTCATTTTGTTCGCCTGAGCAGACATAATGCCTTAGGTACTCCGTGAGTACCTTATAGGATCTTTCTATGCTACCGTTCGACTGTGGCCTAAAGGCCGTGGTATCCGTTTTCCGAATGCACAGCGTTTTTACACAGCGCCTTGAACATATCACTCATGAAATTACTGCCCTGGTCAGTGAGAATCTGCTCTGGTATCCCGTAGATACTTATCACATTATTGATTAGCGTCCGTGTCACGGTTTCTGCCTCCTGATTGGGCATGGCACTCGCTACTAGGTACTTTGACAGCTGATCTTGGCCTGTCAGAATATGCCCGTTTCTTGCCTCCGTCAACGGAAGAGGTCCAACCACGTCTAGGGATATCTTCTCAAAGACCGTGCTAGGAGTATCCGTAATCCTCATGGGAGCCCTGACGTCTGATCTGGTCCCTTTATTCTTTTGGCAAGAGGGACATGCGCGTACATATCGCTCAATGTCCCCTTTCATGCCCTTCCACTGAATACGTTCACGTACCCTGGCGTACGTGCGCGCTATTCCCTGGTGGCCTCCCACCAAAGAATCATGACATTCCTTCAAAATGGCTAGCTTTTCAGCTTCGTCAAATTCGATCTCTTCCTCAGATGTGGCTCCTCTGCGTCAGCGTCCTCGGAAACCTCGCTACTGTCCGCTTCAATTCCCTCTGCCGTAGCGTCCTCGGGTTTTGAAGACAGTACTTCCTCTTTATTCTCGTCTGAGGCCTCAGTTTCTAATGTTGTCTCCTGATGAGACCTGTACTTAGCCGAGTTAACCACTCGCGCTTGGCACTTGGGTTCAGTGGGATTCCTACTCAGGGCATCTGCATTGCAGTTCTGTTTGCCCTGCTTATATACGACGTCGAAGCCGTATTCCGCCAGCTTCAGCCTGAACTTTAGCAGGCGTGAAGACGGATCTTGCTCGTTGAAGTCCCACTTCAACGGCTTATGGTCTGTCACAACAGTAAATTTTCTCCCAAACAAGTACGGTCTGAAGTATTTTATCGCCCACACTATTGCCAACGATTCCTTTTCAGTTACGCTGTAATTCATTTCTGCTTTACTAAGCGTTCTACTTGCATAGGCAATTGGTAGGTCTTTTCCGATAGGTCCTTGTGGCAGTACTGCCCCAACCGCTTCGTTGCTCGCATCAGTGGTGACAACGAATTGTTTTTCAAAGTCCCGATGCTGCAGTATGGGTTCTTCAATTAACTTTTGCTTTAGTGTTTGGAACGCTTGTTCCTGATCGTCTCCCCATGCAAAGGGAACGTCCTTCTTCACTAACTGTAGTTAGGTATGAATTTCCTATAGTACCCACTCAGTCCACAGAACTGCTTGATCTGACGCCTAGTGGTCGGCCTCGGAAAGTCCTTAACGGCCTGTACCTTACGCGGGTCTGGTAAGACACCTTCGTCAGTAATTACATGTCCTAGGAACGCCACCTCGGTTCTTAGGAATTCACACTTATCTGGCTGGAGTTTCAGCGTGTTTTCTTTCAGACTTTGAAATACGACCCTTAGCTTCGCGTTGTGCTCCTGGATTGAGCTACCGTACACAATGACGTCATCCAGGTAACACAGACATTTTATACCTGTTACTCCTGTGAGCACAGCGTTCATCAGCCTCGTAAACGTGGCTGGCGCGTCTTTCAAACCCATGGGCATCTTCCTGAATTCGTACTTGCGCCCTAGCGCAGAGAATGCCGTCTTTGGTCTGTCTTCAGGCTTCAGTAACACCCGGTGATAGCCACTCGCGAGATCTAAGGTCGAAAAATATCTCGCCTTGCCAAGGGCGTCTAACATTTCTGAATTAATGGAAGGGGATAACTGGTTCCTATCGTTATCTCGTTCAGTTTTCTAAAATAGTTCACGACCCGCCATTTTTGTTTCCCTGAGGCGCCTAATTTCTTCGGTATTAAAAGTAAAGGCGCATTCCAACCTGATGTGCTAGGTGTGATAATATCATCACTTAGCATCTTGTCTATCTGAGCTTTATCTCCCCCTTCTGTGCTTCGGGAAGTCTATACGGTCGTATATTAATTGGAGGTTGATCTTGGGGTGTAGGGATCTCGTGCTGTAGTACGTCAGTGAGAGTTAGTTTGTCTCCCTCAAGATGGAGACAACGCAAATGGCACATATCCCTTCTTTATCTACCTGTGTAAGGTGATCAACACGCAGACAGTCTATTACCCGCTGTGATCGGGGCTTCTGGGTGGCCGGTACTCCGTTCGCCACTCTACTGTTCTGCTCTACCTTTCGCACTTGTGCTAGGCAGGTCTTATCTACCTCCTGTATGTGCACTCGTGGACTGCGTAAGATCACCTCCTTTTCAGTGGTATTCATCATGCTAACCACTGCTTCGTTGTGCTCTGATTTAGTCAGGCACCCTGCGAGGTACACAACGCTGGAATCACCTCTTCCTTCTCAATAATTCCCAAAGCTAGATTTCGATCTACTTCTACGACAACGACTTTCTGGGTCCTTGGTTCAACACGGATCAGCTTCGTCTCTCGCGCGCCCATAGGGTATTGTCGTCCCTTTATAGTGGCATGACCCTCCTTATAGTCAATCACGCTATCTGTCAGGATGTCTCGTCCAACTATACCATCCTGTGTTAATTGGAAATCACTCCCTACGACATGAAACGTGTGACTAGTATTTCCAATGGCAAAACGTACAGTACCCTGGGTGTAAATAATCCCTTTACTTAGACGCATTAATTCAATTGGTTCGCCCCTGCTAATCTGGACGTCTTTGGGTACCGATTGCCTCTTCACTAGGCTGACATCGGACCCAGTATCTATCAAAAATCTCAACGGTCTTCCTTGGTTTGCGACCTGGATCAGCACTGTGCCTTCTATGTCAGAATTCTTGGGATCTTCTGGTCTGCGGGCCTCCGTAACTGTCCCCTTGCTACGGGCCCGTTCTAGTTTGCCGCCTCCGTGGCCTTCGTGGCGTGCGTACTGCCAACAGTCTTGGGTTCGATGTGACCACCTATCACAATGTTCGCACTGGGCTCGGTATCTCACGGCCCTGCCCTCTCTGCGATCACCCAGAGTTTGGCCTTTCATGGCCCTGTTGCCCGTGGACTTGGATTGGGCTTTTCGGCAATTTCTCTCAATATGGGCCTGTTGGCCACACTAATAGCACCTACGACTATCCGTTCGCATCACCGGAGTGCGTGCACCTTGAGTGCGTGCACCTTGTCGACAATTCACCTGTATATACCCTTTCCGGCCGCAACGATAACAAGTTCTGTTTTCCCCTGTCACTGGGTTTGGTTGTGTGCGTACTATGCGCACTGCCTCTCGTACCTCTGTTTCCTTATCCCTTTGTTTCTTCCTACATTCACGTTCAATGTGCCCTGTCTTCCCACAAGAGCGACATTTACTGATTGTGTCCCCTGTAGCTGTATTGGAACTAGCGGTCTGTGTGGTGTGAGCCCCTTGCGTTCCTGTGTTCTTACAGTTCTTTGCTATGTGGCCTTCCTTGTTACAATTGTAGCAGACCACCTAACACTAGCATATGTTGGCTTAGTATGCCACTTTGGTGCTGTACTGCGCTCCTGTTCTGGTTAGTGCTTGCTAAATCCTGAGCTACGTTTGTGTTGTAGGCCCTCTCGTGCCTTAACTGACAACATTACTGTTTCTTCCTTTTGGGCAAGTGCAACCGCCTTCTCAAAAGTAATGCCCTTTTCTGACTGTACCCTAGCTTGTATTCTAGGGTTGGCTAACCCTTGTATAAAACTAGCTGAAGGAAGCTGACAATGTTTCTATCTTATGAGCCCAATTTGCGACTGTCTCTCGCGGTCTTGCGCTGTTTTGAACATTTGGCATATGTACAAATCTAGTGTGCCTTGCTGGCCATAATATTCTGTTAATGCCCGCTTGGCTTTCTCCCAATTATATATATCACGTCTATACAATAATATATCTCGGGCTCTGCCCGTAACCTTTGTTAAAATATACTTAAACAACTCTTGATCTTCACCCTTTATCATACGAACAGCAGCATCTCCTTTTGCTATGAAATGCAATCTATCTGGTTGACTGCCATCAAACACTCGTCCAATGAGGCGATGTCCTTCTTCCACTGTTAAAAAGGCCCACTCATACTTACTGACTCCACCTCGTCCTCGAGCATCTCAGTGCCTCGGTCTGCTGGTACTGAACTATTCTGTCGTGCCATTTGAAATAATGTTCAGCTTACCTTAATCTTCAATGCTCCTTCAATGCTGGGCTGGATGAGTAGTCGGATGTAGTGCTGCTCCCCTTCTGCGATGCGCGGCACTCGGAACGAAAAATACGCGGTAGCACGGTTCGGATAAACTTGTGCGAAGTCGCGGTTTTCTCACACGAAAATCTTCTACGAAGTCGCGGTTTTCTTACGGACAATGTTCTACGAAGTCGCGGTTCTCTCACGTTATTTCGGTGAGTTGACTGTTCGAGAATCAAACTCGGGACCCTGCACTCCCTGACACCAAAATTTTATATATGCCTGTCGTGACCTACCTGTCCTGAGAGACGTTCTTGTAGGTTGGTCGCCAGGCAGTTGGATGTTGAATTATTACCTGTCCTGCCGAGCGGAAAGTAGGGAGGTAAATGTAGGTGCGACTCTGTCCCGCAACTCACGAAATGCAAGAATTGATAATCTCCACTGTCTTTTATTTCCTAAGACGACTAAATCTACTATATATAAGTATTTACATCTTGGATATGTCGTTCTGAAAAAAGAGAGCGAGCTTGCTCCACGCGCCTACTCCACGACTACGCGTATATCTGAATTTTGCCCTGCGGCACGTATAACTTCCTGACACGAACAACTGCTCGAAAGAGCTTCGTTCAGAAAGTACGAATTACTGGTTGGGAGAGAGCCCCGCGCCGTTTTGGCTTAGGGTTATATCTCCTCTCTTAGAATCAAAGGTCGATCCCTTCCCACTACCTTAGGGGTTGGGCCTTATGGGCGTTGCTAAGCTACTCATTTAGTAGGTGGCACCCTCAACTACTCGTTCTCAAATAATTATTACAGTACGTGCTGCTCTCTAGGCACTACTGTCTTTGTCTCACTTTGCACTCATCTCTCTTTGTTTTTTCTTAAGTGCAGCTGTAATGGCCTTGGTCCCTTTGTCGGCCGTCGGCGAGCCGCTTAGCTCGCATACCAACTCTGTTTGTCGATACACAAGTAAATATCCGTTGTGGTCAACAAGCTTTCGTAAGCGCATTTCACAAGCTGCTCTCCACTACATGTAACTTCTTGAAAAGTTCCTTCTTCCTTCTAAATATTAATTCTGACTATAATTATTATACAATTACTCTGATACTACAAGGTGTCTCATATCGATTATTATTATTCTAATACTAGTTTGTTTCCCTGGACACCTTGAGTTCGAGTCTCGGCTGCCAATCCCGGCTGCCGTCCATCTGGCAGTCCGCCAGTTCGAGCCCCTGGGGGGGGGGGTCGGAACACGACAGTCAAATTCTTATACAAAAAATGTAAAATGCTTTCCATCACGCTCATTGTATTCCCCCATTTTTCTATCTTTGGAGCGCTCCACGTTCCCTGTTTCCATTTTCCTTCGAGAACACTACCGAGACTTTTGGACCTTTTGCTGCGTATATTATTCTGTCGTGCAGTGTAAAATATTATCTTCTCTTACGGAACTGTGTGCTGCTGTCTCCTGCTTGACGCCACCATCTCGTCCTCGAACACCATTTCTTCGGCTACTTCTACAAGAACCTACCATATTTTACTTACCGCGCTGCATCATCGCATGATTTAAGACTCCGGATCTACGTTTCTCTGGCCTGCACAAAAAGGAAGGAAATTCTGTGGTCTCAACTTCTTTTTTCGCGAGCGTTGGTATATTGTACTGTGATACGCCGAACTTTACCCCCGGCACTTCATATTACATTACCTTCTGGCGGCCTTGTTTTGCATTTACTGACCGCGATCTTGGACAATCAGCTGACTATCCCTCTCCCCTGACGTCAACTCTATGCCTCGCAACTTCTGGAATGAACTTTAAGATCATATAAATACTCGCCATCCGGCCTCACTCACCAGGTGGAAAGAGAGGCTGTTCACCGCTGGATGTACGAGCAGATATTATAGGGCAGAGCTCGTTCTCTGCTCGCATCCTTCTTCAGGTGAAACATAGAGATCACATAATTAATATATCGTTTCATTCATCTTTCTCAAAATGGCGAGGGAGTTGGGAGAGTCGCCAAGTTACAGAACGCTAAATTCCATTCTGTGTTTATGGGCCACGGATCTTTGAAGCACGCTTGGACATACACTCTTCTGTGCAATTGAACTACTCCATCCTTTAAAGCTAATTCAAATCTTCGCGTGTTTCGAGTTATTCCTTGTGCATCCAATGTGAACATTTCTTGTTACTAGTCGTATCTCTCGGTTTCCCTCATCCCCGTCCCATCTCTCATTCTACCCCCATATCTTGTTTCTTGTACATGGATTTATGACACACTTGTATAAGACTTTAGCTATCTTTGTCTAACTATGTAGATTAATGTCATTGTTCATCTTGCATACTCTTTACTCCATCGTTCTATACAATCTCCTAATAGATTATCCTTTGTAAAACAATTTTGGCACTAGTCCTTGTACATCTAGCGTACTAGATCAACTATTTAAACTAAAGTTTGTCATCACCTTTTGTAATTTACTCACATTATATCTTGCCCCAAGATCACTTGTGAAATTGTCTCAGATAATCATTCGAATGATTTATGTTATTATTTTTACCTCGCTGGCCGGTAGTTTAATAATAATAATAACAATAATAATAATAATAATAATGTTATTTGCTTTACGTCCCACAAACTACTTTTACGGTTTTAGGAGACGCCGAGGTGCCGGAATTTTGTCCCGCAGGAGTTCTTTTACGTGCCAGTAAATCTACCGACACGAGGCTGACGTATTTGAGCACCTTCAAATGCCACCGGACTGAGCCAGGATCGAATCTGCCAAGTTGGGGTCAGAAAGCCAGCGCCTCAACCGTCTTAGCCACTCAGGCCGGCGGTCGGTAGTTTACACCCATATATATATTTATTGAAGTAAAGGTGGTTGTCGTTTACATTCGAAATTAGCTTTCCTTTAATTGTACACATTGCTACCACCCTTTTACATCCCGGACCCTCTGGGCTTGTTTTTCACTGCGTATAATAGTGTTTCGTTATTATTATTATTATTATTATTATTATTATTATTATTATTATTATTATTATTATTGTCATTTATATTGATCTTAAACCTGTACTCGAACACAGACTTCGCCCTAAAGTGCTGTAACATCTGTTACTTGTGTCCGCTATATTTCGGTACCAAGGGGGCACAGAAAGATGTCGAAATACGATATATTATAATCATGAAAATTAGTGTGAGAAGAACTTTACTCTGAATTTTCAGATAGAGCTGTACACAGGACGACCAATTCCAAGCCGACAACCATCAGTGGAAATACTTCCTTCAATATCAGCTGTTAATGAAGCAGAAGAGATGCTGCCTGTAGACCAAAAACTTTCAACATCTGTTGATGAGCCAGAGGAGATGGTGTCACCAGACCAAATCTTCATTAATTGTTCCTGAACAGAAGTTTTGGATCTAGACTTTTCAACCCCTCAAAATGCATGGAAACAAGAGTAACGTCTGGTACTTCTCTTCACCATTCAAGAGAGCTTTATTTTGGCCCGGTGAATCTGCAGTCATACCTAAAGAAGTGATGTCCTCACTTTACTCCAAATGCTAGCTTACTATATGAAAGAAAGAAGAAGAAAAACAGCAGAAATACGACCAGCAAGTCCAGAAAAAGGTAAGGAGAGAAGAAAATGGAAAGGCTTTAGAGGAAAAGAAAAGGGCCAAGGCAAATAAATAGCCCAAGGACCGAGCGAAATAGAAGAAACAGCAGAAAGATAATGAAGAAACTGATTGCACATCAAATTCTAGTCAGTTAGTTTCAGAGACACAGAGGATTCAGACTGGCCTGAAGATAGTGACGATCTTGCCAATCAGTGATACTAGTGTGAGGCAAGGGATATCAGACAAAATTTGTGTACTTCAGTATTGTGCAAGAGAAAGATGTGTCAGAGATCAAGGTCATGGGTCTAAAATCTCAGGCTGTACGAAAGTTAGAATTCACAGTGAGTGAAAGACATTTCATCCATTTCTATCAAACAGTTGCTTGAAGACTATATCTGTCCAAAATATCAAGCAAGGGAGAAGAAATTAGATAAATTTTTGAAAAGTCGGTTCCAGTGAGAGAAATGTAATTTCATTGTTTGTGTGGCTTGAATTTTTAAAACTTTGAAATCTGATTTCACTGCATTTTTATTCCAAAGACTGATCACATGGCTAGTTTTTTGAAGACTGATTCTACCACCTTTTTAACTTTAAAATCTGATTTCATGGATTTCTTTTACTTTTGAGACTGATTTTCTATATTTTTCTGAAGTACTAGTAACTATTTTCCTTGACGAACACTATTAGAAATATTCCCCCTTGTACCAGTTGGGCCAAAAAGTATGCAATCTGTTGGGTGTCACCTATACTGAACATTGTCATTCTTACAAGTTGCTTTACGTCGCACCGACACAGATAGGTCTTACGATGGACGGGAAAGGGCTAGGACTGGGAAGGAAGTGGTCTTGGCTTACTTAAGGTACAGTCCCAGAATTTGTCTGGTCTGAAAATGGGAAACTATGGAAAACCATCTTCAGGGCTGCTGACAGTGGGATTCGAACCCACTATCTCCCGACTACTGGATACTGGCCGCAATTAAGCGACTGATGCAACTGTCAATAGTCGAATGAAGAAAATGGAAAACTAAACCCATATTCCAGAAGGCGATTGTCCAGGGCACCTAAGCAAGATTCTTGTTCAATAAAATGGCTTATGTGTAAAGTCTAAAAAGAGTTCTCATTTCCCCGTTTTTCACTTAACAGTGTCATCTATAGGTACCTTTACCATATCACACTTAACATGCTGTTATATGTTTGTAATATATTACAAATATATAGAAAAGCCTAGTATGTCAACAATGATTACTTGAAATCTCCCGCTTATGCAGACAGCCGAGCATATTCACCATACGTGCCCAATATCCGCTGATTTGATCTTGGCGCCGTATTCTGCTGGCAGCGCGTCCTCTCTAACTATTTGCATGCTCGACATAAGAGGCGAACATCGAGGAGCAGTTAAAGATTTAACGGATTTCGGATATGTATTGCAGTGTACTTAGACACTTATCAAGTTACCTTTCGATCAAAACTAATTATCATGATTATTTCGGCTCATCGAAATTGAACTGGAAGTATTTTATCCTGCAAGCTCATAATTGCACGGTCCGCCACTGTAGCGCTAGCATTCAGAAGGCATGCTGTCGAGATTGTACTGCCACCTAGCAACAACCACGGAACTGAAATCAACCTTTTCTCCATGCACGAACGACAATAGGAGACGTGTTGTTTTTTGAGAGAGTGATACAGGACGGAGCTACTTCTGCTATTGTCGGTGGATTTTTACTAGTATTAAGTGAGAAAGAAGAAAATATGAAGATTTTATTTGACCCTGGGTGATCCTGTCGCCGAGAGGCGATGACCTTATCGCTATTCCATTCCTTTTTCTACTACCTTTAAAATAATCTGTAAGTAACCATCCAGTGCTTGTTTACCCAGGAGATCAAACGATGAGAAGAGCAAATCGGATAATTCCAGGTTACCGAGTGGATTACATAAATTCGTCCCGCTTAATTGAACTGCTTAAATTTATAATATTCCACTATGTAGTTCATTTTAGTGCACAAGAAATTGAATTTAGCCTATAACGAGAACGTAAACTTCGTCATTTAAAATTGTGAATTAACTACCAATTTGTTAGGGCTTTTATGTAACTATTTGTAGAGTAATGGTACGTCTTAAATTTCTTAAATCCGAATCTCCCCTTCAGGGAAGTGATTATGAGCCGAAAATTGTTTCTTATGGCTAATTCTGCTGTGTATTTATCCTTTCTGGGTGGGTAGCCATTTTGTTTGGGTTCGTTATGTGACCCGGTCGCCATGGTTGCACTATTTATATGTGTGTGGGTGTTGCCCGTATTCTTTTGACATTCGCCGTCTCTGTTCTTTGTTATGTGATGACAGCTGACGTGCGCCATGAGAGAGATTGTTGGATTTTGCTCTTGGGAATAGTTCTGATCCTGTAATGCATCTCCATTTCTCCGTATGCTTGGCGGTTGTAAAGTACCGGATTATATTTGTCTTGGCGACTAATTGCACCTGTTGGTCACATGAAGTTTGTTCATGTTGAACTTGTGTTCTGCGGATTTCACATGCTACTGATCTTGTCCTACAGTTGAAGTGGTTCTTAAGAAACATTTTTCACTCTCGAAAACGGTATTGTGTGAAAACCCGGTTTTGGGTTAAGTGTTCAATTAAGACCGCCGTTCTTTCGTTCATTTCTTTAAGGTGCTATTTCCTAATTTATCCTCACTGAGGATTTCTCCAGGGAACTCGTTTGTGAGCTCAGATTGTATTTCTTTTTCATTTTCTTTCCCTGATTTTAATTTTAATGAACTTGAAAGTTCTATGATTAATTTAATTCCTTTTTAATTTTTGCCGAACTGAATTTTTACTTGATCTTTTTATCACAATTAATTAATTTTCTGTCATTAAGGTTATGAGTAACTTGAACATGAATTATTATTTTAGTCAGTGCGTATTATTTCTCGTCCAATCTACTCGACATCTGTAAGCCTAGCGGTTTCCATGCCTTGCTACGATCTTCTCTTGGGAAAATCTTGGTAAGTGCTTTACTTCATTTAGTTTCCCTGATCGTGCAACTACTGTCGTGTAATACCTCACTTGTAAGTTCGCGACAGTGTTTTGGTATCAGTTAGCGTGGTTCTTTTGTTTTGTTTGCATTTCTTTTTCCTTGTGATTCTATTTCCCTTTTAGTAATCTCTTGAAGGTCATTTTTACCTATCTTTAAAATTATTGAATACTGACTAAAATAATAAAGTCGAACGTGTTAAGTGCATTGAACTGTAAAGGGGAAGGCAAGATTCGGCTTGAGACTATAATATTGTATATTTCTGTTTCATGTTCATTTTATCATCTCGCGGGAGCCCATTGCTGCAGTGTGAGGTATCTGAGGATTATGAGTCCCTAATTCTTTATCTTGGGAGCTTTGCTATGTCATACTGCTGCTTGTTGTATTAATTATGCTTGGACATTGTAGTTGGCAGTGAATTGATGAGTTATCTGATTTTATTTTGTTTTATTTTTCTATTATTAGCACCTTATTAGTTTAAGGTGTGAATTTGGTCATCAAGGAATAAGATCTGAGAACGTCTCATTTTCTTTTCTGCCCTTGTGTGCATCTGCGTCTCGGTGTGTTGTTATTTACTTTTGGGCATAATAATTTTATGAGTTTATCGTGCTCAATTTGCCTGCGAAGGAAGTGTTACCTGATCTCTATTTGTTTCTTTAATGCCTAGAGCTTCTCGTAAGGTGCTCTAGTCCTTTGATTTGCTGTTGTGCAGTTATTAAACGCCGTGGTGGAATATTCGAAATTTGAAAAGTAGATAAAATTTCTACTTGGAAATAATTTGGTAAAAGGAGGTTCTCGCACCCAGAGTAATCTGTTCCTTGGTTCGTTTCTTGCCCTCTACTATGTCTCGCTCTGTGTTATTTCCCTACCAGCTTAGGAAGGCGGAATTAGTATATGAGCTATCCATCCGCAATCTAGAACCACCAAGTACTGTGGGAGAGTGTGCTGCCTTGTTGAGTGCAAATGCACATGTTTCAATTAATCTTTCCCTTATCGGTCGAAGCAAATGCTGTGAAATCTTGAACCAAATATGTGAAGCATTGCATGAAATTAATGTTATTAGGGAGGAATTCTCTGAGCTGCCTCCGTCGAGAATTCAAATAAATAGACTGAAAGCCAGAGCTCATCATTATCTTGGTCGTATTCAGGATCTGCTTTCTATTAAACCTGAGGCTGAGCTTGTTTCTGAAGGCATTAGGTTGTTAACCGTTGTTTCAAGCATTTCCGCCGAACTTGACCTGTTATTAGTCAATAGGGATATTGAAAATTTAACCATTTCTGAGAAAAATAATCCTACAGTACCTACTTCTGAACCTTCCCCAACCACTACCGCGTCCTTTACTAACAACCAAGTACATGTTGTATGACTGCACCCATCTTGGAAAATTTATTAACCCGGCTTAGTTCTGCTTCCTTTCCTAATTGTTTAAAAGAAATATTCCGGGGATTATATAACTTTTCGGTTAACTCTATTGAAGAGACTATCAGTTTTTTGCGATTCCTTGTCGAACTGACTGATTCTGGTAGTGTCTATTCCGTTGACGACCTAGGTATTTTTCGTGCCCTCTTCCCTCATTGCGAAGGGATTTTGAAGAGAGAGGTTTCTGAGGCTGTCTAGAAAATTGTCGATCATTACATTTCATGAACTAGTGTTAGGGAAATTCATCCCTTCTCTTGCTCTCCAGAGCTTAATTCCACAGTACTGTTTCCGAACTCAGTTTCTGCATGAGAACCTACTGACTTATGTTCTAGATTTACGGTTCTATTGTAAAGTATTTAAAATTTCGGTTCCAGAAGGAGAGATGGTAGCTAGAATTTTAAAAGGAATATCTCCTGCATATCGTTCCTACCTTTCGTTGAATCGATGCCCAACTAATTTTCAAGAATTAGAAGAGGCCTGTTCTTTTGCCGAAGATGTCAAACACGGGGATGCCTCTAGGCCTGTGAATTTCCCCCTCCTGCTACACCAAATTATCCTGTCGTTTCATCAACATCTAAAGAGGTGAAAGCTCGTAAATGTTATAACTGTGGGTCCCGAAATCATTTAAGGAATTCTTGTCCTGATGTCAGACGAGATTCTAGTGTATGTTATTCCTGTGGCTCTAGACAGCACGTTAAGAAAAATTTCCCCTTAGTAGGTTGAAAAAGTACTGAATGACTACAGGCCAAGGAAGTGGAGTGTAGGCATCCTACTCTCGAGAAATCTATAACTTGTGAGAAACCATCTGCCCGCACCAATGTAATAAGATTTCAACTCATGTCCCCTTCCAAGGTACTTATACTCCCGTTGAAATCAATAACGAGCCTGTAATCGCCCTGCTTGATACCGGAAGTGTGGTGTGCTCGAATAATTCAGTATGGTACTATCAGATGAAATCTTCGTGTAAATTGCCTGGACTGGAACTTACTAATGTTAAATGCGTCACTGCTAATTCTCAATTTCTGGAAGTCTTGAGTTCGGTGAAGGTCAAGTTAAGAATAGGTAATTTTACTTGGAAAATTAAGTGCTTGGTGACACCTAACCTTTCTTGTAATTTGATTTTAGGTGCCAATTTTCTGTCGAGGTCTGGTCTCGTTTTAGTTTTACAAAGTCGATTTTTTTCAAATTTTCTCCTGGTCTGAAATTCGACTTAATTAACGTTCCATTGAAGGTCCTTACTACTTCATGTGTGGGTTACCTCAGTCTGATGATTCTAGCGACATTGATCGCCTTGACCTAAACCATTTAGGGGATGTTGAAGCTAATCAGGTCCGCACTCTGTGTAAGGAGTTCCCGGAAGTCTTCACTAACAAATTAGGCCTGACCGATGTTCTTGAGTACGCTATTGAGTTGTCATACCACCAACCTGTTCGACCTCCTCCTTACCGTCTTTCTCCACCTCGCATGAAGGAATTGAAAAAGATTGTAGAGCAAATGGAGAAAGATGGCGTAATTAGACCTACTTCATCCTACGCGTCCCCAGTTTTCTTGGTGCCTAAGTCCTCCGGTGGCTTTCGAGCTGTTGTTGATTATCGAGTCTTGAACAGCAACATTGTGCTTCAATCTATCCCGTTGCCCGACCTTCATACTTGTTTTGGATGGTTTTCAGGAGCAAAATTGTTCACTGTGCTAGATTTATCCAAGAAATCCATTCCCCTTACTGCGTTTATAACGGATTGGAACCTGTATGAGTTTTTGAGACTGCCCTTTGGCATCTCGTGTGGCGCCGCAGTGTTGAGTAAACTGCTAAATTCCATCCTCTCGGACATAAAATTCAAATTCGTATTTAATTATTTGGACGATTTGTAATTTACTCCAATACGTTTGAGGAACATATGGAACACGTTAGGGAAGTCTTGCAACGGCTAACGAAGGCCGGATTTACGGTGAAGTTATCCAAGGTTGCATTCGCCAAACCTAGTATATTGTTCCTAGGGCATGTAGTTTCCTCTGAAGGTGTCTCAATCGATCATTCCAGAACTCAAGGCATCAGGGATTTCCCACCTCCTAACGATGTTAAGGGTGTCGCCCGCTTCATCGGTATGGTGAACTTTTTCAGAAAATGTATCCCTAACTTTGCAGAAATCGCAGCTCCATTGAATTATCTTAGGCGAAAAGATGTTAAGTTCACTTGGGATAGTGCCCAACAGGAAGCATTCACTTCGTTGAAAGTTGCCCTGACAAATGCCCCATTTTTGGCGATTCCACATTCTGAGAAGCGTTTCATTGTTCAAACTGATGCCTCTGGGCGAGCTATTGCTGGCGTCCTCCTACAGGAGCATGATAATGGGCGAAGGCCTGTAGCCAATGTATCCAGACTCCTCAACAATCTGGAGAGTAAATACTCCATCTACCAACTGGAATGTCTAGCTATATTATTTGCCCTAGAGAAGTTTAGGCCCTTTATCGAACATGTGAACTTCGACCTAGAGACCGACAATCAGGCTCCGTCTGGGTATTAAATAGGCCCAATGGGACCGGAAGAATAACCAGAAGGGCACTTCGAATCTCACCTTTTAATTTCAATGTTCGGTATATGCGTGGTTCTGAGAATGTCCTTGCCGATAGCTTGAGTAGGATGTTTGATAGGAATTGTGGTGCTGAAGTGAACCCTGATGAGGATGAACTTCAAGTTAACACCGTTGGTGTTAGTACCTTACTTACTGACCTTCCACTGTTGTACCACGAATTTGGAGATCATCAAAAATCTGATCCAGACTTGAAAAGCATCATTGACACAATTAATAGCGGTACCGAAGTAAAACCTTACTCCTTATCTAAGGGCGTTCCCTGTTGCAAGGGTCGGAAGGACCGTAACTTCAAAACCGTTGTCCCAAAGGTTCTAGTACCAGTCATCTTTAGATATTATCACTGCTCTCCCATTGGAGGTCATCTAGGAACCTATAAAACACGCCAGAAAATCAGGCAGTTCTTCATTTGGAAGAAGATGGACCATGGCATTAGAACCATGATTAAATCCTGCAAATCCTGTGGCATTAGTAAATCTAACTTAAATAATTAAGTTGGTTTGTTGTCACCGTCACAAGCCTCACGCCCAATGGAAAGGGTATTTATCGACCACGTGGGACCATTTCCCCGTTCCTCTCTGGGAAACACCCATATCTTTGTATGTATCGATGCATTTTCTAGGTTTTGTTGGATTTTTACCACCAGATCCACTAACTTCCGTACTTCTATTAACTGCTTAAATTAGATCTTTGCATCCTGTGGTCCTCCCAAGTTTCTGATTTCAGACAATGCCAGTTCCTTCACCAGTAATTTATTCAAGAAGTATCTGTTTGAGTTGTGCATTTCCCACGTAACTACCACTCCATATTATCCGAACCCTTCCTATGCCGAAAGGTTGAACAGAAATCTACGGTGTGCATTGATTGCATATTATCAAGACAACCAATCCAAGTAGGATTCTTGTCTGCACTGGTTGGCCCATGCCTTCAACTCCGCTATTCACGAGTCACATGGTAAGACACCTATGGACCTCATGTTCTGCTACACACCATATTCTCCGATGACTAATCTCTTACGTATTGAAGATCTTTTAGCTGAAGTGTCCAAACTGAATGACGTAAAAAGGATTTGGGATGAAGCAAAGAATTTGGCTGTCATATGAGGTTAAAAAGCGGTATAATAAAGGTAGAACCTCATCGAAATTGAAAGTTGGTGATCAAGTGTATGTAAAATGTTATCCCATCAGCAAGGCCATCCACAAATTTTCTGCTAAACTTGCCCCCAGATATCAAGGTCCTTGTACCTTGTTGCAGTTTTTGTCCCCCGTATCAATATTAGTGAGTGATCCCGTAGCTAAACGCATTAGGCGTGTGCATCTTTCCCAAATTAAGGCTTGTTAACTGGTTACGTTTTCTAGCCCTCTTGGTTGAATGTAACCTTGGAAGGTAGCTTCGGTAGCCTTTTGGTATTTTTAGTTGAACTTGGCTAGCATGCTGCTGATCGATGAGTGAATTAATTTGTTTTTATTATACTGAGATTGGTGGATGGCTCATTACTGAAGCTGTTAACTTGATTTTTTATTAATAAAGTGTAATCTACGAAATTGCTGTGACCTTATCTGCATTGGTATTATTGCTCTATTATGTTTGTGTACTTGAAAGCTTGAGCTTGCGTGGTGTACTACTGATTAACCATTTTGGGATTTAACCTTGTCAAACTTGCAGATTATGTTTTGAGGTTGGTTTTCTACCTGCTAGTGTTGTAATTTGACCTAGCGGAATCCTTTCTGGGCTGTTTATGTGTAGAATGTTTAGTAATGAATTCACCTATGCTGACACAACTTGATCATTGCTGGGCTGTGGTATTTTTGTGCTAGGGTGAATGGAGTGTGCTTCCTTTGACTGTGTCTGTGTGGCGCTCGGTAGTGATACAAGCTACGTTCTATGTTATTTATTTATGGAGTGATTATTGGTTTTGGTGTTATATAATTAGTCGGTGTCGGAGATGGTAACTCGTTTGCCTATACTCCGTACGGCTCTACTTCTAAATTGACGTTTTGGCTGATTTTGGCTCTGTCTGGCGGTTATGCGCTGAAGCATAGACATCCAACCAATCCCAAGCTGTCATTCATATCGATTTATATCGGCAGAGCACGATCTCGAAGCCTAGTTGCCAACTCTAATATTTACATTCACCACGTGGTTAACCTATCTTGCTCAGCGTGTATGCTATTCGGTACGGTTCGCGATCTTTTGAATTTTCCTTCAGTAATTAGTGTATTTTTCACATTGTTGGAGGATTCCAGCGACTCTGAGATCAATGGAGTGTTCCCTTTGTAGGCCATAACCTCCTTCCTGTGCCAGCCATTAGTGGTGAGTGATGTGTTATTTCCTCATTCTCTTTTATTCTTAATAATATATTATCCTTTAGTGTCAGATGTTGCTAGTAAGTGTAGTTTTTGTGAATTTGTTTTCAATCCATATTCATCAGGGCTGTTTACCGCGGTCGTATTGCATCAGCTGTTCTCGCGGGTGTAGAGCGCTGGCAACAGAGGAAAGGCGATGCTCATTTGTTTTGCGAAACTTCAATTTAGAAGTAAGGCCGTGCGGAGTATAGTGCATGAACTCTGTGTCTTAAAAGCGTCTCATTTCCTGGCCTCTGATGTCTTGTATTTATCTATTGCTAAAGAATCCCGTGCTCTCTCTTGGTTACCCTTGTCAACTGTTTCTGGTGCTTTATTCTACGTATGTGCTATTTTAACTTCATTTATCATGTGAATGTAGTCATACAACCTAGTGGACCTGAAGCTGCCTCAATTCTATTGCTCTTTAAACACCTTGATTGAATCGGTCAGTGCACTACTCTGAGCTCGGTACTTGAATTTTTTTAAACTTGAAGTTTGCCATTCTTTTAGTGTTTGGCTTTCACTTTGGGTTGCGGATTGCAGATGATGAAGTGTGATTTACCTGATCTACAGTTTGTTGTTCGTGTTCTTTGGTTCCGTTAAAGAAATCTTACCCTGAGGGGTGTATCTACTCCGAACCTAAAAGGCATGGTTCGAGTCCTGGATTTATGGTTCCTTTCGGGAAAGTGATTTCAATTGGTGGCGATTTGTTGGCTGGAAGTCATGTTGTGGAGGATGACTATCCTTTAATCTCTTATGAGTTAACTCATGTATCTTGGCAGTCTTTACTGTTAGTGTGTTATTGTGTCTGGTGTTATGTGGGTATGGTAATTCGGTATGGGCGGTGTGTTGCCTTTGATTTACCTCTGTGTCCCTGTAGATTTTGTAACGAATTCTTGCATCTATCCGCAACTCTTTGTGAATCACCTTGGTTTGTTATTAGTTCCTGGTTGATTTTGTGGGTTCTGGTTTCTTCATCCCATGTATGTTTGCATGACCTGTAGATCAGATGTCCTCTTGTCTAAATTTTTTTTCTTCTGTAAAGCTCATTTGATGTAACCTGCCACTCTATGGCATTTTCTTTTTCTCAGGGGTTCTTGCCGTAATTGGTTAGTCATCTTACCGTTCTATGGGTTTGCTAGTTATGGGAATAGCTAGTTTTCCCTAGTCGGTACTGGAATCTTCCTGCTAATGGTTTATGGGGCTATTAGCAGCGTTACTGCCTTCTTCATAGTTCTTCGAGCACTTTCCACGGACTGGCCTCGTATTCCGCCATTTATATTTTATTTGCCTGCTCTCCTGGGAATAGGGGGAGGTCCATGTTTGGGCGTTAAGCGACAGTGTGATGTGGATATCATGTATTTATAGACCAGATAATGCTGAGATCCTAAGGGATAACCCTTTTAGTCTTCTATCTGAGGTTTTTCATTGCCTTTTAAATTGATTAGACGTCTCATTGTGGAGTGAATTGTGTTAGTAATCCTGTGTAGTTGGTTAGTTATCTGATTCCAGATGGTTTCCCCTCCTGAGTTTCTTCCTTCCTTATTTCTGTCCTGTTGGTTCCTTGGTGCTTATTATCGTCTTGTGAAGTGTTAGTATTTGATCTGTAAGTTATTCTTAGTTTGGTGTTAATTGTCTGATCTGTTGTTGATGACATACTACTCCGGAACCTGTCATCTTGAAATTTAAGAGGTCTCCACCTGGTCTGGTCATTCTATCCCTTGCTCTGAATATGTTCCTCCTTTATGCCATGGATTTGTGTAATTTTAAATCCTTCCTTATTTCGTGTTGCTATTTGTTCGTTGAGTTGGTTTCTAGTCCCCTCCTTCTTCTGTTGGTTATGCATGGTAATTGTGAGATGTTGTTCCAGACCTACCTTAAACTACTAAATTATTTTGTTGTGCTATTTAAGCATTTTGGTTATTGATTATTTAACTCACTGATTAGTTGTGCTGCGGCTACTGCGTTCAAGGTTTTTTTTTTGTTTTCTTGGTTTCCTATGTAACTCCTTCCTTGGGGGTCCTGCTTTTGGTTTATTTTGAAACTCTAGGATTATTCTGTTTGTAGCTTAAGTGGATTGGTTGGATGCCTGATGATGTAGCAATTGACATGATGTTCTCTGTGTTCCCTTAGTTAAATGATATTGATGTACTGATTCCTTAGGTTAATTGTTTCCAGTTTCTCCCTGGGTGTATGTAAATGGCTTTTGCACGTGAATCGTGCCTTTTTCTATAGTAGAAGCTCCAAATGTTATTTAATAATTTAATTTTTTAGTATTGTTCAAAGGATAGTGAGTTCTCATAGCCTCTCTCACCCCAATTCTCCACAATTCTACCTACACGTGGTGCCCCTGTTAAGCTGAGCAACCCAGCGGAAGGTTGGGTATCAACCCCAGCGGGAATCTGGGTCAGCGAGCCGACAGGATGTGGAGGACAGTGGAAGGCAACGGGAAACCACCACTGGCAGTATCTTCCAAGACGTTCATGAGATGGACCTCTTTGTAAAAGATTCCGGAGGTAAAGATTCCCCTCATTCGGATCTCCGGGAGGGGTGTACAACGAGGTTTTTAAAATATGGAAGGAAGGAGAAGAAGAAAGAAGAATTATTGCGGATAGGGACATGGAATGTTCTAACCCTTTTACAGGAAGGAAAATTAGAAAACGCTAAATATGAGATGAAGAGAAATAATTTGGATGTACTTGGAATGTGTGAAGTGAGATGGGGTGGATGTGGAGAACTAGAAAGCGGTGACTTCCGAATGTACTATTCGGGTGAAGATAAAAATGGATTGCATGGAGTGGGAATACTGATTGGAAAACGACTGAAGAACAAAGTTATGAAGGTTGAATATATCAATGGAAGGATTATGATGATAAGACTGAACGGGAAAAGAAAAGACTTAGTGATCATTCAAGTTTATATGCCGACCTGTAATCATTCTGATGAAGAGGTAGAAGAGTGTTATGAGAAGATAGATCAACTCATTGAGAAAGAGGAAAAGAATGCATGTATTGTTGTAATGGGTGATTGGAATGCGGTTGTTGGTGAAGGATCAGATGGTAAGACCATTGGTAAATTTGGATTGGGAGACAGAAATGAGAGGGGAGAAAGGTTGATTGAATTCTGTAATGAAAATTGCATGGTGGTTGGAAACACTTTGTTTGACAACCACAAAAGGAGAAGGTATACTTGGATATCTCGATTAGATGACAAGAAATATCAAATTGATTATATAATGATACAACAACGGTACAGAAACTGCCTAAAGAATGCTAAGTGTTACCCAGGAGCAGACATTTATTCCGACCATATATTAGTTGTAGCAGAGGTAATGATTAAATTGAAAATAGTATGGAAAGGAAAGAAGAGAGAAGAAATTAATATTGAGAAACTGAAAGATAAAGACAAGTGTAGAGAACTAGAGGATGAGTATTGTAACAATAATACATTAGGAAATGAAACAGAAAATGTAGAAAGGAGATGGGAAACTTTTAAAAATGGGATAAAAGAAGCAGCTAAGAAAACGCTTGGAGTCAAGGAGAGGAAAAGGGCAAAGAAGGAATGGATAACATCAGAAATGATAAGTAAAATGGAGGAACGCAGGAAATGGAAAACAGTAAATACAGAAGAAGGAAAGCGTAACTACAGGAAGTTAAATAATGAATTAAGAAGAGAAACAGAAAAGGCAAAGAAGAAATGGTTGACAGAGAAGTGTGATGAGATAGAGCAACTGGAGAAAGAAGGGAAATATGACTTGATGTACAAGGAAGCAACAAATATAGTATTCAGAGAAAAGAGAAGGACCAACAGCAATAAGGAAATAGAGGCTACAGATGGCACAATGATATATGAACCCCAAGAAATAATGAAAAGATGGGAAGAATACATAGAATGGCTATATGATCGGGACAATCGACCAAATGAAGAAGAACTTGAATTAGAGGAGGAAGATATGGTTAAAGAGGATGATAAAGGGGAAACCATACTGAGAAGAGAGATCGAAGCATCACTGAACGAGATGAAAAATAGAAAAGCAGTGGGAATAGATGAGATTCCTGTTGAACTGTTAAAAGCGTTAAATAACGAAGGGAGAAAGGAGTTGATTGGATTATGTAATCAAATATACATGACAGGAAAATGGCCAAAGGACTTCAGTGAAATCATCTTAATCCCTATGGAAAAGAAAAAGAACAGCAAAAAATGTGAAGAACATAGGACATTGAGTCTAATTTCACATGCAGCCAAAGTCTTACTGCGGACACTCAACAGAAGGATATATGGAAAGCTGAATAACTTTATAGGTGAAGAACAGTTTGGTTTCAGGAGAGGAGTTGGAACAAGAGACGCCATTGGACTTCTGAGGGTGATAGGAGAGAGGTACATAGAGAAAAACAGGAAGGTTTATGCTGTATTTATTGACCTTGAGAAGGCTTTTGACTGTGTCAGATGGGACAAATTGATGACAATCCTGAAGAAACATGGAGTTGATTGGAGGGATAGAAGGCTAATAAAGAATTTGTATATAAACCAGAGAGCAAGAGTGAGAATAGGAGATGAGTTGAGTGAAGAAATTGAATTAGGAAGAGGTGTAAGACAGGGCTGCTCTTTATCACCGACACTATTCAACATCTATCTCGAAGAAATAATCAATGAAAGTTTTAATGGAAATAGTGGAGTTTGTGTTGGAGGTAGGAGAGTAGAATGTATAAGATTTGCAGATGATATGGTTGTGATGGGAGAAAGCGAACGTGAAATGATACAAATGTTAGATAAACTCAACATGAAACTAGAAGAATATGGAATGAGAATTAATAATAAGAAGACCAAAAGTATGATAATTGGAGGAAAAGGTAGAAGTTGTCATATTAGTATAGGAGGAGAAGAAATAGAGCAAGTCAGTAACTTCAAGTATTTGGGAAGTATGATCAGAGATGATATGTATTGCACAACAGAAATTAAGAAAAGAATTGCCATAGCAAAAGAAGGCTTTAGGAAAAAATCAAAATTATTTTGTGGACCACTAAACAAAGATTTGAGGAAAAGACTTGCTAAGTGTTACATTTGGAGCATGGCGCTGTATGGCGCAGAGACTTGGACATTGAGAAAGAAAGATGAGAGAAGATTGGAGGCACTAGAGATGTGGGTATGGAGGAGAATAGAACGAGTGAAATGGGAAGACCGGGTAAGGAATGAGGAGGTATTACGAAGAGTTGGAGAAGAACGAAGTATTCTACAAACCATTAGAAGGAGAAAAATGAACTGGGTCGGACATTGTTTGAGGAGGGACTGTTTACTGAAAGAAGGAATAGAAGGAATGGTGAAAGGCAAACGAGGAAGAGGAAGGAAAAAATATCAAATGTTGGACAATATCCAAGGAAATAAATATTCGGACATGAAAAACTTGGCGCAGGACAGGCAACAGTGGAAGAGGTTCATCCCATGACAAGACCTGCCATAAGGCAGAATACCTAGATAGATATAGATCAAAGGATAGTTGAGACCTGTTTTCCTTGGTGTCGGGAATTTAATATGAAACCTCGTTAAAATAATCAGGAGAAACTGTAACGGTTCGTGTGCTACTTGTTCAAAGTCGCCTGTCCATTATCGTGATCTTGTTCTACAAAACTCTGACGCACGTTGATCTGCTTCGGCTGACTGTTATCAGCTTATCATGTGAGCTCAAGGAGCTTGCTCTCGCTTCTCCTAGAAACGTCAAGGAAGTTTATTACCTGTACATTTGAAGTGAACCTTCATCACCGATCATCTTCGTTTCGCCCTACCCCATGTTAGTCTTCCGGGGAGGAGCAACAGTAACGGATTTCGGATGTGTACTTAGACACTTATCAAGTTACCTTTTGATCAAAACTAATTATCATGATTATTTCGGTTCATCGAAATTGAACTGAAAGCAGTGGCGGCTCGTGACAAAATTTTTAGGGGGTTCACAACATTTTTGTTCATGTCTCAAATCAGCAAAAAAGTAACATAGGTACATAAATCATTTCACTAACAGTTCCTTGTACGGTTCCTTCTTCACAAATACTTTGGTAGAACCCCTGTAACCGAGGATAAAATTTATACGAGACTAATTTGTTAGTGTAGAACAAAAGTAAAATTCACAATAACTTTACTACACTGAGATTATTGAAGGATGCGAGTACTATTCTTGGTTTTCAAACAGCACGAATTTCACCTGGGTGTTAGTGTAGAACCAAACCAAACCTCATGGCCTACCAAGCGACTGCTGCTCAGCCCGGTGGTCTGCAGATTACGAGGTGTCGTGTGGTTAGCACGACGAATCCTCTCGGCCGTTATTCTTGGCTTTTTTGACCGCCATCTCACCGTCAGATAGCTCCTCAATTGTAATCACGTAGACTGAGTGGACCTCGAACCAGCCCTCAGATCCAGGTTAAAATCCCTGGCGTGGCCGGGAATCGAACCCGGGGCCTCCGGGTAAGAGGAAGGCACGCTACCCCTACACCGCGGGCAGGCTGTCTTAGTGTAGAACAGTAGCAAAATTCATAATAGCTTTACTGCACTGCGAACACTGAAGGATGCGAGCACTATTCCTGGTTTTTAAACAGCACGAAGTTCACCTGGATATGACGAGAAGCATAGAAGGAATGTGTACCGCATTTACCGGTAAATTTTTTAAAATAATTATTTCCGAATTGACCCCAAAAGTCTCCACATTATTTCGGTTAGTCAGGTTCTACTGTTTCACATGGTAATTATTCTCATTTTGCAAATTATAGCCACTACTCTAAACAATTTAGCATGCAGTACAACCAACAATACTAGATCATGCTTAGTTAAATGATAGGATTTAGATTAGCAACTCACGTAAATGCTGATTATTTGTACAGGAAAGCAATCCTTCTGTCCTTCAATCGCGCAAATTTCTCAATCACTTTACGATTGAAGTCACTGATGATGTTGACAAATCTCTTCTCAATAGCAAGCATAGCCAGCGCTGACAGTCGTTCTCCAGTCATGGTGTTCTTCAGAAACGTTGTAATTCGTATTCAAAGTAGAAAAACACCTCTCGGGCTCCGCTGTCGTAATTGGGGTTGTGACAACAATTCGGAGTAATTCGTATACTTGTGGAAATGTGTCCCTATCTAGTTCATTGTCAAGCAGAAACTGCAACATGAAAATGGTCCCATCATCTTTCTCAAAGCCATTTCTCATATACAATACTTCTATTCAGTCCTCAGCTGTGTCTTATTTAGGCAGGGATACATATGCGCCACTGCATTCAGTTCTCTTTCTGGAAAAGAGTCTGAATAGACACCAAAATGCCTATTCAGAATTAGGGTACTAGCGAAATCTGCCGGTAATGTAATGCAATAGTAGCTCCTGGGAGGCTGTGGCTAACCATAATAGGGGAGGTGGCGGACCCTTGTGGTCAACTGTAATACTGCCACTGGGTTGAGGGTGGCTCTAGACGACAAGGCACGTACCTTACCGTGCTCCTCGCTAATGGGAATATCAGTGCAGAAAACCATGACGTCATCTGCTTTGCGCATGCGTATAGTCTTCAGCACAATAGCGCATTACCCAGTGTGCTCGCTGCACTGTCAGTCAAAACGAACAACTGTCGGTGTAACGGAGCTACGATATAAGTCGATTGTCGAATGCTTTCGATCGATTGTCGAAATCAGGTCGAAAGAAAAGAATGAATGCGTAAATATGTAATAAAACTGGGTGTTCACGTGCTCCTGTGAGCCCACCGCCACTGACTGAAAGTATTTTATGCTGCAAGCTCATAATTACACGGTCCGCCACTTTAGAGCTAGCATTCAGAAGGCATGCTGTCGAGATTGTACTGCCATCTAGCAACAACCACGGAACTGAAATCAACCTTTTCTCCATGCACGAACGACAATAGGAGACGTGTTGTTTTTTCGGAAAGGATACAGGACGGAGCTACTTCTGCTATTGTCGGTGGATTTTTACTAGTATTAAGTGAGAAAGAGGAAAAGATGAAGATTTTATTTGACCCTGGGTGATCCTGTCGTCGAGAGGCGATGACCTTATCGCTATTCCATTCCTTTTTCTACTACCTTTAAAATAATCTGTAAGTAACCATCCAGTGCTTGTTTACCCAGGAGATCAAACGATGAGAAGAGCAAATCGGATAATTCCAGGTTACCGAGTGGATTACATAAATTCGTCCCGCTTAATTGAACTGCTTAAATTTATAATATTCCACTATGTAGTTCATTTTAGTGCACAAGAAATTGAATTTAGCCTATAATAAGACCGTAATCTTCGTCATTTAAAATTGTGAATTAACTACCAATTTGTTAGGGCTTTTATGTAACTATTTGTAGAGTAATGGTACGTCTTAAATTTCTTAAATCCGAATCTCCCCTTCAGGGAAGTGATTATGAGCCGAAAATTGTTTCTTATGGCTAATTCTGCTGTGTATATATCCTTTCTGGGTGGGTAGCCATTTTGTTTGGGTTCGTCATGTGACCCGGTCGCCATGGTTGCACTATTTATATGTGTGTGGGTGTTGCCCGTATTCTTTTGACATTCGCCGTCTCTGTTCTTTGTTATGTGATGACAGCTGACGTGCGCCATGAGAGAGATTGTTGGATTTTGCTCTTGGGAATAGTTCTGATCCTGTAATGCATCTCCATTTCTCCGTATGCTTGGCGGTTGTAAAGTACCGGATTATATTTGTCTTGGCGACTAATTGCACCTGTTGGTCACATGAAGTTTGTTCATGTTGAACTTGTGTTCTGCGGATTTCACATGCTACTGATCTTGTCCTACAGTTGAAGTGGTTCTTAAGAAACATTTTTCACTCTCGAAAACGGTATTGTGTGAAAACCCGGTTTTGGGTTAAGTGTTCAATTAAGACCGCCGTTCTTTCGTTCATTTCTTTAAGGTGCTATTTCCTAATTTATCCTCACTGAGGATTTCTCCAGGGAACTCGTTTGTGAGCTCAGATTGTATTTCTTTTTCATTTTCTTTCCCTGATTTTAATTTTAATGAACTTGAAAGTTCTATGATTAATTTAATTCCTTTTTAATTTTTGCCGAACTGAATTTTTACTTGATCTTTTTATCACAATTAATTAATTTTCTGTCATTAAGGTTATGAGTAACTTGAACATGAATTATTATTTTAGTCGGTGCGTATTATTTCTCGTCCAATCTACTCGACATCTGTAAGCCTAGCGGTTTCCATGCCTTGCTACGATCTTCTCGTGGGAAAATCTTGGTAAGTGCTTTACTTCATTTAGTTTCCCTGATCGTGCAACTACTGTCGTGGAATACCTCACTTGTTGTTATTATTATTATTATTATTATTATTATTATTATTATTATTATTAGCGTGTGGCAAGGGAATTATATACATAATATACAATATATACATAATAACAAAAACATTGATTCACTTCAGGCGTTAGTGTTATATCTGAATGTTCAACTTTTCAATCCACTGTAGTGCTTCCGCTGTTGGAGATAGGAAGTCTTCCAAACTACCTGGATAAGCCCGCAGTTGACACTCGCTTACAATGTGAGGAATAGTCTGGCGAGGGGCTCCACAGTCACATTCTGGAGATGGTACGAAGTTCCACTTGTTGAGAGAATCGCTGCACCTTCCATGACCTGTCCTGATCCTGTTCAGTCTGGACCAAGTTGCACGTGGTAGTTGGGATCCATTTGCAATATTTTCCCCTCTGAAGATGTTATGCAGGGGCACGTTGGGAGAGTTATTGCAGCGGCCTTTCCACTCCTCCAAAGCATTGAAGTTGGTGGACGTCTTCAGAGCAGCATCACAAAGGGGTGGATGTCGTGTTTTCAGTCTTTTGAGACTAAGAGCTGGTATGTGATTTAGAACAGGTAGCAGAGGATTCTTGCAGATCTTGTTGTACTCTCGAACAAGAGCTCTGGATCTTCGTAAGTCGGGTGGCATTATTCCTGACAACAGTGGGAGCCAGTGAACTGGAGTTGATCTGATGGTGCCAGATATAAGACGCATGCTGGTATTCAATTGTGGGTCAATATACTTTGTATACGGGCTATTAATCCACACTGGAGCACAGTAGTCAGCAGCAGAGAAAACCAGTGCTAAGGCTGAAGAGCGTAGGATGTTTGCAGTAGATCCCCAAGTAGTACCAGTTAGCTTCTGAATAATATTGTTTCGGGTTTTCAATGTCTTCGAAAAGTTCAAAAGATATTGTTTGAATGATAAAGTCCGGTCCAAGGTAACACCGAGATATTTTGGATACCTATTGTGATTAAGTACTCGATTGGAGAAGGTAATATTTAGTTTTAAGTTAGCGAGCCGGTTACTCAAATGGAAGCAAGAAACCTCCGTTTTGACTGTACTGGGTCTGAGTCTCCATTTCCTGAAATATTCTGCCAATGTGGATAAGTCCTGAGTCAAAATGTTCAGTTTTCTCAAAAATCTTGTTGTGTGGCCAGGGTCAAGTCATCAGCATTGCAGAACTTCCTGGATATTGTTTCGGGAAGATCAGAGATGTACAGATTAAACAGTAGTGGCGATAAAACTGATCCTTGGGGCAAACCATTATGCAGTTTTCTCACTGAGCTTTTCTTTCCACCTAAGCAGACCTGGAATTTCCTGTCGCTGATCATATTGTTGATAAGCTGTGCAATCGTTCTGCACGGTATAGCTCTGAGTAATTTATAAATCAATCCTTCCTTCCAAACGGTATCGAAGGCAGCCACAAAGACGGCAGATATTTTAAGCTTTTGCTGGTATCCGGCCTCAATATAAGATCACAGCAGTTTCGGTTAGGTCTGATCCACAGGAATGAGTTCTAAAATGGTTGATGTTGTAAGTTCGCGACAAAGAGTAGACAGTTACAAGGGAACCCATTGTTATAGTTCAGCCCAAAGCAGTGCTATCAATCATAGGCAGTAGTATTAAACCAGTTTATCACATTAAATACTGTAGAATCGGCCGAGAATAACTCTCGGTTTTGGACATGTTCCATATGACAATAAATGGAATAGCCCATTGTACAGCCATAAAGTAAATATTTACAGCCAAAATGTCATTCAAGCAATTCCACAGCCTTACTAGGCTATAATTCTCTGCTGTTAGAAGGAAACCATTTAACAGATCATGGGGTCCTTGACGTCTTAAGGTTGGTGTTTTTTCATCATTACATTACTTTCGTGAATTCTTTTGAACGAGGCCCAAAAAGATAGCCAGAGAACTTCACAAGGCTCAACTTGGGTAATTTCGTTAACAATTACTGGGCGGAGACATACCTGAAGTTATGGACTGAACGACATCTGGTACATGTGCTTGGAGAATCTGTTCATACTGATGATGATGATGCCTGTTGTTTAAAGGGGCCTAACATCTAGGTCATCGGCCCCTAATGGTACGAAATGAGACGAAATGAAATGACAAATAAAAGTCCAAAATCCTCCACTGGCCAGAATTCAAAACGTGAGGACGATAGATGGATGGATGGATGGATGGATGGATGGATGGATGGATGGATGGATGGATGGATGGATGGATGGATGGAGGGATGGACGGACCAAAATCCAAGTCAGCGGCCCCTCATAATGGTACTTATCGCTATAAAAGTAGAACCAGTGTATTTGTAATGTTGCGGTAGTAATCAAAAGTAGCGTAGACTAGCGGCATTCCTCACATTGTGGTACTACTCACAGGTAATGAAATTCGCACATGTATTACAACCTACATTGTGGGGCCATTGGGAGGCAACGCAATCCTATGGTGTTCATCACATAAGTGTAATAACCACAGGGACTCGTACTATCCTGCGGCAAGCCAGAACCATGGGTTCCCTCATCCCATGGTGTCGCTCATATAGTGCTACTAATCACAGGTTCTGCAAAAGCCGTCGCGCTCTCGTTGCTATTAATCACAAACCTATTTGGTACCTAACATAGTGGTACTACGCGCAAGTAAAATCGACCCATGGTGTTCCCCGCTTGGTGGTACTAATCACAAGCAATGGTATGGTTCTATTGTAATAATCCCTTGGTCGCCCCTTTTAGTCGCCTCTTACGACAGGCAGGGTGTACCGTGAGTGAATTCTTCGTCTGCGTCCCCCACCCATAGAGGGTTGTATGTTTGGTCCGCGAGAGGTATTTTATTTCGCTCAAGTCCGCCGGCAAGGTGCCCCCTCCCCATATCCGCCACCTGGGACGCGCCACGTGGGAGTAGCACCTCTCCCCCTGCTACGCCAGCGTAGTAGGTTCGTGGTCTGTTCATACTGGCTCTTAAGTGTGAGTCATTTCTCCCTATAGGCTTCAGATTCCTCGAAAATCCCAATCTGTGTTCTCATTGTCATCTTTAATAGCATTTCTAACCTCCCACGACAAGCCGGCGATCAGCTTTATCTTCAAGTATTTTAAAGCATCTCGCCTTCTTTTTTGACAATCTCTTCAAAATTATGACAAGCACGAAATTCTGTCCGCTCTTTATTGATACCAGAATCCGTCATTGTGTTCTTGTGCCGTTCTTTAAGCTTTTCTTTAGAAGTTTCACGAGACCTTGTACATTGTGCGACCTAAAAAGTCCTGCCGCGGCCGCCAGATGTTACGAATAATATTAATGAGGCACAATTATAAAGCCAATTAACTGATTTATAGGGACGTAAAGCAAATAGCATTATTAACTTATTTATATAAGAAAATACTTTTTTCATACAATCTCGAAGATACTACGAGCCGAACAACTCGTAAGACAAGAACCAAGAAAGCAAAAACAAAACGATTATCAGCATAATTCCAGAGAGAAACAATAGGTTCGTTCCAACACGAGTCCCTGATTGCCCGACGCATTCGCAGTTGAGAGAAAGCGTTCCAACACACACCAGACCAATCCCGGACTGATGCACGTATAGCGATACATGGAAACCCTTGCGCTGAATCGGTCGACCTTGAGTATCTTCGACATTCGTATTGGCAACCTTTGAAACGCAAACTATGAATCGCGTATGCACCGCTGTGCGACATCTGGCGTACACTTTACGTACTAGTACTGTTGTTGTTTACTCAGCAAAGCCAAACTATAGAATTCATGCTAGGAACAAGATTCGCATCAAGAAATGTTATACAATATGTGTGTGACACAGTTATTGGTGTAAGATAATAAAGGTTTAGAAAATTCATATCGATCGATCGTATTATCGATTCAATTCAGATTTCATTTCCATTCAGTTGTCAGTATTACCGGAACTGGGAGAGCTCCCTCCTTACTCCTCATCACCGTAAAAGAAATATCGCTAAAAGGTGTGCGGAGTATACTCAAATTCGGCATTCCAACACACCTCAAAGTGCCTGTGGCATGAACCACGTGCATTTCCACTCTTGTTCTTCTCACATGTGGTTTGTTAACCTCTAAGCGGTAATAATTATTTCTAAATTTGTTAATGAATTTTGTTAAGGTACTTGTGAATTGTTTCCAAGGAGTCCCTCGCCTGTCAAATGGGAGTGGGACTCCATTACTCCCATAGGTCCGAGGCTTGCTTAAAATGTTCTGAGCTCGGTAAATTTATGAAGCAGGATGCTGCCCTACTTGCACATAGTCCAAGTGAGGATCTCTCCTCTAACGGGTTATGGACCACCGGTGCAGTGTATAGTCCTAGCCGCCTGAGCACAAGGAGGGCCACGACTCAGAACATGTCAGAGATGCCCACTCCCATTCCATAGCAACTGGTATCCCGACTCTCAGGACCACTTACTAGCCCACTCAGCCGTTTTCCATGGTTCACGAACTAGGACGTGACTGCAGTATAGCTCGCAGTTGCGATCAGCAGTATTTTGTAAGAAGGAAGTCAGCTCCCAGACGAAACTATCTTTACATCGGTCTGTTTTCAGACCAACTTTGCTTTACGGGAGCGAAAGCTGGGTGGACTCAGGATATCTTATTCATAAGTTAGAAGTAACAGACATGAAAGTAGCAAGAATGATTGCTGGTACAAACAGGTGGGAACAATGGCAGGAGGGTACTTGGAATGAGGAGATAAAGGCTAATTTAGGAATGAACTCGATGGATGAAGCTGTACGCATAAACCGGCTTCGGTGGTGGGTCATATGAGGCGAATGGAGGAGGATAGGTTACCTAGGAGAATAATGGACTCTGCTAGGGAGGGTAAGAGAAGTAGAGGGAGACCAAGACGACGATGGTTAGACTCGGTTTCTAACGATTTAAAGATAAGAGGTTTAGAACTAAATGAGGCCACAACACTAGTTGCAAATTGAGGATTGTGGCGACGTTTAGTAAATTCTCAGAGGCTTGCAAACTGAACGCTGAAAGGCATAACAGTCTATAATGATAATGTATGTATGTATGTACTTGTGAATTGAGGAGTATAAATAATAAATAAGTAAAAAAATTAATAAATCATAAATTAGGAACTAGTAGATAACGAATTAATAAATACGCAATAAAAAATGGAAAAGTATGGAGATTTCGTTGCATCTTTATCCAGTGAAGATGTTAGCAGCGCCAATGTTGCTTCTGGACTAGCAATGTTATTGTGAGTCAAGAAGGCGGTGATCCTTGTATAAAGCTTATGGCAACTCTTGTAGTGTTAGAGGAAAACTGAACAAACATAATTTTTAGCCATGTGTAGGCTAAACATGGGTTGAATGGTGCCAACTTTTTTGTTCACCACCTGTATTACAGTGATAAGTTAACAGGATGCATGATATTGTATAGAGCAGGGATGGCGAACCTTTTCCTTCTAGTGTGCCATTTTAACTCTTGTTTATTATTATCATCTGTTGACTGTGCCACTTGTTGCTTTTTATTTCCATTACGGGATGTCCACAACCTACAACCCCCCCTCCCCCGCCCCCACCCTCGAGACTTCCTTTCTAAATTCCCGACTATGTTTCATAATATGTTATTTATTTATTCATTTACTGATTCATTCATGTATTTATTTATTTATTTATTTAATTTATTATACATATATCTTGTAAATACATTTGATTGCATGTTCCGTGAGGCTGTACCTCAATTATATGGCAACGGCAGTTTCCCCACTCCTAAGCCTCTCCTATCCCATCGTCGCCACAAGACCTATCTGTGTCGGTGCACTTAAAACAAATTTAAAAAATAATTATTAGATATAAAAATCAAAAGTACTAATATTGCGAATGGACTTCACTACCTCCATTAGCTTCATTATCTTTCCATGTTGTAGTTTGTACGCTCAACAATTAAACTAGTTTCTCCTTCATCACATTTCCATAAGGAAATCTATAAATAAATAAAAAACAGCCATCCTTATTTGCAAGGTCACATTCATGATTTCATCAAAACATACTGCATACATGTGGGAGTTATCCAAATTAGCTTTCAAGTGCTCCGAAACTACTTCACTCATTTTTATTATGCTATCCTTGACAGCAGTTCAGCTGGGTGGCATTCCTTTGATTCTGTTAATTATTAGTTGTTTGTTAGGGAAATTTTCAAATAATGTGTCGAACGTCAATAAGAAACTTTCTTTCAACAACTCACCGTCAGAAATCTGTTTCCCATGCATGTTGTACTATGCAGTGAGACGGATAGAAACAGCCGCACTGATATTATTCCTTGGCCGGAAAAATGATACAAAAGAACTAGTTTGTTTTGTGTAATGTTGGATATTTTGTGAGACAAACTCTCTTCTTTCTTCATTTGAAATGGAACCAACATTTGAATGACCAGTCTCGAAATTGCGCTCTACATTAAATGTGGGGGATACAATTGTTTTCGAACACAGGCAACACATCTTTTTATCAGTCCGAATTCCCTTAGCCAGAGTTCTTGAAAAAATACGGTCACCACCTTTGTTAAGTTTCTGTTCTTTTCGGCACCGAAAACATGTTTGCGATGTCCGTATACAAAACCACCAGAAAACGAGACTATCTCACTTGACTTCCGGACCTATCAGTGTAGCAGTTGCCATATTGCACGTCCGAATGGAACTAGTATTGAGATTTTCGATATTTACGGTATTTCTTACACGTGAAACACTATAAGATATGCATTGTCTGTAGTACAAGACGTATATATAAAATATTATGATCATGTGGCGTGCCACCGAAATCGTGTTCGCGTGTCACCTAGTGACACGCGTGGCATAGGTTCGCCATCCCTGGTATAGAGGTTGTAAAAAGTGTAATGATTATTTTGTTGCCAGTATATCCATTTAATGTACTACTGTAGCATGAATTTTAAATATGTATATCAGAGCCTATCTGTACCCTCGTGAGAACCATCCCCACCCCCACATACACCTCCACCCCTCGTAAACAGGTAAATAAAATGTTATTTAAATGTTATTTGCTTTACGTCCCACTAACTACTTTTTAAGGTCTTCGGAGACGCCGAGGTGCCGGAATTTAGTCCCGCAGGAGTTCTTTTACGTGCCAGTAAATCTACCGACACGGGGCTGTTGTATTTGAGCACCTTCAAATACCACCGGACTGAGCCAGGATCGAACCTGCCAAGTTGGGGTTAGAAGGCCAGCGCCTTAACCGTCTGAGCCACTCAGCCCGGCCCGTAAACAGGTATGTTTAGAACCTTCTAAGGTCTTTAGTTGGATTAAAATTTCAAACTGCTGTGAAGAATGTTGAACGTGAGGGTACTTAAGGGCTGTAGTAAGGATGTATAGGAGAGGGCACATAAGTGACTGGTAAGACCACAATTAGAGTATGGTTCCAGTATATGGGACCCTCAGGAAGATTACTTGATTTGAGAACTGGAAAAATTCCAAATGAAAGCACGATTTGTTCTGGGAGATTTCAGACAAAGGGTGAGTGTTATGAAAATTTTGCAAACTTTGGGCTGGGAAGACTTAAGAGTAAGGAGAAGAACAGCTCAACCAAGGGGTAAGTTCTGAGCTGTCGGTGAAGAGATGGTGTGGAATGATGTCAGTAGATGAATAACGTTGAGTGGTGTTTTTAAAAGCAGGAAGGATCACAGTATGAAGGTAAAGTTGGAATTCAAGAGGACAAATTGGTGCAAATATTCATTTATAGGAAGAGGAGTTAGGGATTGGAATAATCTACCAAGGGAGATGTTCAACTTATTTGAAGTCATTTCAGAAAAGACTGGGGAAACAACTGATAAGAAATCTGCCACCTGGGTAAGTGGACTAAATGCAGATCTATGGTGACTGATTATTTTGTAAAGTGTATATATTTTGTTTAATAAGAGTATGTTCCAATGTTAAATTAAGTGTGTATATGTATGTATGTATGTATGTATGCACGAATACAAATGCTGTCTTTGTCCTGATAATAAATATGGTTCAAAAACTGAATACAATGTATTTTCAATGGACCATCATTCACGATATTCACGATAAAGTTCGGGACCTGCCGCTGACGAATCCCAAACAGGCGCATGCGCATAGGGCGATGCATGAATCCGCCGGTGACCGTCAGAAACTCGTGTGTTGGAACGAAACTATTATGATACGTCACAGTCAGTAACCAAGTGAAAGAATTAAGTGAGATAATCAGTTGTCATGGGAAGTGTTAATAAGATTGAAAGTCTACAGAAGGAGTTGTATAATCTGTGTAAAATGCTCACTGTGGAAAGAGAAGGGAATTTTTAAATGTTAGTAAAGAATTGAAGAATGCCAATGTTATTACAGAAAGGAGGTTAGAACTGGTAAAGAAGAAAGTTGTGATGGATAAGACAGGATGTTTTAGAGATTAAAAAAGTTGAAACCCAGATCATTCAATACCAAAAACAGTATGTTCAGATGGAGAAAGACAAAGATGATTAATGACCATCCATCATTGTGGAGAAAGTTGCAAGCGTGAGAGAAGAAATTCGAGGAGAATGAACGTCATCTGGCTAATTTGCTTGGAGAATCTGTTCATACTGGCTCTTAAGTGTGAGTCATTTCTCTCTACAGGCTCGTTGATACACGAATTAAAGAAAGGAAAATAAAAAGTGATAAGTCAGAGATAGCATTAAATAAGTTAAAGTCAAAAAGTGTAAACATGAGAGAGATACCACAGCAAATTGAGCTGATTAAAGAGGTTGCATTGCCACGATTCAATACTACACAGTTAAGACTTTGAAATTTCTTAATGTAGTCAAACCGAGATTTAGGGAATGGTTTTTAGAAGATATCATCCGCCGGGATACAACGGAGGTTAAGATCGCTGAGGTTCTTATGTTTGATGGTGATGCATAGAAAGAAACTATTATATGCTTGATTGAATTTGAGACCGCTTTTAAGTCAAAAGTTTGGAGGGAAGGCTAAAGATAAAATTAAAATTAGCAGATGCAGGACTCAACCAGAAAGCAGTATGACTCAATACGTTTTGCAGCATGTGATACTAAATTAGTCTACAATTAAGATCATCAGACGAGGATATTGTGAGAAGGCTTTTAGGACTTTTTTCAGAAGTTCAGTTAGCAGCATGCATGCACAAAATGAGGAAATTAAAGACACTTACAAATTTCCTGTTACAGAACCGAAGAATCGGCAAGAACGGCATTAATAGGGATAATTACACCTACACAAGGCTGAGAAAAATTTAAAAAACTTGAAGGTGCATCAAGGTTATCTTGATGAATGTCAAACATGCGGCTTAAGCTATCGGCGACAACGTTTTCTAATCCTCTGATGGGCCGGACAGTGAATTTGAAAGAAGAGATCCTAACGGTCCATCGAGTCAATCTACAGGATCTACGGGGTCGGCAGAGGACCCATGACAATGCCATATTGTCGGTTTCAAGTTCAATGTGGACATGTTCGACATACATGCGGAACTTCTCGAGGGCAAAAAGAACTGCTAATCCTTCCAATTTATAGATGGGATATTTACTTTCCACAGGTGACACGCATCGAGAAGCATTGGCAAATTACGATTACAGCGGCAACGGCGTTAACTGAGGCATCAGTTTGAATAACAAATGTTTTGGAAAAGTCAGGTATAGAAAAAATTGGAGCGTTAGCGAGAGCCGTTTTCAACTGCTCAAAAGCAATTTTGCTGGGGTTTCTCTCAGATGAATTTCTGATTCTTCTTACGAAGTAAATTTAGCAGTGCAGTAATATCTGCAAATTTAGGGATGAACATCCGGAAAAATCCAGCCATGCAAACAAATCTGCTTACACATTTTGCATCTTTAGGTGGCTTGAAGTTCTGAATAGTCTTTGTTCTAGAATGATCTAACGAGACTCCGTTTTGGGATACAATGGGCCCTAGACATGAGATTTGACTAGGAGCGAAGTTGAACTTCGAGAGCTTGGCAGTTAATCCAGTCTTCCTCAATTTCTCTAACACTTCCTTGATGTGTATGAGATGATCCAAAAAGGTTTCACAGTACACAATGACGTCATCAAGATAGTGGAATATGTAATCGAATTTAATGTCTCCCAGGATAGAATCCTGGTGTCTGGTAAGGACAGTAGCACCCGTAGACAAACCGAACGGCAGAAGTTTAAATTCATACAAGTTCCAATCCGTACGGAAGGCTGTGATTGGCTTACTTTCCTCATCGAGGAGGATCTGATGATAGGCTTTATTCAGATCAAACGCGCTGAAAAAATTAGCACCATGAGACCATGCGAAACATGAGTGTAGGTCAGGAAGGGGTACAGACTGAAGTATTACCTTTCTGTTCAACTCCCTACAATCAACGACCGGAGGAAAACCAGCAGAGGGTTTCAGTACCGAGAATATTGGGGAAGCATATGGTGAACTGGAGGCTTGGATAATGCCATCGCGGAGCATGTCATCAATAATCCCTTTAAGAATTTTCATTTTGGGCAGTCAAGCGATATGGTGCAGACCGAAATGGGTTATTATCAGAAACGTCAATTTTATAAGCAAGCACTTAGTTCAACCTAAGTGAAAACATCTTTGAATTAATAACATATTTCAGGAATTTGACTAGACTGATTATCATTCAGATGACTTAAATCTAAGATTCATCTCATCGAGATCGATATCCATGATAGACATGCGTTACACGAATAGGTGACACGCATCGGAAAGCTAACGGATGAGCGAAGTTTGAAGCTGAGACACTTGTCTCGTCAATTCAACAACATCCATATACATTGCATATGAATTCCGCACTAATATTAAATGGACAAGGAAGATTCCGAACAACGAAACTTTTAATTTTCCAGGTGAATACGAAGGGGATAATTTTAATTAAAATGACCCCAGCATTTCTATCCATCATCAACACCGACACAATTGATGAGAAGCAGTATAATGGAAGGAAATGTACACGGACCAGACATTCTTTCATACCATTCCGCACTAATCAGATATATTCGATACTAATACCGGTCGGTTTCGATTATTTTAACATTGCAGCTCCTCAACTAGGAGTGCTTGGGGTGCCTTGCCCCAACAGTATTTTTTCCTACCGAGCTGAATGGCTCAGACGGTTGAGGTGCAAGACTTCTTACCCCGACTTGGCAGTTTCGATTCTGGCGACGTAAAGGAACTCCTGCAGGACAAAATTCCGGCTCCTCGGCATCTCCAAAAGCCTTCAGAAATAGTTAACAGGACGTAAAAACAATATTATTCATTCCATACAGTGAGTCATATTTATACCAAGTTTCATTCACCCACAATTTCGGTCATTTTGGACATTTTCTTCTCCTTCCCTTCTAACCCTCATTCCGATTGGGCTGAACTTTGACTTACACGGTATCGAGAGTGTCGCACTGTCGTACTGGTACCACGTTTTGCTGAGACCTATGCTGGAAAATACACACATGAATCCATAATCTCCAGATATGAACCCCACCCTCCCTTACCGGGATTGTAAGACACAATACTATATACCCACATCGGGAGAAAACGAGGCGTGAACTGCGGCTAGGAAAGGCCGAGACACAGCCCTGAACTGGAGATGCCCCTCGTTATCAGTGAACAAGGAAACGAAACTAATACTACAGCAATAAAAATCAGGATGAAATTTACATGGGGGTTTATTGATAAAATAAAATTCAAACACAGGTCATAGCGAGAAAAGCCAGTAATGAAAAGATAGTTAAAGGATTCAAACAATAGCATACCTTGTTGAAGAATTCTCTCAAAATCATTAAGTGAGCGTGCCGTTATTACACTCCAAAATTAAAATTAAAAAATGCCAGATAGCTCAGCTCCTCTAATAAAAACTTGATACGTCCTGTGGCAGTATTATCACAATTTACACGGCACAATAAGTTCGTTTCTTTCACGAGATCCCTTTTTTATTCATAGTACTCGCGTGTTTACACGCCATTATTCACACTACAATAGCATCATCTCATCAAAGCCTCCACGCATCAAGGAGAGTAAAGGTAGCAAGAAGAACAAAAACGTTAGATACTTTTTTGCTAGCGGCTTTACGTCGCACCGACACAGATAGGTCTTATGGCGACGATGCGATAGGAAAGGCCTAGGAGTTGGAAGGAAGCGGCCTGGTGTGAAAATGGGAGACCACGGAAAACCATTTTCAGGGCTGCCGATAGTGGAATTCGAACCTACTATCTCCCGGATGCAAGCTCACAGCCACGCGCCTCTACACGCACGGCCAACTCGCCCGGTAAACGTTAGATAATAACAGCCCACAGAGACCAACATCTCCGTATCAAGGCTCAAAGATTAAAATCCCAAAGACACTAACGGGCATTCGCACAACCCAAAGAATAAAGTAAACAAATATGGCGGCCTCACGGGCGAGCCATCGGCCAAGAACAAGACATGGCAAAAATAAATAAAGCAGTATCGAGATAAAACACCAAACACACAACCAAGATTAAAAGTGAAAATACAACTGACCGATACGTGACCTTCGCACTCCCCTGATTCACGGACACGCTCACACAATCACGCATGTGCCGGCATGGGCAAGAAATATGAGCAGCAGCTCCATTTTATTAGATCAACACCAATCCACATAGCACAACTCACCTGGTCACAACAACGGGTCTCGCATCAAACAGCTAACAGCGTGCACGGCCCAAACAATTCAATAACGGCATCAGATAAATATTCCGTGCTCACAACCCATCATGTCTCGCGCTCCGTACGACCAGAATGAAGTTTCGAGTCGACACGGCGTGCTTACACGCATTGGATGGCAAAATACCATACGACGCAGTGCACATCAAAATCAGTCCGAGACCCAGTTACCAACATCGCATAATCATAATAATAGCAACAGACACACATTCCATTCATGCTGTGGGCCGTAAGGCGCGTGTCAATCAAATGAATATCCCGGCGATAAAAGTAGAACCAGTATAAAACAAGAATCCACGTACCTGGCATATGAATAATGAAATCAATAAGAAACAAGCTAGAATAGGGTAAATTTAAATATGTTAAATAGTCATTTGAAACACAGGAAAGCTGCTCCTATTTGCGTGGCCTCCGTTGTTAGTTCATCTCTCCAGAACAAGGCAAAGATTCTCTTCAAAGAGATTAAACTCCCTAATCAAGCAAAAGCAACGATCTGACGTGTTAATGACAGTGCTGCTCTCTCTGGTGCGTTGATACAAACACATAAGTTGTTCGCACTGAGGCTGAATGAAGTCATTTACATACGAAAAACGTCTGATTAATAAACATACCAGTAGGCCCTCTTTTAAAATGCGTCTTTTCTTGCTGATCAGGCAAGGGACGTATTTTAAATGAGGTCGAAAACTTAAATCTAAGAGCGCGCGCGTCACTGAACCTAGGAACTAACAACTTAACAATCGCTATAAATATATACGGACGCATATGATTACAAAGGCCAGTTGCAATAATGTACAATTCAAAACAGTTCGCCTGTTTTGAGGTCTGCACTTTCTTGAAAATGTCACGCTGAATGAAATCAGTCTATTTCCAAACAATCCGTTCAATACTCGCTCGATTTAAAGTCAGGCATCCAAGGGAGACAGTGTCATTCGCCATAACATTTGCCACGAAATCAAAGGGTTTGGCATTAATTACGTACATCTCAACGGAATAATACCGATATTTCTTCCTTCTATATTTCTGTCATTATTTCACCTGAAAGAAAAAGGACTTTAGAAGACAGGCAACAATATGACCATCAAAATAAACATGCATTAGCACTAAGGGTAGGGAAAATATGCAAACTTTACGTGATCCTTCGGTAATACGGCTTCAGTGAGGACACATGAGCGTTAGATAACCTATTACTTTCCATATCCTCCAGTTCAACGGTCACAGGTCCAAGGAATCTCACAATCCTCCTGGGATTGTACCATTTGTGACACAGTTTGGCAGCGTTCTGGTTTGCTGCCTTGCTTAACGGGAACATTTTCACGAGGACCAGGTCTCCAACCTTCAGAGTGATCTCTTTTCTCCCTCGGTTGAATCTTTTTGCCACCCCGTGTCTGGCACTGACCAAGTGCTCGACGGCTTCCTTCCATTTTTTCTGAATATTCAAGCTCCTGGATGCTTGGGACAGGTATCCAATGTCCCATCTCAGTTGCAGCGGGTCAGCAAGGTTTCTCCCTAAGAACAGCTCACCCGGCGTCTGCCGGTGGGATTTATCAAGAGCATTGTTGAAAGCTAAAACAAAAAATGACAGATTATCGTCCCAGCTACGCTGGTCAGCGTTGTGGAATTCAGTCAGACAGGCTTTCAGATTACGATGGAATCTTTCGACGTGGGAAGGCTTGGGATAGTGGGGGCTCAGAAACACATGCTTAACTCCCCACCCAAAACACAGATGACGGAATTTACGGCAGTTGCAGGTAGACGCATTGTCAGTGACTAACATTTTCGGGGGGCCATAAACTCCGAAAATATGCCGAGATAAAAAATGGACGGCGCTATTCTAGTTAATTTTACGGACTGGGAATAACCATACGAATTTGGAAAAGGCATCTATGACGGACAGGATTGCAATGTTGCCATTCTTGGATTACGTGAGAGGACCGAAATAATCAATAAACAACTTTTCACCTGGGCACGATGCAACGTCAGCAGAATGGAGTGCAATTAGGGAGGATTGTGCAGGTTTGCACCGCTGACAAATGTCGCAACTTTTCACTACTCTAACACTTCCCTTTCGAGGTTAGGCCAAAAGAAATCACGAGAGATACGATGCAAGGTTTTATATTGATGGTGGTGGTGATTCTTGTTTTAAAAGGAAGTACAAGTAGGCAACCAACCTCTATATAACACTAATCAGAGGGGAAAATGGAAGGGATCCGACACTTCAAAAAATGAAGATACGGCCATAGGAGGACAAGGGCCACGAAGGGCGTGAAAATGAAAGACTCCCTAGCCCTCGCAAACCTAATAGCGTCGGGGTAGGAAAAGAACAAGAGTTGACGTAGGGAGGTCGGATAGGATAGTTGAAAGTGAGGAGCTTGGCACAAGTAAGTGGAAGCAATGTCAGGACTCAGCTGAGGGCCCCGTGGTCACCAACCCACGCTCCGAATTTCAGAGCTCCTGGTGCCTCTTTTAGTCGCCTCTTACGACAGACAGGGGATACCGGCGGTGTTATTCTATAGTCCCACCCACAGGGGGATTTTATTTTGACCCAGATGAGCGCCCAGGTAGGAATCATAATAATGCAGCATCATGGACCTTAATTTGAGATGAGCGTAAATTTTATCTTTACCATTTTTACGGCTACGATAAACTAGCAACCCAGGCTGAACGACTGAACGACTTGTCTCGAAGAGACCCTTCAGCGACTCCTTTCATCAGCTCTTGACAGTCATCCTTTTGGTGTTCAGAAATGTCGGTGAAGGACCAAGGATAATTTTGTAAAATATTGATTCTCTCAACATTTTCAGTTAGAAGACAGTCTTCCTCAGACTCGACCTCACTCGCCTTTACCCCATCGAACATGCGGGACAGACAGTCGGCCACAACATTCTCTTTCCCACCAACATGTACAACAGTCAATTTATAGGCTGATAGACGGAGGATCCACCTAGCCGTGCGGCCAAGTCGCTTCACATTTGCGCTCATCCACGATAGGGCTTGGTTGTCTGTATGGACTAGTTTCCCTTCCTCATCGGATTGGTTAAGTCCAGCGGAAACAGCAAGCTCACTGGAATAACATTGCAGAACGAAACAAGGAGAGAAATCAGGACTGTGGAGGACGGGGGCTTGACAGAGGGCATTTTCCAGCTGACTGAAGCCACGGGCTTGGGCTTCGCCCCAGACGAAGCGGCAGTTTTTCCTTTTTAGAAGATTCAGGGGGCTGGAATTTCGGAAAAATCTTTGATAAGACGGCTATAAAACCCAACCATTCCTAGGAACATCCTCACACCGCGGATATTCTTGGGCTGCGGGGACTCTTTATTGCATCTAACCCTGTCGGGGTTTACAGCGATTCCAGAATCGGATATGATGTGACCGAGGAAATTTAGACGCTTGGAACAAAGGGACACATTTTTAGGTTTTATTGTGAAACCGTGATTGCGCAAACGACTAAGAACTTCACGCAGATGAGCAGGGTGCTCGTCAAAATTTGATGAAAAGATAAGAAAGATCGTCCAAAAAATTGCAGACATAGGAAAATTTCAGATCTCCAAAGGTCGAATCCATCACGCGACTGAGCGCATGTCCACCAATAGAAATACCCATGGGTACTTTATTGAATTCAAGCAGGCCGAAATGAGTGGCGAAGGCAGTACAGGGGCGACTTTTGGGATCCAAGGGGATTTGGTAATACGCTGAATTGAAGTCAAAAACGGTAAAGTACTTAGCTCCATGAAAATGTTGAAAAGCGCTTTCAATGGAGGGCAAGGGGAAGCTGTCGAAGACAATGCTCTTATTGACCATACGATAATCAATAATAAATCTGAATCTACCGTCCTTTTTAGGGACTAGGAAGGCGGGGCTACTGAAAGGAGACTTGGAGGGACTGATGACCTTCTTTTCCAATAGGTCGTTGACACATTCTCTCATGGCTGACAGTTTTGGGGCGAGCAACCAAACGGCGGGGATCTAACGGGAGTATAACCTTTGAGGTCAATGGAATAGGAGAAATTTTAGCACAACCTAGATCAGGAGTCAAAACATCGGAAAATTCTTCCAACAAACTGTTTGACATGAGGTTTTGATTATCAGTTAGTTCACACGAGGCGTTGGGTAGTTGGGATTTCGAGAGGGCGCATACAGTGGCACGTTGGAAAGGGGCTTCAAAAGGGTACTCAACACCTGATTTAAAGCGAAAAGCGAAGGTACGACTGATGAAACCAACTGATAAACCGGTAGCCAACATAAAATCAGTTCCTAAAATAACCGGAACAGATAGATCGCGAGCAACATTGAACGTCCAATCCCACGCAAGACCATGAATTTTAATATGACACTCGATTCGACCCACGGGACATACCTCACGGCCATCAACGGACAGGAACTTTCCCAAGCTCTCACAGTCTTTTTTTTTTTTTTTTGCTATGAGCTTTACGTCGCACCGACACAGATAGGTCTTATGGCGACGATGGGATAGGAAAGGCCTAGGAGTTGGAAGGAAGCGGCCGTGGCCTTAATTAAGGTACAGCCCCAGCATTTGCCTGGTGTGAAAATGGGAAACCACGGAAAACCATTTTCAGGGCTGCCGATAGTGGGATTCGAACCTACTATCTCCCGGATGCAAGCTTCACAGCCGCGCGCCTCTAGCTCTCACAGTCTTGGAGATACTCCAATTTCATAGAAGACACAAGGGATTGGTTCATAAGGGAAACGCACGAACCAGTATCTAATAAGGCATACAGTATGCGCGATCCAATATACATCTTGGCCCAGGGTGTAGATGAGGGAAGGCCCCAGATCCTTTTATTAACACCAACACCAGGCGCCAACGACGGGCCATCACGCCGGCGCGCCTCTAGTTTCCCTGCCGAGAATTGCACCGAGGACACACGTGCAGAGTGACACCAACAAGACCACACTTTGGCGCATTTTAAGGGAGATTTAGAGCAACAATTCTTTGAGACGTGCCCCTTTTCCCGCATTTCCCGCACGACCTTGCTGTAGTGTCGTTTACAGCAGGCAAGATAGAAGGCTGAATAGCATTAACACAGCGCCGAGGCGGAGTTTCAATGCTGGAACCGCGATCGGGACTTCACACGGGGCGAGGTGGAGAAGGGGTCGTATCAAAAGAGACCGATCTAACGGGCGTACGACAGGCAACGTCAGGAAATGAACAATCAGATGGGGTGGGAGGCGGACGATACATTTTATTTTGACTGACTGTGGACTCGAACTCGCGACCTAAATGGATAATATCTTCAATATATTCAACCTGTGATCGCTTAATGTGTAATTTATAATCAGGGGCTAGATTTCTATAAAACTGGTCAAAGATTTCGGATTCTGGCACCTTGACACACATACTGTTGAATAAGGTTAAAATACCGGTGGCGTAATCGTCAATTACTTCGCCTACTCCCTGCGTCCTCCTAAACATTTCTTGCTTTAAGCAGTAATCCATGTCACACAACCCAAAACGCTGCTTGATACGTGTGGCGAAATTGTCTCATGACTGTACTTTAGCCTTTATCAGTCTGAACCATTTGAATGCTGGCCCCTCCAGCATTCCCGGGATAACAAGAACGAATAGGTCAAGGGGTAAAAAGCTACATTCGGCAATATCCTCCACCCGTTCGAGATATTCAATTAAGCTGGAGCTATTCCCTTCCCCAGAAAAATTCAACTTCCATTTCCTTACTACATCAGAAACAGGGTTCACATTAACATTACGATCACTGGCAGATCTAGAATTAGGGGAAACAGGGTCACCACGGTTCTCTCCGACGGCGCAACTCCTACTAAGCAATAGCATTTCTACCCTCAGGGCTCCTACTATTCACGCTACCAGACATAAGCGAAGCACTAACTTGATCAACACTGCTTTTTTTCTCTTTGGAGGTCGGAAGTTTCGGCGGCGAAAATTTCATTATCGTTATTCATTTCTAATGCCTTCTGACTTTCCTTATTGTAAGCAAGTTTTGACAGGCAATAGACACAACGCACGCATATAAATACCCACAATACAAACAAATTATAAATGACATTCAAGATTAAAATCAGAATATACTGGCTTCACAGGGCTAAATCTAGGGAATATTGGGACTTGACTTAATATGTCAAATATTATCGCCATCTACAGCTCTATCTCGTCCGTTTCTGTTTCAGAGGAGATATCCTAGTCGAGCACGCTACTGCTACCATTTGAACCACACCCCTCCCTTACCGGTATTGCAAGACACAATACTATATACCCACATCGGGAGAAAACGAGGCGTGAACCGCGGCAAGGAAAGGCCGAGACACAGCCCTGAACTGGAGATGCCCCTCGTTATCAGTGAACAAGGAAACGAAACTAATACTACAGCAATAAAAATCAGGATGAAATTTACATGGGGTTTATTGATAAAATAAAATTCAAACACAGGTCATAGCGAGAAAAGCCAGTAATGAAAAGATAGTTAAAGGATTCAAACAATAGCATACCTTGTTGAAGAATTCTCTCAACATCATTAAGTGAGCGTGCCGTTATTACACTCCAAGATTAAAATTAAAAATTGCCAGATAGCTCAGCTCCTCTAATAAAAACTTGATACGTCCTGTGGCAGTATTATAACAATTTACACGGCACAATAAGGTCGTTTCTTTCACGAGATCCCTTTTTTATTCATAATACTCGCGTGTTTACACGCCATTATTCACACTACAATAGCATCATCTCATCAAAACCTCCACGCATCAAGGAGAGTAAAAGTAGCAAGAAGAACAAAAACGTTAGATAATAACAGCCCACAGAGACCAACATCTCCGTACCAAGGCTCAAAGATTAAAATCCCAAAGACACTAACGGGCATTCGTACAACCCAAACAAAGTAAACAAATATGGCGGCCTCACGGGCGAGCCATCGGCCAAGAACAAGACATGGCAAAAATAAATAATGCAGTATCGAGATAAAACACCAAACACACAACTAAGATTAAAAGTAAAAATACAACTGACCGACACGTCACCTTCGCACTCCCATGACTCACGAACATGCACTCACACATTCACACATGTGCCGGCATGGGCAAGAAATATGAGCGGCAGCTCCATTTTATTACATCAACACCAATCCACATAGCACAACTCACCTGCTCAAAACAACGGGTCTCGCATCAAACAGCTAACAGCGTGCACGGCCCAAACAATTCAATAACGGGATCGGATAACTATTCCGTGCTCACAACCCTGAGGCGTTATTACGCAAAAGAAACATTAATTATGTAATATAATTTGGACTATCAACTGTCTACGCGACACTTGTTAAATGGTGTGCACTATCCACACAAGTAACATTTTGTGAATTAGGCATTTTGCTGTTGGACTCTGCTTTATTGACAATGTGCCGATGTGATGAGCGGTAATATTGCCATTATCTATTTGAAACTGGAATTCAACACTGTGACTAAGTGGATGATAATACTACTTATTGTATGTATGGCTATTGGGACATGGCAGCATTAAATTATCCTGCAAGTTATATCTAGTGAGTGTGATCGTTTAAGTCAAGGGTTTTGGGTAGCCCTAGCGCGAGATGTTTGGGATCTGGTCTTATCTCATATTTCATTATTGTTTATCTCTTGTGCTTGGCTGTTATGTAACTCATTTAAATTGCGTATGGTATCGGCCGGGATAACAGCATCTTGTTCGTGCTCCGTGTGGATGACAATGAATTGTTTTTCTCCTCATGTCATATTTGTTTTTCGGTGTCGGTGTTGTGAAGTTAACTGGCTTTTTCTATTTTAATATGTTTTGGGCGTCTTATTTATCGCCCTAGCCTTCTATTGCTTCTGCGATTTTTATTTTTTTTATTTGGGCTATTCTCTTTATTTTGTGGGATCTTGTGTGATGACATGATGTTGAAATTTGTGTCCCCTTGTGTTTTAACGTGATGTATCGGGCGACCTTATTTTATGTGGGTATTGTGGGGACTTAACCTCCACTGGTTGCTGTCCGAGGCCCTTGATTTGGCGCACAAACCATTTTTCCTGTGTTCATCTTAAATTTTATTTAATGTAGACATTTTAAAAAATGTGTAAGGTAAGGAGCTGGTGCACCAGGGTAGCTAGGGGAATGTACTTCTAAGTTAACGTTATTTACATGTAGATTATTTATTTAATGAACATTTATTATACTTCTATAAATTTATCATTTATTTTTTAGAATTTTTCTTGCTTTTCATAATTTAGTGTAGTGTAATATATTTATAAATTATATCTTTACTTTAATTTTATGAAAATATTGGTGTCATTGTGATGTCGCTTTGCCTCGTAATTCCTTGATCCCCTCCTGTCGTCTTCCATTATGGGTTGGTTCCAGCACTCTTCCTTGTTTGTTGCGTTATTTTCTAATTCGTTATGAATTATTGCTCTTTTAATTTTTATCATGTGTGCACACGTCCCTATGACGCGCGTCATTTCATTTCTTTCAATTGTTAGGGGCGTTGCAACCCATCATGTCTAGCGCTCCGTACGACCAGAATGGAGCTTCGAGTCGACACGGCATGCTTACACACATTGGATGGCAAAATACCATATTATTATTATTGGCATTGTTGGATGCGCTTGAGAACGGTTGGCTGTTGAGAGAGCTCTTGCATTATTGTAGTGATAAAGTAGTGAAAACCTATTGAAATAGCTTAATTTTGTGTATATCTGATTCATTTAGTGCTGTTTATATTGTGGTGTTTAGTGCTTGTTGGTGGAAATTGGGAGTAGTAATAATTATTTAAATTTTGTAACAAGTAATTCAGTTGGTCTTCAGTAAATTACGTTTTCTACGTTAAGTAGGCTAGCTAGGTGCACCTTGTTTCGAATTTAGGTTTAGGTAATACTTTAGGTAACAATATTAACTTTAAAAATATTTGTAAATACCGGTATCTGTAGGTTCGTTGGTTGTACTTACAAAGGCAGATTATCATAAGGAATAGTAGGTACCGTAACTTCTGCAGCAACTTCTCCGGTATTTCGTATAGATATACGTTCAAACTATCGCGAAGGTAATAATTTACTACATTAAAAAACACGATACGCCTGTAAACTTCCATTTAAAAAGAAGTTAAAGAGATTACACGGTAATAGTTAACAGTCGTATTGTTACTGATTATTGTCGCTCCTCATATTCAAATATTGCATTGTTGGCTACAGTCGTGAACAAAGGGTGTAGTGTAGTCAAGTAAATATAAATAAAAATCAGCTGACCTTTCCATTCATTTGTACTTCTGAGTAGGTAGTTAGTATCCGTAATTTATATTTCGCTCCCTCGATCTTTCAGTATTTATGAGCGGTTAGCTAATAATAATAAAGTTCATATATCCCAGTAATTGCAGTTCAAGTCCCTGGAGTAATAGTAGTAGTAGTTTTGACAGAAATATTTGAGAAATTATTGTAGACAACCTCGTATTTTTCAGTAGGCCTAATTAAGGACACTTTTTTTTCTCCGTCCCGTGGAGTAGGGAAAATAATAGTAATCCACCAGCCGTAATAATCACATAACCACATTTCAGTAGAATTGTAGTGAAGATAAGGTATAATATATTAGATAGTATCTTGCCAGTTATATTCGTGTTTTTCTTCGTGTACGGCAATCCTTTTGATACTTAAGCATTTAACCAAACGCAGTATAGTGTAGTGTAGATACATTGTAGTATAGATACAGTACGGTACATTTAGATAGTGCCGTATCTTGCCTGCTATATTCGTGTGTTATCTTTCGTGTGTATCTATTAGACCCTAATACTAATAATAATTTGTCTAAGCATTTAGCTTCGTTGGTAATCTTTGAGTACAGTAGTTCTTGCAAATTTCATTTCTGTTGGGCTTAGTAGTGACATACGGTACGGTACCGGTATCGTAATTAGGATACGTCTGAAAGTAGTTTAAAAATTACTGTAGTGTACTGTACAGTAGTATATGAGTAATATCCTATTAGAATTTAGTGTGCTTATTTTATTATTGTAAAATATTTGTGTAGTACTGGTGTAGTAGAGGTATCCGTAGAAACTCTTACTAAAATATTGTTGAAATTAGGATAGGCTTAATTGCAGTTTGGAATTGTGTAGTTCTTGTGTATTATTTTCGATATTCAGTAATTAACAGCAGTTTTTATCCTGTTAGGGGTTGTAGGATAAAAAAATAGAGCACGACTAAGTAGTATTGTAGTGTAGTCCTATATTAATCAACTTATTGTTGTGTACTATCCCAGACAATATATCCCTCCGTTCATTTATTTTTTTGCAAATAAGTTACTTTATTTTTTTAATTTATAATTTTTCCCCCGTAAAGAATGGCTAAGGAGCGCGAGTGTACTTATTGTGGGCGTGGTGAGGCATTGAGGGGTGTGAGGGAGGAGTTGGAAAAATTGAGGGAGATAATTAGGATTCTCACAGAAGACAGGAAGGAAGATAGGACTCCCTCAAACAATGTACAGGTTACAGTAGGTGTACAAGAGGGAGGGGAAGGAAAGGGAGGAGTTGTAGAAGACAGGTGGTCTAATGTTCTAAGGGGAAGGAGATTGCAGGCCAAGGGCTCTTTTCAGGATCAGAATTCAGGACAGGTGTCTGTGCGAAATCGGTACGAGTCACTCCAGGTAGAACAACAGAGGGAAGATGAGGGACAGGGAACTGTTGCTGAGATGCATGGACGTAGGAGGAAGGGAAAAGGTAGGAAAGGGAAATGTAGAGTAGAGGATAGGAAAAGACACGTGGAACAGGGTCATGGGAAGGAGAAAAGGGAGGAGGAAGTAGCTTCTGCAGCTATCAGGAAAGATAGGGCTGACCAGGAGGGGAGGGGATCAAATGAGGTGGGTAGGGTTGAGGCTCTGGTCATGGGGGATTCCATCGTTAGACACGTGGGGAAAGTGTGTGGAGGAAAGGGAACCAGGGTAGAATGTTATCCAGGAATTAGGTTGAGGCAGATGTTGAGGAAAGTAGAAGAGAGGGAGGAGGGGAAGGAGAAGGTGGTAGTGTTTCACGTTGGTACCAACAACGTAAGGCAAGCTGATATAAGTACCAACATAGTTGGAGATGTGTGGGATCTGGTAAATGCAGTACGGGTGAAGTTTAAGAAAGCAGAGATTGTTATTAGTGGAATACTGTGTAGGAGGGATACTGACTGGAGGGTGATTGGGGATTTAAATGAGACTATGGAGTGGGTATGTGGGAAACTGGGAGTGAGATTTCTAGATCCTAATGGGTGGGTTGGAGATAGGGATCTGCGCTCGGATGGCCTTCATTTAAACCGCAGTGGTACGTATAAGTTAGGAAATTTGTTTGGAAGGGTAATAGGGAGGTACATTCAGGGAAACGGGATGGCCTAGGGAGCGGTGATAAGGGAACAGGGAACTGGAAATCAAGTAGGGATGACATAAAATTGTTAGTGTTGAACTGTAGAAGTATTGTAAAGAAAGGAATAGAATTAAGTAATTTAATACATATATATTTACCAGATATTGTAATAGGAGTTGAATCATGGCTGAGAAATGATATAATGGATGCAGAAATTTTCTCACGGCACTGGAGTGTGTATCGTAGAGATAGGATAGGAAAGGTGGGAGGGGGAGTTTTCATTCTGGTGAAAGAAGAATTTGTAAGCTACGAAAAATTTAAGCTGAGACACATGAAATTCTAGGTGTAAGGCTCATTTCTAAAGATAATAGGCAACTTGATATATTTGGTGTGTACAGATCGGGAAAGGGTAGCACTGATGCGGATTTCGAATTATTTGATAGGATAGTCAGCTATGTGGGAAACGACATGGAAAGAAATGTGATTGTAGCGGGAGATCTGAATTTGCCAGATGTAAATTGGGAAGGAAATGCGAACGACAGGAAGCATGACCAACAAATGGCAAATAAGTAAATATGGGAAGGACAGCTGATTCAGAAAGTGATGGAACCAACCAGAGGGAAAAGTATCCTGGATGTGGTGCTGATAAAACCAGATGAGCTCTATAGGGAAACTGAAGTAATAGATGGTATTAGTGATCATGAAGCTGTTTTTGTGGTAGTTAAAAATAATTGCGATAGAAAGGAAGGTCTTAAAAGTTGGACTGTATGGCAGTACAATATGGCTGATAAAGCAGGTATGAGGCAGTTTCTAAAAAGTAACTATGATCGGTGGAAAACGGTAAATAAAAATGTAAACAGACTCTGGAATGGGTTTAAAGAAATTGTTGAGGAATGCAAAAACAGGTTTGTACCTTTAAGGGTGGTAAGGAATGGTAAAGACCCACCTTATTATAATAGAGAAATAAAGAGACTAAGAAGGAGGTGCAGACTGGAAAGAAATAGAGTTAGAAATGGCTGTGGAAGTAAGGAGAAATTGAAGGAACCTACTAGAAAATTGAATCTAGCAAAGAAGGCAGCTAAGGATAACATGATGGCAAGCATAATTGGCAGTCATACAAATTTTAGTGAAAAATGGAATGGTATGTATAGGTATTTTAAGGAAGAAACAGGTTCCAAGGACATTCCAGGAATAATTAATGAACAAGGGGAGTGTGTATGTGAGGATCTTCAAAAGGCAGAAGTATTCAGTCAGCAGTATGTAAAGATTGTTGGTTACAAGGATAATGTCGAGATAGAGGAAGAGACTAAGGCCAAAGAAGTAATAAAATTTACATATGATAACAATGACATTTACAATAAGATACAAAAGTTGAAAACTAGAAAAGCGGCTGGAATTGATCAGATTTCTGGGGATATACTAAAGACAATGGGTTGGGATGTAGTACCATATCTGAAGTACTTATTTGATTATTGTTTGGCCGAAGGAGCTATACCAGATGAATGGAGAGTTGCTATAGCAGCCCCTGTGTATAAAGGAAAGGGTGATAGACATAAAGCTGAAAATTACAGGCCAGTAAGTTTGACATGCATTGTATGTAAGCTTTGGGAAGGCATTCTTTCTGATTATATTAGACATGTTTGTGAAATTAATAACTGGTTCGATAGAAGGCAATTCGGTTTTAGGAAAGGTTATTCCACTGAAGCTCAACTTGTAGGATTCCAGCAAGATATAGCAGATATCTTGGATTCTGGAGGTCAAATGGACTGTATCGCGATTGACCTGTCTAAAGCATTTGATAGGGTGGATCATGGGAGACTACTGGCAAAAATGAGTGCAATTGGACTAGACAAAAGAGTGACTGAATGGGTTGCTATATTTCTAGAAAATAGATCTCAGAGAGTTAGAGTAGGTGAAGCTTTGTCTGACCCTGTAATAGTTGAGAGGGGAGTTCCTCAGGGCAGTGTTATCGGACCTTTATGTTTTCGTATGTATATAAATGATATGAGTAAAGGAGTGGAATCGGAGGTAAGGCTTTTTGCGGATCATGTTATTCTCTATAGAGTGATAAATAAGTTACAAGATTGTGAGCAACTGCAACGTGACCTCGAAAATGTTGTAAGATGGACAGCAGGCAATGGTATGTTGATAAACGGGGCTAAAAGTCAGGTTGTGAGTTTCAGATATAGGAAAAGTCCTCTCAGTTTTAATTACTGCGTTGATGGGGTGAAAGTTCCTTTTGGGGATCATTGTAAGTATCTAGGTGTTAATATAAGGAAAGATCTTCACTGGGGTAATCACACAAATGGGATTGTAAATAAAGGGTACCGATCTCTACACATGGTTATGAGGGTGTTTAGGGGTTGTAGTAAGGATGTAAAGGAGAGTGCATATAAGTCTCTGGTAAGACCCCAACTAGAGTATGGTTCCAGTGTATGGGACCCTCACCAGGATTACCTGATTCAAGAACTGGAAAAAATCCAAAGAAAAGCAGCTCGATTTGTTCTGGGTGATTTCCGACAAAAGAGTAGCGTTACAAAAATGTTGCAATGTTTGGGTTGGGAAGAATTGAGAGAAAGAAGAAGAGCTGCTCGACTAAGTGGTATGTTCCGAGCTGTCAGCGGAGAGATGGCGTGGAATGACATTAGTAGACGAATAGGTTTGAATGGCGTTTATAAAAGTAGGAAAGATCACGATATGAAGATAAAGTTGGAATTCAAGAGGACAAACTGGGGAAAATATTCATTTATAGGAAGGGGAGTTAGGGATTGGAATAACTTACCAAGGAAGATGTTCAATAAATTTCCAATTTCTTTGAAATCATTTCGGAAAAGGGTAGGAAAGCAACACATAGGGAATCTGCCACCTGGGCGACTGCCCTAAATGCAGATCAGTATTGATTGATTGATACGACGCAGTGCACATCAAAATCAGTCTGAGACCCAGTTACCAACATCGCATAATCATTATAATAGCAACAGACACACATTCCATTCATGCTGTGGGGCGGAAGACGCGTGTCAATCAGTTATAATTAAATCAAATGGATAACCCGTCGATAAAAGTAGAACCAGTGTAAAACAAGAATCAACGTACCTGGCATATGAATAATGAAATCAATAAGAAGCAAGCTAGAAAAGGGTAAATTTAAATGTGATAAATAGCCATTTGAAACACAGGAAAGCTTCTCTCATTTGCGTGGCCTCCATTGTTAGTTCATCTCTCCAGAACAAGGCAAAGATACTTTTCAAAGAAATTAAACTCCTAATCTCTCAAAAGCAACGATCTGACGTGTTAATGACAGTGCTGCTCTCTCTGGTGCGTTGATACAAACACATAAGTTGTTCGCACTGAGGCTGAATGAAGTCATTTACATACGAACAACGTCAGATTAATAAACATGCCAGCAGGCATGGTTGAGATAGCAAGTTAAATGTATACCGAGTCTGGTAGAAATTGCTCCAGAGGTTCAGGAGATGTGGAAAGGTACTTCATAAAACACGACGGCACTTTCCCATCCTTCTATATAAGAATTTCTTACCAGATTATCAATATACAGAGTAAGTCGCTGACGCCTTGCGACAACCTGTCCATCATGCTCAATCCAAATATTTGTGCGGCTTTGTATATAAATGACATAAAATGACCCACCAAAAAAGCTACCTATTGGATTTAGTTCAAACTATTCCTTAAAATCATCTCAGGATTAAGAACAAATTGTGAAATATTCAGCAAAATCGGTCCCGTAGTTTTTAAGTCTATTCGAGACGAAAAACATTCATTTTTATATATATTAGATTAGTTTCGGCAGGCTGAAGAACCTAATTCTCTACCTAGCTTAACTTTTTATTCATTGTATTTTTGTTCGTACTTGTGAAGACTAAGTTTAAGGTCATTATTAACTGCCATCCATGGAGGCCTGGATTCGATTCCTGGTACTGTCCTGTTCAAGTTTGTTGATATAAGGTCAGCATGTGTAACTACTACCTACCAATAAGTGATCTTGTGCCACTGGCGAGGCCCCCCGAAAGGTTTCCTGAAAGTAGACCGAGGATCAGCCGTTGTTTTACAGACGGTACTGTCCCCGTCCAATTTGGCCTGTAATGAACATTTTGTAGTGCAGTCAACTAACAGGCTATTATTTATTTCGTACGGGCGAGACATTTCCAGCCCTGGTTACAGAGACGTGTTCACATGTGGAGAACCGGTTTTAGCCAGCCAGGGGAGTAGTAATGATTTCCCGATCGAGCGAACAGCTGATGCCACGTGACCTAGTGAGGCCTTCCAAGGCCGCTGCGAGGTGAATACGCATGACAAGTGCACTTTCCAACCTATCAGGAGGAAGACCTCGGGAAGTTTAGTTTCGCGAAGAAATACTCTCTTGCCACCTTGCGCTCTTGTTCTCCTGCTGAATGACTGAATCGGCGCTCTCGATTATTCTACAGAAAAGTCTTGAACAGGAGCATTCTGTGGTTGGACTTGAAATGTCATCCTTTCACGTACAATAACCTACGATTCTGACGAACCTTCACAGGCTAAGTTAAGTGTCGTTCATCATCGAAACTCGGTGTATTTGTGTGTGAATATTTCCTAAAGACTTGTGTGAGTTTCAGCTTATACCGCATAAGGAGACGGAAGAGGATTACCACGTGGCTACTGCAGTACCTGAAGATGCTTCCACCAATTGAAGAGGACCCCTACAGAATTCCTGCATTAAACTTCGCTGCTGCCATGGTGTTCTAAGTGAAGGTGAAATCTAACATGGGTAGATAACGACAGAAGCAGCCATCCAACACTATGTGATTCAGAAATTCCAGATCACCGGCAGATATCCAGTTCCATCATGCATTTAAGAACTTTTTTTTATATTTCTCTGTTCATGTTTGTAGAAGTAATTCTTGCTTATTCATTAGGGTTGATATTTCTTCTACATTTGCAGTAGTACTTGATATTTTCATTCTTCTTTCATTGGGAGATGGTAGTGTTGTCAGGTTGAGTGCGAACGACTAGTAAACCCTATTAGTGTAGATAGGATATGTGTGTGCCTTCTGTGATTAATCTAAAGATCCCATTTAATAGCCTAACATTAATTAAAATCATTGTCCTCGACGATAACTAATAATTTGAATTTTGGAATATTTTCAATAAGGAAACAATGCGGGACAGATTTCCGGCATTCTTTTGCATGCCGAATTTCTACGTAAATTCCTTCTTGTCGGGTTTAACACGTGTTAGAGTCATCTGGCTTATTGTCAATCTTTGGTTCACATAATATTTCGTGCATATAATATAAATAATAATAACGATGATAATGATAAAAATTTCATTTCGGGTAAAAAGAATGGATAAAGGGTCATGAGTGTAAATATTGCTCGATTTTGTGTCGATGTTCATGTGTACTCAATTGTGGTGAAGATGGGCCTGGAATATGGCAGAATCCTGACTTATCAATTAATGTAGTGGTTGAAATCCATTTATTGAATTCTTGTTCAGGAATATATGCGTGTAGTCAATTGCTGAGCACGTGTTAATTTGAGAATGTAGGATGAAGTATATAAACGTGAACGCTACATTTGACCTGTATAATGTGCGTGTCTGTCGATGGCCAAATTTCCAGAGATTTACTGCTAATGCTGTTGTAACCAACGTTGTGGAATCTGCATCATCTTTGACCAAGTGACCACTGAAGTTTCGTCACATATCCCAGAGTCGAAAATAAAATATTTCTTTATCCGATATCGTCATCACTAGAATTCGCATCTCCAGGGTTAAAAATCGAAATCATAAAAATCAAGAACTAGAGTTCGTTGTAAATAGTGTAGATAATTCGCGCGTGTCTTTGTGTGAATGTGGTACGCGTGTGTTGTAGTAATTTCTGGGACTGGCGATGTATTTTCTTCTCTTGAAATGTGGTTTTGACCTGGCCTTGTGTTTTTGTCAGTTTGGGCCCAGGTTGTTAACACCGTTGTTCGAGATGATTTAATTTATTTGGAATTTAACCTTTAGTAAATTTTATTTAAAAATTAAATTTTGAGACTAGATTACAGTTTCAAACGCCAATGAATAACGAGGGGTTATTTCAATCGTTTGGACAAATGTTCATTGTATTCTAAAGCTTAAAATGCAAAATTGTTCAATTGAATATTAGAGAAATATTGTGGGAATAATTATTGTCTGAATACAGTTCAATGGAAATGAGTCCGATTAAGGTGTTCTGAAATGATGATTTTTCCGAATAAGATTTGTCGGCTTAATTTGAATAATTTCACGATTATGAAGATAATGTGACATAAAATTACTCATGAGTAGAACAACGCGATTGAGTATTTGTTTCTAGCGGACTTAGACGCCGTAATTCATTCAATTATTTAATAATTTAAATTCTATTTGAAGTAATAAATGTCGTCAGGGAGAGATCTGACAATTCAAAGGTTTAAAATCATTTGCGGAGCAAACAGCCTATTGAGATCTGCTCATTCTCATCTTGTAAATAATTCAAGTATGGTCAAAAGGAAATTTATCCCAATGTAATTTTTATTTTTGTATTTTTTCAAGCCAGGTGGGGCTAATATTAATTTGTATATTTACAGAATTATTTAACGTCGAAATGTGATCAAAAATTTAAGAGCTGTGTCTGGAGAGAGAGAGAGAGAGAGAGAGAGAGAGAGAGAGAGAGAGAGAGAGACCGGCTGAGATGTTTCCTTTTTTGCCATCAAGGTTTTTAATAAGATGTTATTTTGTCATTCCATTTAGTGCTAGTTGGTAATAAATGTCAGATCCTGTTGTTTGATTCTTTTTGTATTAGTGTCGTCAGTACTTGTTTCTGAGACCCTCGCTCTCTGGCTGAGCGCGCCCGGTAAAAACGGGACAGTACGAACAAATTAAGAACTTACACGGAAATGTTAAATTAACGAAGCGACACAGCCTCAGTAATTCTCCATATCTGTACTGCTTGAAGGAGCTTGAATGAAAGGAAAGCACTTAGGGTTGTGATGTGGGAATATAACCGTGTGTTGACAAATGTAAAAAATGAGAAAAAGGCAATTAGGAAAGGATTACTCTGTAGGTGGCCGGAACGTGACCATCACGATAACCGGGGCCACCGCCAGAAACAGTTGCAAGCTTACATCATGTCAGCTTTGGTACATTGGTTCCTGGAAACGTCTCAGGGACCCTCGCACAGCGTGGTCGCTATTGTCGGATTGTACAGCGGTTGAGAGATGTGCTGCATTTGAGTTGTAGTGTTGGGAAGGCAGAATTGTAAGCTGCATGTTCTTTCCTCGTTTTGTGCCATATTAATGCCTTTTTTTTGAAGATGGGCCGTTTTATTTTAAATAACCCGAAACTATGTACATCCTCCGTAAGTTATAAAATAGCTTTTAATTCTAACAGTACTAGTATGTGGTAGCAAGACATGATCACGGGTAAATCTGTCTGTTTTGTCAAATGCCCGGGGACTGATTGCAATCTCAAATGCTACAATCAAAAGTGCTGGTAACTATTTTGTAATTGGCGGGCGTGTAACTCCGTTCCAATGGTTCTACCTTCTCATCAAGACGGGCGAGTTTGAATCGCAGTCGATGCACGCACGATTATTAAAACGGGACGTCACGTTCTATTGATTCGGATTTTGGTTAAAACCGTAGATCCTGTCGCTTACCTTTTTGTACAGAGCAATCCATATAAACCTGAACTACTTTAATGAGTCATAAAATCTGAATAAATGATAGGACACATGTGCGACTTTGGGAGATGATAATACACAATGGGAGATTATATACATCAGATAATTTTTTAGATTACTTGGTCAGCAAAGAAACTGGCTACAATACTTTGTCATATTTGTACCAAGTTTGGTTGAGAGCTACTTGGAACATACAGATTCATCCGCAATTTCGGTTATTTTGGACATTTTCTTTTTCTTTCCCACTCTAACCCCCATTCCGATTGAGGCTAAACTTTGTTGGGAGAGACCTCACAACAAATGTTGGAGGTGCTCTTCACCAGCATCCAAACAACTGTACTCGTTTCGTGTATCCTCGCCAATGTTGCTTATTTCGTGTCTAATTGTCTCGCGGAGTTCAGCACTTGTCTGAGGTCTATTCTTGTACACTCTGCTTTTAAAATACCCCATAAGAAAAAGTCCGGCGAGGTTAGGTCAGGTGATCGGGCGGGCACAATATTTTTGAGATTGTTCGGTCATCAAAGAAACTGGTTACAAATTGCATGGAAACGTTAGACGTATGACGACACATGACGACACGTTGCTGCATCTTGTTGGAAATAACCTTCTGTCAGTTCGACATCATCCAGCTGCCCGTTTAAACTGCAGTGCCTACATTCGTATCAAAGAAAATGGGGCCAACAATCCTGGCAGCTGACACCGCACACCGCGCTCCAACCTCTTCGTCATGCAGTGGATGATACACGGGTAACAGCAGCCCAATATCTGTTGTTTTGTGGGTTGATGTAACCATGCCTCATCTGTAAACGAAGTTATGGAGAGAATGTCTGGACATTGAATAATAAACCCCTGAAACCATCGACAATAAAACATTCGTTTCTCATGATCTGCTTCTTTCAATGCCTGCATCATATGCAATTCGTATGGTCGCAACCAGGATTTCTTCGCAGGTCTCTGACATGTGCCAAATGAAATGCCTGTCTCCTGGCTCAATCGACGCAAGGATTTCTTGGTAGAGTTCTCGAAGCGTCTTCGAACATTATCAATAGTCTCCGCACTGTCGCTGTTTAGTACACCAGTTGTCTCCAGCTTCCTTACAATCGATATAATTGTTGCCTTATATGCCTTTGTTGGAACATCGCGCAAATTGAATTGTTTTCGGAGTGCCCGTTGTGTTGTAACAAATGATTCTGTCTTCCAGTATGCTTTCAAAATAAAAACATGCTCTCGAATTTGTATCGCATATTTCCATCACGACTGCCAGCTAAAGACTGCGAACGAATTATTAATTTGTCAACAGTGCTCGTTAGTCAAAACAATTAAAAGAACTGACAACAATGGATAGCGGTACTGATTCTCCCAGAGCCACGGAGACAAAGTTCCGCTTCTACGGGCTATCAGGGGGAAATTAAATTAGTTCACGTTTATATGGATCGCTCTGTACATTACTGCATAATTTTTTGTGGTGTATTTTGAATATGCAACCATTCTTCGGGCTTATATTGTACCTTAAATGGCGAGTGGATGCAGTGGCGTATCCAGAAAATAATTTCAGAAGGTGGAGTACAGGCCAGTGGCGTGGATACGACTTTTCCTTGGGAGGAGGATACGAAAAGAAAGCCGGCCCTACCGCGTGCGGTGACGGATCTTCAATAGATAGTGGTGGTTTTGATTGTTACGATGTAATTGTATCCAACAATCTAAATCATACCATACAAATCGGCTGCATTATTGAAATAATCGTACAATTAATATCATTCTTCGTTTGTGAGGAAGTAGAATCTTCACTTAATTTGTATTCTTAGAAAAGGAACCACTTTGGTACTACGCCCCGTGAAGGCGATCACTCCGGCAGACTCAAGGCCAACTATATTTCACCCACTAACAAGGCTGTACCTTCCCAATGTCATGCTTTTCTTAGCTCTGCCAGTGCCGGGAATTGAATGCAGTGTGCCGTAAGTAAAAATTCTAAAATTAGGAGACGTAAAAGTAAACAGCCGGCATCGCGGTAGCATGCCTGCCTCTTCCCGGTGGACCCGGGTTCGATTCCCGACCAGGTATCTGAGGGCTGGTTCGTCGTCTACTCAGCCTACGTGATTATAATAGAGGAACAATCTGAAGGCAAAATGGCGCCCCTTGTCTAGAATAACGGCCAATGTACCTCGTAATCTTCAGGCCTTCGGGTTCAGCAGCGGCTCTTCGGGACTGTTGCGCCATGGAGTTTGGTTTGGGAAGCGGTCTTTAGCTTCTAGCTAGTCCTGCGCATTTAGAACAGTTGGAAATTGTACGTCTTTAATAAACGCTCCTCATAAAAACTTTGTCAAAATACTAACTGCATATATTTATAACAATAGGTACAAACGCCTCATTTTAATGTGGCTCAGTTCGTTGAGTCGCTGTCCTTCTGAGTTCAAGGTTGCAGGTTCAAATCCCGCTTTGGGTCGGTGGCTCTTAAAAGGGTGTTGTAATGGCAACAGCTCCATGTCGATTTCTGACAAGTTAATAAAAATTATACATACACTGGCAGTTACCCGTGGCTTCGCTCGCGGGGATTTCGTCATCTGATTAAAGTAATCGTTCCTCGGTACTGTACTAAGACATTATCTGAAAATCCCTAAAGTATAAAAACTCACCGAAGAACTGAGTTCCATTTACCCCAGAAAGTCTTTGTATACCACGTTTGTTCTATTGCCTTTTGGAGCTAAGAAGCGACTTAGAACCGTAGGTGTGTGAAATAGTCTTCTCTCAAGTCGAAAAACAATGTTTATTTTTAAAGGAGATTCCAAATACCTATTTCCACGCCAGTAACATCTTCCGTTTTTGAGATATAAGTATCCTCATAAAAATAAGTCAACCCCTTTATCAGTCCTACCCCCACCCCCAATCCACCTAAGTAGATTTTACGAAAACAAAAAAATACATCTTTCTTTAATTGTTAAAGGGGATTCTAAATACCAATTTTCACGTTTATAACATCTTCAGTTTCTGAGATGCAAGTATCCTCGAAAAAAAAGTAATTCAAATAATGTCTCAGTTATTCCCCCCTATGTGTATTTTCCGAAAACAAAAGAATCTTTTTAAAGGAGATTCAAAATACCAATTTTCACGTCTGCAACACCTTTAATTTTTGAAATATAAGCATCCTCATACAAAGAATTCAACTAATTTTTCAATTCCTTCACCCCCTTAAGTGGATTTCCGAAAAGAAAAAAATACGTATTTCTTCAGTTTTTAGGAGACTGCAAATACCAATTTTAACGTCTGTAAACTCTTCCATTTTTGAGATATCAGCATGCTAATAAAACGAATTCCACTCCCTTTTCAGTCCTTTTTACCCCACCCTCTCTTAAGTGTTTTTTCCGGAAACCAAAAATGTGTGGTTCTTTAAATTTAAAAGAGATTAAAAATACCAATTATCACGTCTGTAACATCTTCAGTTTTTAAGATATAAGTATCCTCGTAAAAAGTATTCAAACTCTTTTTAACCTCTTTTCACCGCACCCCACTTACGAGGAATTTCCGGAAACAAAAATATACGTGTTTCCTAATTTTTAAATGAGATTCCAAATACTAATGTTCACGCCTTTAAACTGTTAAGTTTTGAGATATACATACTCTTTCTAAAAATTCGCTCCCCTGTTCACCCCCTTAGCGGCGGAATTTCCAAAAATCCTCCCTTAGCATGCACCTACATCGTAACATAAATTTAACATCCAAAATTTCATTTATGTCCAGTAATTTTGGCAACATATTATAATCTTCTCATACTGTTGGGTAGGCAACCCGCTGATCAGACTTGTCTTGCGGTTTGCTTATCATCCCCTATTTCACCCTATTTCATTTTTCACCCCTAAGTGCCGAACTACCAATCAGATTTCGTTCAAACCACTTCATAATCCCTCTCAGATGTAATAAGAACAAAATGTGAAAATTTCAGCGAAATCGGTCCAGTAGTCTCTGAGTCTATTAACGTCAAATATACCAACATCCAATTTTATATACACTGACTGACAGAGCAAATGCAACACCAAGAAGGAGTGGTCAGAACTTTATGCCAATTGCAGGGTAGACTGACGTCACTGAGGTATGCTCATGATGTGAAATGCGCCGCTGTGCTGCGCACGTAGCGAACGATAAATGGGACACGGCGTTGGCGAATGGCCCACTTCGTACCGTGATTTCTCAGCCGACAGTCATTGTAGAACGTGTTGTCGTGTGCCACAGGACACGTGTATAGCTAAGAATGCCAGGCCGCCGTCAACGGAGGCATTTCCAGCAGACAGACGACTTTACGAGGGGTATGGTGATCGGGCTGAGAAGGGCAGGTTGGTCGCTTCGTCAAATCGCAGCCAAAACCCATAGGGATGTGTCCACGGTGCAGCGCCTGTGGCGAAGATGGTTGGCGCAGGGACATGTGGCACGTGCGAGGGGTCCTGGCGCAGCCCGAGTGACGTCAGCACGCGAGGATCGGCGCATCCGCCGCCAAGCGGTGGTAGCCCCGCACGCCACGTCAACCGCCATTCTTCACCATGTGCAAGACACCCTGGCTGTTCCAATATCGACCAGAACAATTTCCCGTCGATTGGTTGAAGGAGGCCTGCACTCCCGGCGTCCGCTCAGAAGACTACCACATAGACGTGCACGCCTGGCATGGTGCCGGGCTAGAGCGACTTGGATGAGGGAATGGCGGAACGTCGTGTTCTCCGACGAGTCACGCTTCTGTTCTGTCAGTGATAGTCACCGCAGACGAGTGTGGCGTCGGCGTGGAGAAAGGTCAAATCCGGCAGTAACTGTGGAGCGCCCTACCGCTAGACAACGCGGCATCATGGTTTGGGGCGCTATTGCGTATGATTCCACGTCACCTCTAGTGCGTATTCAAGGCACGTTAAATGCCCACCGCTACGTGCAGCATGTGCTGCGGCCGGTGGCACTCCCGTACCTTCAGGGGCTGCCCAATGCTCTGTTTCAGCAGGATAATGCCCGCCCACACACTGCTCGCATCTCCCAACAGGCTCTACGAGGTGTACAGATGCTTCCGTGGCCAGCGTACTCTTCGGATCTCTCACCAATCGAACACGTGTGGGATCTCATTGGACGCCGTTTGCAAACTCTGCCCCAGCCTCGTACGGACGACCAACTGTGGCAAATGGTTGACAGAGAATGGAGAACCATCCCTCAGGACACCATCCGCACTCTTATTGACTCTGTACCTCGACGTGTTTCTGCGTGCATCGCCGCTCGCGGTGGTCCTACATCCTACTGAGTCGATGCCGTGCGCATTGTGTAACCTGCATATCGGTTTGAAATAAACATCAATTATTCGTCCGTGCCGTCTCTGTTTTTTCCCCAACTTTCATCCCTTTCGAACCACTCCTTCTTGGTGTTGCATTTGCTCTGTCAGTCAGTGTATAAGACTCGCTTTCGCTCGTTGGGGGCTGCGCCCCCAAACCCCCCATTCCTCTACATTACAAGTGGTCACATGAAAAATTACTGTGACGAACCGGTACTTCGTTACGAAAAAGGGATTGCGCCACCAGACTGCCCATGTATTCGCGTACATGTTTGGTCCTCTAATATTTTCTCGTACCGTACATTCACGTTTTATAGAAAAGAAGATAGCGTAAACGTTTCGACGTGGTGAAAATTACGTACGATTCACACAAGTTAATAATAATAATAATTTCGTGTGGCTATTACTAGCCGAGTGCAGCCCTTGTAAGGCAGACCCTCCGACGAGGGTGGGCGGCATCTGCCATGTGTAGGTAACTGCGTGTTATTGTGGTGGAGGATAGTGTTATGTGTGGTGTGTGAGTTGCAGGGATGTTGGGGACAGCACAAACACCCAGCCCCCGGGCCACTGGAATTAACCAATTAAGGTTAAAATCCCCGACCCGGCCGGGAATCGAACCCGGGACCCTCTGAACCGAAGGCCAGTACGCTGACCATTCAGCCAACGAGTCGGACATTCACACAAGTTAAGAAATTATTTTCCTAATGTAACGGGGAGCTATAGTCTTGAAACTTGGTAGGTGTATCGTGGTTGAAACGCTCTATATTTCCGTTGTTTGATGTTTTGTCGTATCTGCATCGTTTTCACCGTAGGTTGGTTTAGAACCTTGGATTAGGAGTACAGTGTTTCCGTTTTACTTTCGTTTTTCCATTTTTACAGGGTGCTAGAATCATGCATTTTGATTTTGATTGGGTGGTGAATGGGGGTAAATATGTAAAATTGGAACGGTTTGGAATTTCTCCTCGACCGAATTTCAACTTTGTAGTTCATCTGGCAGGGTGTAACACGAAATTTGAGACCCATATTTTGATTGGGAGTTGGGGTTGGCCTAAATAATAAAAAATTGAACTTTTGGAATATTTCGTTCGGTTGCAGCCTCATAGCTATCGGATTATTGAACTTCAAGTTCCAAGTTCATCTCTAAGGGTCCAACACGAAATTTGAGTCCGACATTTTGATTGGGTGGGGTGGGGTGCTAAATATGGAAAATTTCAACATTCCGGAATTTTTCCTTGGGTTGCAGCCCAATAGCTACCAGACTGCCGAATTTCAAGTTCCTAGCTCATCTGGAAGCGGGTAAACATTAATGTCAGCGAGTTAATTTATGGAAATTTGACAAAATTGACCGAAACCGGGAAAATGAAGCTCAATCTAAGGTAGAAGGAGTCGAGATACGACAAAAAGTCATAGGACCAAAGTTGTAGATCACTTCATTTTAGGACACAAAGTGGAATCCATTTATTGATAACAATTACCGTTTAGCCACAAGAGAGCTCGAAACGAAAGTCTGCACCGTCATTAAATTTGGCTTAATATTTCGAACTTTTTGGTGGATTTAATATAAAAAAATTGAACTTATCAAAATTTCTACGTCGTTTACAGGCTAGGAGTTAGAACTTTGCCAAATCATAATTTTGTAGGGCACTGCATCACGGTTTCCGCTATTTTGTTTGGGGGGAGGGGGGCAGAGGATATTGATAGGGTGGTGCAGGGGTAAATATGAGGAATTGGAATGTTTTGGAATTTTTCCTTGGCTTAAAAGCCAATTTCTATCAGATTGCCTAATTTCAACTTCCTAGTTCATCTGGAAGGGCCTAACATGAAATTTGAGCCCGATATTTTTATTGGGCGAGGAGGGGGCTAAATATTAAAAATGTGAACTTTTTGGAATTTTTTCTTCGGTTGGAGCCTAATAGCTATCACATCGCCTAATCTAAAGTTCCTAGCTCATCTGGAAGTGTCTAACCCGAAATTTGAGTCGAATATTTTGATTCGGTGGGGGGCTAAATATTAAAAATTTGACCTATTTGGAATGATTCCTTTGGTTACAGTCTAATAGGTATCAGATTGCCGGCTTGAAGGGTCTAACACGAATTTTGAGTCCGATAATTTGATTGGGCGGAAGGGTGTAACACGAAATTTGAGTCCGATATTTTTATTCGGTGCGGGGGGCTATTATGAAAAATTTGAACTTTTTGGAATTTTTTCTTGGGTTATAGAATAATAGCTATCAGATTGAAGAATTTCAAGTTCCTAGCTCATCTGGAAGGGTTTAACCCGAAATTTGAGTCCTATATATTGAGTCGGTGGGAGGGGGTTAATTATGAAAATTTTGAGCTTTATGGAATTTTACCTGGGGTTACAGCCTAATAGGTATCAGATAGCCGAATTTCAAGTTCCTAGCTTATCTGGATGGATCTACCTTATAATTTTAGTCCGATATTTTGATTGGGTGGAGGGGGGGGGGGCTAAATAGGAAAAGTTTCAGCTTTTTCCATTTTTTCGTAGGGTTACAGCCTAATAGGTATCAGATTGCCGAATTTCAAGTTCCTAGCTCATCTGGAAGGATCTACCACGAAATTTTAGTCCGATATTTTGATTGGGTGGAGGGGGGCTAAACATGAAAAGTTTAGCTTCTTCCATTTTTTCCTGGGGTTACAGCCGAATAGCTATCAGATTACCGAATTTCAAGTTCCTAGCCCATCTGGAAGGGTGTAAACCGAAATTTGAGTCGTATATATTGATTCGGTGGGAGGGGGTTAATTATGAAAAATTTGACTTTTTTGGATTTTTTCCTGGGGTTACAGCCTAATAACTATCAGATTGCCGAATTTCAAGTTCCTAGCTCATCTGGAAGAATCTACCCCGAAATTTTAGTCCGATATTTTGATTGGGTGGAGGGGGGCTAAATAGGAAAACTTTCAGAGTTTTGCATTTTTTCCTGGGGTTACAGCCGAATAGCTATCAGATTTCTGAATTTCAAGTTCCTAGTCCATCTGGAAGGGTCTAACACGAAATTTCTTTGATTGGGCGGAAGGGGGGCTAAATATGAAAAATTTGCACTTTTTTGAATTTTTCCTTGGGTTGCAGCCTAAAAGCTATCAGACTGCGGAATTTCAAGTTCCTAGCTCACCTGCAAGTGGGCAAACATTAATGTCAGTGAGTCAGTGAGTCAGTCAGTCAGTTAGCCTTGTGGCTTTATATATATAAGATTAGCGTCTGTATCCCACGCTTGCAAGGGAAACTATTAGGACAATGTAAACCCTACCTAGCATATGTTGTGACATGTATTTTTAATCAAAGTTGACTTTCAACCTATTAGGTCGTGTTACATACATTTAGGTGCTGAAGAGATGTTAAGTACAGAATAAAAATGGCCAACCGGACACCAGTGGGATCCGAACCCACAACCTCCCGATTTCGCACAGGTTGCTCTACCAATTGAGCTGTTGTGGTCTAGGTCATCTTTGTTCTGTTGGAAAGAGTCCAAGCTACAGGTTTGGCATTACTGCCATCACAGTGTAGAGTGCGTGCAAGTCGCCCATTGAGGGCCCAGTCAATGAATACTGAATTTTCACGACCGCATTGTAATCAAAATCGACTTTCAATCACGTCGACGCGAAGTCGATTATAATGCGGTCGTGGAAATATAATATTCACTAACATGTATTTTTCTTTACCAACTAACAAAATATCTATACCCATACCAGTTACATTCTATATATACGTTGTATGAGTGAAAATTCCTTTGCCACATTATTTGTATGTCGCTGTACAGCGTATCACATGACTATTAATACAATAAAATTACCATATTTATTTTAAACCAGAATACTGCATCTTTACTCAAATTGCTTATTCCTGTATTCGGAATATATGAAATGCTGCAGTTTTGTTGGGATAGGAATAACAGATGAAGACAAGCGAGTATCCACAAGTGGAAGGGGGTCCAAGGAGTCCAGACGCTCCAGGAGTTTTAACGAATGTACTTTTATTAAACATTTTATATAGTCTGGATAAAGACCTACTTCAATGCCCTCCGATCCCAAAACTGAAATCCTGCTTAAGCTACTGTCTTGTGCTTCACTATCCTTCACAGAGCCAGTAATTAATTGTGGTCACTGATATAGTTTTATTTATGCAAACGTGCTGCATTACGACCTCCTGGAGAGTGAATCGCAGGAAGGAATAGTTCTGTTCTTACACAGCAAGGAGACAAATAGTGGTGGTGATGACTACGAGGAAGTACAACCGTCTTCTATTCACACTAAACAAAGGTTCGGCACTGGGAAAAGTGAGGCTACTGGCAAAAGAAAGACAAGGGCTCGGAAACCTCAGAACAGAACAAGAGTTGACCAAGGGACGTAAGTGGAAGCTAAGCCAACCCATGCTCCCAAGTAAGTAACCTCCTACGACAGGCAGGAGTACCAGTGGTTGTTACTCTACCACCCCCAACCAACTGTGTAATTTGGTCTAGTAAAAACTACACTGTTTATTTAGATACATGATATATCTCTTCAAACTTTGCCACCATTACCTTAAAAAAGGATGTCTCCTTTGTCTCCTTTTCATAACCATTCCAATATTTTGATTTCAAACTCAATTCAGACAGTCAAAGTATGAAATTTCATCCTTGAAACATCCAAACACACCATCATTTTTAATTAACTGACCTACATCATCTCAAGAAAAACAGACGCCGATCCATACGGTGCACTCGGCCATAAAAGTGTGCAAAAAAAACACAATGAGAAGGAACACTTCTAGTTGAAGATGTGATATATTTCATCAGGATGCATACAGAATTAAATATTCCACTGCCTTAGATAAGTCCGCTACAACAATGTCCACATCCTTTTCGGTTGTGTACCGTCCCACGCTCAGGCGTATAGCATTGGCAGCGAGAGCAGGAGATACTCCTGACGCGATGAGCACTTTAGAAGGTTGGTTGTGTTCATGGCAAGCTGCTCCTACACTCGCCAACACGTGTTCACACTGAGCGAGCACTCGGTGTCCTGCCATGGCCTCTCCTCGTAAAGAGATGTTGCTGGTGTTTGGGAGGCGTGTCACATTGGGCCGGCGACAGTTGAACACCACCAAATTCTCGAATGCTTCTTCTAACTTCTTCTCCAAGTAATCTCTCATAGTCTCCAAGTGAAGTCTATCTTTCTTTATGTTAACATTTACCAACCGTGCTGCCTCTCCCAAGCCTACGATCATGGCTGTATTCTCTGTCCCTGGCCTGAATCCTCGCTCTTGACTGCCACCGAACATCATGGGAAACACGGGAGTTTCACCGTTTATATCCCGTGCATACAGGCAACCAATACGAGGCCCATAAAATTTGTGACCCACAACGGTCATGTAATCAACATTCAGTGACAATACATCCACCTCTATTTTACCAAAAACTTGAGCTGCATCAGAGTGGAAGAGAATTTTTGGCAGGCTTGACTTTCGACTGGTATTCACTTTCTTAAGAGCAAGGCCAATTTCCTCGATGGGCATCACAATCCCCGTCTCGTTGTTGGCCATCATTACCGACACAAGACATGTGTAAGGCTGAACATGACTCACTATTTTCTCAGCAGAGATACAACCATCATCAGAGACGGGAACATAAGACACATCTATCCTACCAGAGTCTTCCAGGTAACGCAGGGGAAACAGAACTGCATCGTGCTCAACATTAGTAGTAATGACATGGGGTTTTTCTGCTTCAACACTGGCTTTCTTGCGCCACACATTGAAATACTCAACAGCTCCAAAGATGACCATGTTGTTGGTTTCAGTCCCTCCCGAGGTAAACACTATGTCTCTGGGTTTGCCGCCAATCATGCATGCTATATGCTCACGCGCTTCATTGATACAATCCTGAGCTTTTACTCCCAGGTCATACTTTGAACTGGGATTGCCCCATTCATTTTTTAACGCTTCGGTGATCTTGTGTATGACACTTGGAGCAACTGGCGTTGTGGCATTGTGGTCCATATACACTGGCATCGTAGCACTGGCTGAAAAGAGAAAGAGGCACTGTACTACAGACTGGCTGAAACAAGAATAGCCATAAACTTGTGGTGAATGACGGGATAGATGGCCATAGTTATCTTATAGACACACATTAATTATTTTCTTATACATGAAGAACAACATACAGTATATCATTTTTGTTCGAGTATTTATTACCAAGCATTCTACTTAAGTATAAAAAAATAATTTGTGTTTACATTCCAATGACAGAACATGGCAGGATTGTAAAAAGAAAAGAAAATTACTATTTTTTTTCAGATTTCAACTTGAGTAAACCACTGAATAATTTAAGTGTACAGTAATTTCAATACAATTAGCCCCTATAAAATGTCCACAATTTTCTACTGATTTCAAAAATGTATACATATTTTAGAAGATTTGCACTCTATGAGCTGTTTTTGATGAAAACAATGCTAATTTCATAAGCAGAGATCACTCAGCTAACTACTACTCTCTTGTAATCTCCACTATCAAATCTGATCCATATATATCCACTTTTATTGACTGATACTCTGACTAAAATGCTATATGTTATTGTACCGAGCGGTACACCTCCACACCGCTAATTTAAAATGTGCGCCTGTTGAAACTCCTCTGCTGGAGGAAGTCTGAACTTTATGGACAGTATTAATTTTCAAGTTTCTCAGAAGATGTCTCTACCTGGAAATTTTGGAGTTTTTGAACTGTGTCATTTTCGACGTATTTTTGTTTTGCTTGTAGTAAGAAGTGTGAACTTTCTCTTCTAGAGGACACTACTGAAGATCAACAATAGTGCACCCTAGTGCGGAGTGAAAGAACTATTTTTTTGGAGAAGTTCTTATTTCAAAAGTTTGTTTCTTGTTAAATTTCTTTCTGTTATTGTTTAAGTTGGCTGTATACCCCTCTTTTTCCCCTTGTTTTAGATTTATCCAATCCCGAATTTCTTTTAGTAATTTCCGACCAATCCGATGTATCTTCCCCCAACTTGGATATGTTTCTGTACCCTAGCCAATAAAGTGATTGTGGGCGGGTGTTCTCTTCCCTAAAACGCCTAGAACCTTCCGCGAGAGTATTTAAACTGCTGATTTTTGGGTCTCCGGGCCACTTCTGTTCCATCTTTCAGTGTGTAAAGTACATAGCAGGGGGCGGGAAGCGCCTCTTTCTTCTCCAGCTGTTCAACACCAGGTAATGGCCTCTTAATAAATTCTTTTCTTGCTAGGTTGGCAGTTTAACTCTCGGAGCGGGTTCGAAGCGTTTCCACCATGTAACCTTTTCCTAAAATGTAACCAATCTTTTCATCTATTCTCTTTTAAAGCTGCATATTGGGATAGAGAGTGCTAACCCTCTCGAGCTCCCACTCACATTGTTTTGAAGTGAACTTATTTTCTCAACCTATTCTTCGTTAACGTAAAACAAATTGCTCTTTTCTAAAGTCACCTCTGTAGTATGGGATTAGCCCTTGCATTAGTGGCCTAGAGCCAGATTAGGTTTTAAAAACAAGTGTATTAGGAGTGCAGATCGCCTCCTCTCAAATTGTTATTTTTAGAGGTCATGTAATTGCCCCTTTTCATTTAATAGACCTCAGTAGGTTGGGTATTTTACCCCTGTGTCTATGTCCAGTGAGGACAACTCGAAGGTGGAGTTTGGTGTGGCCTTTGAGAGGCTTAAAGTTGAGAGCGTGTGGCTCTTTTGAAAATTGAGTGTTGTATGCCTCGTGGAGGCTTTTCAGTGTAATTTGGAGCAAGGACTCCTAGGCATGAATGGGGTTTTATGCCCCTCTGTTGAAACTTGTGTTTGGGGTAAAACTGAGCTGATTGCCCAAGCATTGTGAAGTCAGGGCGCGAAGCCCAAATCCTGTAAATATTGTAACTACCCTTTGGACTTGCTACTTTGTACCTGCCATGCTTGTTATTTCTTTGTTTTTGAAAAGAAAATATAACCTTGTTAAATTTTACATTAACTTTGATTCCGTAGTTTGAGACCCGTTCACGCCCGCACCTTCTTTCACCTCTACCTACCACTAAAACACGGTAACAAGTGGTAGCAGAGCGTGGTTGAATGGGTCTCAATTTAGCCCTTTTTGACGGTTAAACATTGTTTTATTCCGAACTCTAACAATTTTCTCAGTTGCTGGATTTTTTTTTTTGAGTTTTTCAAAATTGTTCTGTCATCATGCCCGGACCTCGCGATGTTCTCCATCTTAACTATTAGAAATGTGCAATCTGGAGGCACGGTTGCAGTAGACACAAACAAGCTTAGAGAGTCCCTTGAATTGCCTATTTCAATCCCCACCTTGGGAGAGAAAGAAGTTGACGACTCTCTTTCCACGATCGTCGAGAATATTACTGGGCTAGCTTCTGTAGTTAGTTTTTTTGATGAAAATGATCCTTCTCCTAATCAAATTAAGCGTGTGCAAGCCAGGCTATATCACTTTTCAAATAGAGTTAACGATCTGTTGTCTCTAAAGTTGAATGACGTTCAGAAGAAGGAAGCTAGTACGCTGCTTGAAAATATGTCTGAATTATCTAGCAAGGTCACTCAATTGTTAACTGGGGAAGTTCCTCCCAAAACTGATCTACCCGCCACGATGAATGCTGGTAGCGAGGAAGAGCCTCATAAGGGAGAAGTCAATAGGAAAACCATTGCTGCTCAAACAACCTCTGCCCCATTGGACGAGTCTGAACGCCGTAACTCATTAAATAATGTACGTTCTGAATTAACTACCTTGCCATTGAAACCTTTACCTACTATGTCACCCGGGTTTAGTACCTTGCCTCATCCATTGGCAATGTTGCTCAGAGGTATCTCTAAGTTTTCCGTTAATACCACCAGTGACGTAATTTCATTTTTAAGATTTCTAGTTGAATTTCAGGATCATGCCCTTGTTTTTTCTCTTTCTCCATGTCAAATTTTGCAAATTATCTATCCGTATGCTATTGGTATTCTCTCTGATAAAATCGTAAGAGCCATTGCCGAGCAATCATCTATTGAGGATTTCCATGCCCACTTGCTAGCTAACTTCATCCCTGCTAGGGCCAGGTCCTCCCTTATTCAGAAGTACTATTATCGGGTACAGCGCTTGGATGAAAACTTGGCAGACTTCATCCAAGATATTAAGTTTTATACTAGGGTGTTTGCTCTTCATTTCCCTGAGGATCAGATTGTACAAGCTATTGTGGAAGGGATTTCACCACCCTACAGGTCATATTTGTGTTTCGCGGCGTGCCCGCAAACTTTCTCGGAACTTGAAGCATTGGCCGTCTCAGCGGAAGGAGTTAGATACGCCGATTCTTTGCGTGTAGCGAAAGAACCCCCGCCTTCCTTTAGTAATACTCGGCCTCCACCTCGCCGATCAGTCACCCCTCGTAAATGTTATGCTTGTGGGTCGCCTGACCACCTGCGCAATAAGTGTCCACTGATCAAGTCGAGTGGGACAAGTAATGGGGGTGGTTCATCACAAGGCTGTTTTAAATGTGGGGCTTTCTCACATATCGCCAAGAATTGCCCAAATTCGAATAGCACCCCCTCCTGCTCAACTTCTGGTGCAAATTCCACCTATGCCAATAATAAAAAGTGTCTAGTGGCTTCGGCTGAGTCGACTAATCCATCTTCCCGAGACTCAGCCCCTGGTAAACAGGCTGTAAATTCAGGGAACGAGCAGTCTTCAAATTCATCTTTTGAATGCCCTAAAGAATGTCTTAGGATTGCGGCGGATACCCCCGCACCTGTTCCTTTTCTTAAGATTGAGTTAAATAACGAGCCTATAACCACTCTATTAGATTCAGGTAGTGTTTGTTCAATTATTTCGGACCAATGGTATTCAAAATTTAAGTCTGTTTGTAAACTACCTGACTATGTCTCCTCTCCTGTTCAATATGTTTCGGCTAATTCATCCCCATTAGAAATTCTAGGTTCCTTACTGGTCAAAATTCGTATTTTTAAATTTACATGGAAAACCAAACTGTTTGTGGCTAAGCACTTGTCTTGCCCCATCATACTGGGAGCGGACTTCATTTCTCACACTGGTCTTGTGCTCGATCTTCAGAGTAAGTCGTGCACATTCAAATTTGCGTTCAAATGTAAAATTCCCTTGTTAAAGTGTAGTTCTGTGTCATGTTTATCTATTTCGCCTACCCTGGATGAGATGTTGTTAGACCTTAGACATCTACCTGAGGAGCGGGCTGATAGTATTCGCAAATTGTGTCAGTCCTTTCCAGAGGTGTTCTCTGATACTCTTGGTGTTACTGACCTTATTGAATACAAAATTGAGGTCACGGATTCGATTCCTGTCCGTTTTCCACCTTATAGGCTATCTCCACCTAAAATGAAGGCTCTGAAAGAAATTATCGATCAGATGTTGAAGGATGGTATTATTAGGCCCTCTAAGTCAGCGTATTCTTCGCCTATTTTTCTAGTCCCGAAACCCCAAGGGGGCTTCAGGCCTGTCATTGATTACAGGGCTCTCAATCGGAAGGTGGTGTTACAATCTGTGCCCCTTCCCGACCTTCATTCTTGTTTTTCATGGTTTCGTAAGGCCAAGTTTTTTACTATCTTGGACTTGAATCAGGCCTATAATCAAATTCCCCTTGCCGAAGAGTCTAAACACCTTACAGCGTTTGCAACGGACTGGAATTTATATGAATACAACCGCGTGCCTTTCGGTCTGCCCACGGGAGCAGCTGTACTCACTAGGCTGCTAGATAGGGTCTTCTCCGACATCAAATTTGAATACTTGTACCACTACTTGGATGATGTCGTCGTATTTTCGGAAACCTTCGAAGAACATCTAGATCATCTGCGAGAAGTTCTCAATCGCCTTCGTAAGGCTGGGTTAACTGTCAAGTTGTCCAAGGTTGCCTTTGCTAAGCCCTCTATGTCATTCCTAGGGCATATTGTGTCACCTGATGGTGTTGCAGTCGATCATTCGAGAACACAGGCCATCCGTGATTTTAAACCTCCCAAGGACATTAAAGGCATCGCCAGGTTTATTGGTATGGTGAATTTCTTCAGAAAGTTCATTCCTAACTTTGCTAATAGAGCGGCGCCCTTAAACCTTCTTCGTAGGAAAGGCATCAAATTCGAGTGGGGACCTTCTCAACAAGCCGCTTTTGAAGATCTTAAATTGGCTCTCTGTAATGCCCCTGTACTTGCTATGCCTGATTTCTCGAAGAAATTCATCGTCCAAACTGACGCGTCGTCGTCAGCAGTAGCTGCAGTCCTTCAAGAGACTGAACTAGGGAGGCGACCCATCGCCTATGCATCTAGGACCTTGTCGGCTCAAGAAGCCAAGTATTCCATCTATGAGCTCGAAGGTTTGGCAGTCTTATTCGCCTTAGAAAAGTTCCGTCTCTATCTGGAACACGTCAAATTCGACCTGGAGACAGATAATCAAGCCTTAAGCTGGGTCTTAGGTAGGCCGCGTCGTACTGGTCGTATAGCCCGTTGGGCCATCCGTATTTCTGCCTTCCAATTCGATGTCAGGCATATCAGAGGTACCGAAAATGTTGTTGCTGATGGACTCAGTCGTATGTTCTCTAACGACGTCGAGACCCATGAACCGGTCGACAGTTCATCACCTCCCGAGTCCATACTATCTGGTGTTAATGCCATCTTAACAGATGCTCCCATGCTTTTTAGGGATATTGAGAAATACCAACGTGAAGATCCGACGCTGGCTCCGATAATGGAAACCCTTTCTTCTGGGGAACATGTTGTCCCTTATGTTCTGAGGAATGGTATTCTATGTTGCCCATCGAGGCATGATAAGATGATGAAAGTTGTCGTTCCAGCTGTTCTTGTACCTATGATCTTCAAGTATTATCATGAGACCCCATTAGGAGGGCATCTGGGTATCTTTAAAACTCGTGAAAAGATTCGTGAAATGTTCATCTGGAAAGGTATGGACGGTGAAATCTGTGAACTTGTAAAAGCTTGTAAATCTTGTTTGCTCAGTAAACCCACCATGTCCACCAAGGTAGGCCTTTTGTCTTCGCATCAAGCGTCACGCCCCATGGAACGCCTGTATATTGATTATGTAGGACCCTTCCCCCAGTCAAAGGGAAATGCTAACAAGTTCATCTTTGTATGCGTAGATGGCTTTACTAGATTTTCCTGGTTATTTCCGACTAAGCTGGCTACCGCTCAGTCTACCATTACTTGCTTAAATTCTATTTTTGCTTCTTTTGGTCCGTGCCAATATATTGTATCTGATAATGCTAAGGCTTTTACATCTAATTTATTTCGTAAATTCTGTTTTGACTTGTCCATCTCTCATGTAACTACTTCTGCTTATTACCCTCAACCATCTCTGGCTGAACGAGTTAACCGTAATCTCAGGTCCGCACTTATTGCCTATCATCATGAAGATCATTCCAGGTGGGACACGTCCCTGCATTGGTTAGCTTTTGCTTTGAATTCGGCGGTTCATGAATCACATAAATTTACTCCAGCCTCGTTGATGTTCAAGTTTGTTCCCAACACGCCGCTCTCTAACCTCTGGTCTCTGAGTGACATTCTACCCGAGACAATAGATCCGGACAACATCAAAGATCTTTGGAAGAAGGCTAAAGCCAATCTTAAAGTGTCTCATGAAAAGGTTAGGGAAAGGTATGATCGTGGACGGAGACCCACCCCTTTGAAGGTAGGTGACCAAGTTATGGTCAAGAACTTTGTTCCCGCGGGCAAGCTTGCCCCCAGATTTCATGGGCCTTGTATCACTCTCGATTTTCTTACGCCGGTTACATTGTTGGTAAGCAATCCAGCCACCGAGAGGATATTTAGGGTTCACCTGTCCCAGGTGAAACCGGTGTAAATTTTGTGTCAACTTGATTCATATAATTTGATAGGAATATGAAGGTTATATTTTTTTTTGAGTTTCCACTCTTAAGGCATTCTGCTCCTTCTATAATATTTTGTTTTATATGTAAGCATTTTTTGTAAAACCTTCCCCGATCCGTTAAACTGCCATTCTGTCCTTACCATGGCCATTACCACGCTCCCGTCTCCTGCTATACACACTGTGGCTTGCTTAGATTAAATGCCATGGATATTTGCACGCCGCTGGCCCCTCTACCTCTCCAACAAGCCTGTGCCCTCAAAAAAATGATGATGGTCCAACAAAATTCTGCCGCCTAGTTTTAATGCTTCAGTGCCCCCGCAGCCGCGCGGCGCCGTGCCGCGACTGGGTTTGAGGAAGGGCCCCCTCGGCCCCAGCGAGGACGACATGTGCACGGCGAGCCGGAGCTCTCCTCCCGGCCTAGGCTGATGTGCGGCGCACGACCTGCTACTTGCCCGCAGCCTGTATATGTTCACCGCGGGCGCGGCGTGCTTCAACACCTCTGCTCCCCTCATAGTGCGGGCGAGTGGTATCTCAGGGTACTCGAGGGGTCCGAGCGGCCTCCTTTGGACGCAAGCTGCAACGGCCGGTCTGGCCATCCAACTTCATCAACATCAACTACATGAACAGTTACTATAAGCAATGACTACACTTGGGAATTCAACAGCAATATTTGGTGGACATTGCAAAATTTTTCATCACTTTTAAGTATTAAAAGTTTATCTTCAGAATTCAACTTCTACAAACCTAAAGACTGTACTTCACCTGCAACAACAAAATTTTGAAACTGAATCAAACCAAATTAAGAAAATCTTATAAATTTTTTTTGGCAATTAATCTCCATATCTACATCAAAACTTGGACCTTGTTTTCAAACAATTTCATGTGTCACCCCTGGAGGAACTTTTGGGGGGGGGGGAGGTCTGTACCGAGCGGTACACCTCCACACCGCTAATTTAAAATGTGCGCCTGTTGAAACTCCTCTGCTGGAGGAAGTCTGAACTTTATGGACAGTATTAATTTTCAAGTTTCTCAGAAGATGTCTCTACCTGGAAATTTTGGAGTTTTTGAACTGTGTCATTTTCGACGTATTTTTGTTTTGCTTGTAGTAAGAAGTGTGAACTTTCTCTTCTAGAGGACACTACTGAAGATCAACAATAGTGCACCCTAGTGCGGAGTGAAAGAACTATTTTTTTTGGAGAAGTTCTTATTTCAAAAGTTTGTTTCTTGTTAAATTTCTTTCTGTTATTGTTTAAGTTGGCTGTATACCCCTCTTTTTCCCCTTGTTTTAGATTTATCCAATCCCGAATTTCTTTTAGTAATTTCCGACCAATCCGATGTATCTTCCCCCAACTTGGATATGTTTCTGTACCCTAGCCAATAATGTGATTGTGGGCGGGTGTTCTCTTCCCTAAAACGCCTAGAACCTTCCGCGAGAGTATTTAAACTGCTGATTTTTGGGTCTCCGGGCCACTTCTGTTCCATCTTTCAGTGTGTAAAGTACATAGCAGGGGGCGGGAAGCGCCTCTTTCTTCTCCAGCTGTTCAACACCAGGTAATGGCCTCTTAATAAATTCTTTTCTTGCTAGGTTGGCAGTTTAACTCTCGGAGCGGGTTCGAAGCGTTTCCACCATGTAACCTTTTCCTAAAATGTAACCAATCTTTTCATCTATTCTCTTTTAAAGCTGCATATTGGGATAGAGAGTGCTAACCCTCTCGAGCTCCCACTCACATTGTTTTGAAGTGAACTTATTTTCTCAACCTATTCTTCGTTAACGTAAAACAAATTGCTCTTTTCTAAAGTCACCTCTGTAGTATGGGATTAGCCCTTGCATTAGTGGCCTAGAGCCAGATTAGGTTTTAAAAACAAGTGTATTAGGAGTGCAGATCGCCTCCTCTCAAATTGTTATTTTAGAGGTCATGTAATTGCCCCTTTTCATTTAATAGACCTCAGTAGGTTGGGTATTTTACCCCTGTGTCTATGTCCAGTGAGGACAACTCGAAGGTGGAGTTTGGTGTGGCCTTTGAGAGGCTTAAAGTTGAGAGCGTGTGGCTCTTTTGAAAATTGAGTGTTGTATGCCTCGTGGAGGCTTTTCAGTGTAATTTGGAGCAAGGACTCCTAGGCATGAATGGGGTTTTATGCCCCTCTGTTGAAACTTGTGTTTGGGGTAAAACTGAGCTGATTGCCCAAGCATTGTGAAGTCAGGGCGCGAAGCCCAAATCCTGTAAATATTGTAACTACCCTTTGGACTTGCTACTTTGTACCTGCCATGCTTGTTATTTCTTTGTTTTTGAAAAGAAAATATAACCTTGTTAAATTTTACATTAACTTTGATTCCGTAGTTTGAGACCCGTTCACGCCCGCACCTTCTTTCACCTCTACCTACCACTAAAACACGGTAACAGTTATAATTGTCCTTCATCTTCATGTTAAAGAAAGTAGTTACTATGTGTCTGTAACATAACATTCCTCGGGTTAATAAGACACAAATGAACATTCGCAAATATTAGTGATACTATCACCTTACAAAGAAGAATAACATCAGAAATGCTTATCAGTCCTAGGATTAAGCCCCACTGTCACTGAGTTTGCAATAACTATAACCAAATTAGCTTTATTCAACCTCGAAATACCAACTGGTTACTGTACAATACTGCACCTGTTTATGACTGTGAATTGATGATGCTTGTTTAAAGGGGCCTAACATCTAGGTCATCGGTCCCTAATGGTACGAAATGTTATGAAAATTAAAAAAAAGTCCGTAATCCTCCACTGACCTGATTCGAAAATGTGAGGACGAAGAAAGTTAAAACAATCAGTAGATCCGACCCACAATGCCCCACATTCCCACAAACTAGCGTTAAATAATAGTATTACTGACCAAGGGACTGCTTCTAAAGCACAACACTGAATCGATGATGCTTGTAGTCGAAACGGGTCCAAAATCCATGTCATTGGCCCCTCATAATGGTACTTATCGCTAGGAAAATAGAACCATGCTATTTGTAATATTGTGGTAGGCCTACTAATCAAAAGTAGCGTAGATTCGCGGTACTCCACACACGTAATGTAACACAGACCTACGGTGTTTCGCACACTACTTACAGGCAACGCAAACCTATGGCGTTCCTCACATAAGTGGACTAACCACAGGGACCCGCACTATCCCGTGGTGTTCCTCACATAGTGAGTACTAAGCATAGGCAAGGCAGAACCATGGTGTCGCTCATCCCATGGTGTTGCTCACAGTGGTGGTGGTGATTGTTTTAAGAGGAAGTACAACTAGGCAACCATCCTCTATATAACACTTATCAGAGAGAAAAAATGGAAGGGGTCCGACACTTCGAAAAATGAAGGTATCGGCCAAAGAAAGGCAAGGGCCACGAAGTGCATGAAAATGAAAGACTCCCTAGCCCTCGCAAACCTAATAGCGTCGGGGTCGGAAAAGAACAAGAGTTGACCAAGGGAGGTCGGATAGGATAGACGAAAGTGAGGAGCCTGGTACAAGTAAGTGGAAGCAATGCCAGGACTCAGCTGAGGGCCCCGTGGTCGCCAACCCACGCTCCAAAGTTCAGAGCCCTTGGGGCCCCTTTTAGTCGCCTCTTACGACAGGCAGGGAATACCGTGGGTGTTATTCTACCGCCCCCACCCACATAGGGGTACGAATCACAGGTACTGTAAAATGCATCCTGAGCCACACACTATCGCTGCTAATCACAAACTAATTTTGTACCTAACATAGCGGTAGTACGCGCAAGTAAAAGCGACCCACAGTGTTCCCCGCGTGGTGGTACTAATCACAAGTAGTTTCACGGTTCTAATAAAATCATCCCTTGGTCGCACCTTTTAGTCGCTTCTTACGACAGGCAGGGGATATCGTGGGTGTATTGTTCGCCTGCGTCCCCCACCCACAGGGGGTGACTGTGAATTGTTCTGATACAGTCACTGTTTACCGAGGGAAGGACATGTCTTCAACTAATAGACGGAATACACTCAACTCATCATTCTTAAATCTGCTTTGCTATCATACAAAGAAATAACATTTAAAGAGCACAATATGGGAAGTTACAGAACTACAGCATTCATTTCTACTAACGAAGTTCATGAGGTAGTTTGTATATGGACCAAACCACCCACCTGATTCCAGTATTTCTTTAACTTATTTTAGGGCTGCATCCAGGACCAGAGTTGTCACAGTTAGTAGGCTACTTTTGTACTATGTAGAAAATTATGTTTATAAGAACACACAAAACTCATATTCGAGTATCTGTGATGTACTGTACTTTTAAATATTCAATGTATTGACTGTCTATAGGGACCCTATGTATATAGTGAAATCATACAATGAAACTGCAAAGACAGAACAAAAAAGAGTAGGGGAAGTTATCAGTAGGCCTATAAAGCAACTCCCGCAGTATAGGCGTAGCGTGCCTACCACTTACCCGGAGACCCACTCAGCGTACATGATTACAATTGAGGAGCTACCTGGCAGTGAGATGGCGGCCCCGGTCTAGAAAGCAAGGAATAATGGCTAAGAGGATTCGTCGTGCTGACCAGACGTTACTTCGTAATCTGCAGGTCTTTTGACTGAGCAGTGGTCGCTCGATAGGCCAATGCCCTTTGAGACTGTTGCGCCATGGGATTCGGTTTTAATTACTATAAAGAGAGTTCAGAATAATGGGTTCTCATGTCAATTGGTAAACATATCATATCACTTAATTCCCACTAATAGGTGGTCTGCGATAGCATACAATTCAGTCTAAAAGCCTCCGTGATTTTGTGGTCTCATTTAGTTCTATACCTCATATCTTTAAATAAAGAGAGTTTCTATTTCTCTATTTGGGCAGGTCCACTATCCTCCTCCATTCGCATCACATGACCCCAATAATGTGCACAGCTTCATCTTCATCTCCTCATTCCGAGTACCGTCCTGCCATTCTTCCTAACTGTTTGTACCAGCAATCATTTCTGCTACTTTCATGTCTGCATAAGGAAACTTTAATCTTCAAAGAATATGAATGACTTGTTTATAATTATCACTAATCCCTCTTAGCACAATAATTTTCACATTTTCCAAGACACTACTATAAAAATCAGTGTCTATATCAAAGTTTCAGAATAACAGTAACAAATGTACATCAGTTCAGAAAAAGTATAGTTATAAAAGTATTAATGCAGAGCTCCTCACATATCTAATGTTATACTGATGCCATGAGGTTGTCGGGCTTGACAAGTTGTGGCATAAACGGAGCTCCATAGAATAAATTAAAATTAAATTAGAAAACATCAAAATAGAGGCAAAGGATTATTTTATTTACAAAAGTTCCACAATGAACCAAACAATGAAATACATAATTTCGACTTACAACGGTAATTTTGTTGATTACAACATTCTTATATTATCGTTAAATAACAAGAGTTATAGCATGTAGCAAAGATTTCTAAGCAATGAAGTGAAACCTTGTAAACCTGATATGTCTAAATTAAACTGCTTCAAAAAATTTACAATAATCGAGGAATAGTCCCCCCAGCTCCTATCGCATTGATGTCCTTCAATCTAAATTTACCTTTAAAATAAGTTACGACTGGTTCTTTTACCTATCAACACCATCTGATAGTCTGTGGAGTCTATTATACATAGGCCATCCAGAAATTAAGTTTCCCTATTTCTTAATAATGTTATTGGCTTTACGTCCCACGCTCTTGGAGATTCGGAGGTGCTGGAATTTAGTTCCATACGAGTTCTTTTACGTGCCAGCAAATCGACGAACATGAGGCCAATGTGTTTGAGCACCTTCAAAATAGCACCGGACTGAACCAGGATTAAACCTGCCAAGTTGGGGTCTCAACCATCTGAGCTACTCAGCCCGGTCACCCTATTTCTTTTCTAGTAAAGTAAACTACTTAGCCGGCACGACAGATCTGCGACACCGGCCTGGTGTCAGTAACACAGCAGCAGTGGTCCCACCGCCTGCGAGGTTCGGTCTGTGATAAAGCTTAAGCTAAGATGACGGTACATTGTTGGTGTAGGCACTTCGCAGAAAGTCGTCAAAATGTCCACGATGAAGAGTTTCGCGGCCGACCATTCCTCATCAATGACGACCTTGTGGACCTGGTGCGGCAGCGCACGCTTCATGATTCCAGAACTTAGCAGTCATTTTCCGTAGATATCGCGATCCTTGTTGTATGAAATTGTGACTAAGCACCTACTGTCTGCCACCAGAGCACAAAATGCAGCTGCAGCGGTACCATGATGACAGGACTGTCACGGGCAATGAGACGTGGTTTGCTCACTTTACCCTGGAACCCAAGCAGCAATCTATGCACTGGTATCACAATGGCCCTTCCGTCAGGACAGAGGTGAAACGGCGACAGCGGACCGTTACCGTGACACACTCTGGAATGCTCAGTGCAGGTGTTGTGCCGATCCATGACATACGGCTCAGCAACTGTTCAGCTCGGAGATGTTTGATCATCTCAGATCTTGTTCCCAGTGATTTTCATATTTTCTTGCATCTCAAGAAATTCCTGTCCTCCGGTCAGCATTTTCACGCGGAGAAGACGAATGTTACACGCTGGTTCCATTCCGAGGTGGCAGACTTCTACGACACTGGCATACAAAAGTTGATCCTACGATATGACAAGTGTCTGAGTGGTGGTGGTGGTGGTGATTATTGTTTTAAGAGGAAGTACAACTAGGCAACCATCCTCTATATAACACTAATCAGAGGGAAAGGATGGAAGATATCGGCCAAAGAAAGACAAGGGCCACGAAGGGCGTGAAAATGAAAGACTCCCTAGGCCTCCATACGTAATACCGTCGAGGTCTGAAAAGAACAAGAGTTGACCAAGGGAGGTCGGATAGGGTAGATAAAAGTAAGGAGCCTGGCACAAGTAACTCGAAGCAATGCCAGGACCCAGCTAAAGGGCCCGTGGTCGCCAACCCACGCTCCAAAGTTCAGAGCCCCTGGGGCCCCTTTTAGTCGCCTCTTACGAAAGCAGGGGATACCGTAACTGTTATTCTACCGCCCCCACCCACAGGGGGTACAAGAGTCTGAATTCTGGCGGTGACTGTGTCAAAACGTAGCTTCAACATTGCTGTAACGGGTGCCCATAAATTTTTTCAATTTTGCTTTACGGGAGCGAAAGCTGGGTGGACTCAGGATATGTTATTCATAAGTTAGAAGTAACAGACATGAAAGTAGCAAGAATGATTGCTGGTACAAACAGGTGGGAACAATGGCAGGAGGGTACTCGGAATGAGGAGATAAAGGCTAATTTAGGAATGAACTCGATGGATGAAGCTGTGCGCATAAACCGGCTTCGGTGGTGGGGTCATGTGAGGCGAATGGAAGAGGATAGGTTACCTAGGAGAATAATGGGCTCTGCTATGGAGGGTAAGAGAAGTAGAGGTAGACCAAGACGACGATGGTTAGACTCGGTTTCTAACGATTTAAAGATAAGAGGTATAGAACTAAATGAGGCCACAACACTAGTTGCAAATCGAGGATTGTGGCGACGTTTAGTAAATTCTCAGAGGCTTGCAGACTGAACGCTGAAAGGCATAACAGTCTATAATGATAATGTATGTATGTATGTTGTTTGAGGAAGACACTCCAAGATAAGTTTCTTCTCCATTTTTAAGGACAGAGAACTGGAGAAAAAATATGCCAGAGCACAATGACAGAGAAAGGTACAGGAATTGGATAGAGAAGTACGAGTGGGTGGAGGGGGGAGAGAAGAGAACGAGAGAGAGGATGAAGAGGTTCTAGGAGGAGAATAAGAAAACCCAAACCATGACAAAGCTGTCCGCGGTCCTACAGCGGGCGTAACTGGGATAACATGGGCGTCAGATATATGTATTAGATATTCACAATTTATTGTTGACGTTACTACAAACACATTTGTTCACATTAACTGACAACGTTCAATTGCAGTTCTGGTTAATTCCAGTGTAGATTTTATACTATTACCAATTATAACAGCAAACCCCATGGCAGTAATGTTAATGTTTCCTCAGTTAGGTGGTGTGTTGTGATGTTATACAAAACGGGAGCACCTCTTGCTACGCTTCCTGGAAAGCCATTACAACATTGGCACTCCATGAGAATAGAGTGTTAATACAGGCGCTCTTCCTGTTTGGCTTCACTTCAGAAAGAATAGAGGCCTCCCTGATGTTGATTTAAGGCAATGTAATTCTTAATAAAAGAATAAAATGTTCCCTCAATGAAGCGGCGAACAACGGAACAGAGGAAATTGGGTGCCAGATCACTTTGTTTGTATATAAACATAGTTAGAGCTTTTTTGAAACAATCAGGAACTTTCCTGGTACAGAGCTAGGATGTCACAAGCTATCTCGTTCTTTATCATACGCACTGATACATGGTCTGGTCCAGGTGCTGTGTAATGCTTTAGCCACCTCTTCTTTACTGATTCTGCAGTCGAATGTGTCATTTACAAAATAAAAAAAAGTCCTCATCATTTAGTTTGGAAGGATAGGAATCTCACTCAGAATACTGGCCAAAAAGAAAATTGACCTTATGTCGCACCGACACAGCTAGGTCTTATGGAAACGATGGGATAGAAAAGGAAGCGGCCATGGCCTTAACTAAGGTACAGCCCCAGCACGTGCCTGATGTGAAAATGGGAAACCACGGAAAACCATTTTTAGGGGTTCGAACCTACTATCTCCAAACTGCAAGGGTCAATGAGATCTCAGCACAGATCAAAGTGCTTTATAATGCTGAGTGTACACTCTGGAAGTCTCTACAGCCACTCTATGGGATGGAACTAGGTCCTGCATTTTTATGTAATATCAAAAACGTACGTGTACCTCCATATTTTACAAAGTAGTCATTTGTGCCCTTTGAACTTTGCTCTGGATCTTCACGAGGAAGTCTTCTACAAGAACGAGGGTTTACTATTGGAGAACTGTGGCATAAAGGGTGTACACACGTTATGACATTAACACATAACATATACCTTTCAAGCTACTGGCCTGAGCGAAACTAAGGAGCTGGGAACAACATTGCATTCAAATCAGGGAAATTATCTTGGAAATAATTTAGACAGGAGTTCTTCAACTTCTTGCAGTGGAGAAAAGCCATTTTAAGTACTGAAACTGTTATGATTGTAAAAATATTTATCTGACTTTGAAAAATTGGAATGTGGGAAGAAAAGAAGTACCGTATGTTCATATGTTTATTTGTTGGACTTCGAAAAATTGACTGTGTGTGATATTTTAAAAAGAAGTCGTTCTTTTTTTGTTTGTATCTTTTAAGTGAAAAATGTGAATATTTTTGGGAATTGGTTTTCGGCGATTTTATTATGTGTAAATCATGTTTTCCGTAAAAAATAGGGTCTTTACAACTTTTTAGACACAGTGTAGTTGCACGTGCCAGGTCTGGTAGGACCGGTTGCACCAGAATGGAAATTTCTCGAAGCTACGCTCGGGCCCTCACTGACAATTTACTACTGGCGAATGTAAGAAAAGCGGGTGCGCTCATTGGTTGTTTCGCAATTTCACCATTTCCGGCCGCTGGCCACTTGGCCCGTTCCCTCTGTCTTGTTGTTTTGACCGGCGACAGGAGAAGTTGTCTCCCCCGTCTGATGGGTTCCCGGCCCTCCAAGGTAAGCACTATCTCCTTCTTGTCTCAGATCTTAAACTTTCAAATGTAAGTTTAAATTTAATTCTCTTTACCTCCGGAGTTTACCCGGGATTTCTCCCATTCGCCAAATTTAATTTCACGTGACTTAGCCCGCATATTAGTCATTAGTCATATTCATTTTGTTTTAGAGACCCTTCCTTTTTCCTTTTGGTTTCGTAAATTGTGTTTTATATGTAAAGTTTAATTTTGCTTTTCTTTGGTTGTTATTGTGTAAGTTGGGTCTGCCTCTCGTAGTACAGTTTCCTCTTAATGTACTCTCATTCGGGATGAGTTCCTCATTCTGAAGTGTTTTAGGAAAGGTTGCTTCCTGAACGGGCTCTGTGTTACTTCTCTTATATGTATTGGACTAAAAGGTTTCTAATTTTTCTGTAAGTTATTTAAACTCACCGCCGTGAAGCTTGTAATTTTGGCATGATGCCGCCTTCTAAACTTGCTGTGTTCATCTTAAATTGTGTCATTGATTGACCCGTTTCTAATGGCCTTCTCTAAGTATTATTATTTCAGTAAACACAGTATTTACTTAAATTGAATCACCGCTACTTTCGTTTCACTAGCAATGCCACTACCTTCTCACCGCCCGGGTAGGGTCCCAACCGCTTCTGATCTCCGTTCCGTTAATTGTCATGCTGCCTAAACTGATAATTATGTTCTGCTGTCTTTCTGCATTAATCGTGCGTATGCGGTCGAGGTTATCTGATCTGGTCTGAAAATGATTATTGTTCTCCTTTATACCGTTAATTATTATTATTATGTTTTAATTTTGTGTACACCCTCGCCAAAAGGTATCAAGCGGCTTACATAATGGTAGCAGAGCATCCATTATGTTACCCATTTAGTATTACACAGCATAGAAATTAAAAACACAATAATAATTAACGGTATAAAGATAATAATTATAATTTTCAGACCAGGTTAAATAACCTCGAACACAGACGCACGATTAATGCAGAAAAACACCAGAATGTAATCATCAGTTTAGGCAACATGATAACTAAAAGAACGGAGATGGGAAGCGGTTGGGACCCTACCCGGGCGGTGAGAAGGTATGGCATTGCTGGTGAAACAAATTAGCGGTGATTGAATTTGCGTATTACAATTTACTGAAATAATCGTAATAATAATAATAATAATAATAATAATAATAATAATAATAATAATAATAAATAACATTACAATCGGAACATCAATGACGCAAGTTTAACACAGCAGATTTAGAGAGATGCATACAAGCATCATGGCGGTGAGTTTAAAAAACATGCCCAAAATTAGGAATAGTTTAATACAATTAAGAAAAGTAACACATATTCACAAATGACGCCTACAAGTTAAGAAATGACGAAAGAAGGAAAAGGTGAAAATAATTAACATCTTAACACAGAGACCGTTCAGGAAGCAACCTTTCCTAAAACATTTCAGAACAAGGAGCTAGTCCTGTGCGAGAACATGTTAAGAGGAAACTGACCTACGAGAGGCAGACTCTGGGGAAAATTAAAATTTACGCATTTATACAATTACAACCGAAGAAAAGGGAAATTAAATTTTACATATAAAGCAATTTACGAAACAAAAAAAAAAGGGAAGTGCCGCTAAAATAAAATGAATAAGACTAGGCGCGCGGGCTAAGTCATGTGAAATTAAATTTGGCGAATGAAAGAAATCCCGGGGAAACTCCGGAGGTAAAGAAAATTAAATTAAAGACTACATTTGAAACTTAAAAAACCCTAAACCATAACTGCATAGTGCTTACCTTGGAGGGCCGGGGACCCATCAGGTGGGGAAGACAACTTCTCCTGTCGCCGGGCAAAACTACAAGACAGGGGGAACGGGCCAAGTGGCCGGAAGTGATGAAATGAGCGCGCCCGGACTTCCCACATTCGCCAATAAGAAATGCCCTTATTCTGGCCAATAAGAGCCCAGACAAAATACCGAGCGTAGCTTCGAGAAATGCAACCGGAAATTCCTCGAAGCATCCTACCAGACCTGGCACGTGCAACTACACCGTGTCTAAAAAGTTATAAAGACCCTACTTTTACAGAAAACATGATTTACACATAATAAAATCACCCAGAAATCTACACTTTTTCACTTAAAAGATACATACGAAAAAGGAAAAACAAATTTTTCATTTAAAACACACATGAAAGGAACAAACTACTCCTTTTTTAAATATTACACACAGTCAATTTTTCGAAGTCCAACAAATAAAAATACGAAGAAAAATAATATATAGTACTTCTTTTCTTCCCACATTCCAATTTTTCAAAGTCAGATAAATATTTTTACAATCATAACAGAAACCAAACTATTCAACTATGACATCTCCCACAAAATGAACTTATGTGCAAAGCACTGGAAGTGAAGAAGACAGTCTGTAATGCCTGGCAGAGTTTGACACTAAACCCAGCACGTTTTTGTAATCGATATCATAGTCTTTGAAAGCATCAATTATGGCTCGGCTGCCTGTTGTCCCATTGGCAGCATAAACTTTTTGTTCTGCAGTTTGCGTGATCGTCCTGAATAGAACAGCAAAGACACATCTGCCTCGGTTGTCCGACGCCTCGTCTGCGATTACTGCAATGGGCTTCCCGTCCAATGCAGCATTCACGTCTGCACTTCTGAATCTCCACAATGTGGAACATAAGGGCAGATCTTCTGATGCTGGGACATACCTATGCGGCCAATAAAATGTCATTAAACATACTAATAATAATTAAGTTTAGAGGTAAAGACAAAAATGTAAACATTTGGTGTAGTGCTGGCCTAGCGAATCACTGAACGAGTTTTGAAACTTGTCGTTATAAACTTCCACTTATGTACAGTACATGAAAACTAGCTATTATTTTGCATCCTAGATGGTCCGTTAAATTGTAACATTTTAAAATAACGCCAATCATGTTCGTTTAACTTTTTGTGGTTGAGAATTTGAATAAACTAACCTAAAAAAACCACATGAAGTCATCATATTAGGAAACATGCATCCACTTGATTTTTGGTGGAAAGTTCAAAACACCTAACCTAAAATTCAAAAAGGCTGTATACCAAGCTTAATGCTTCAAAACAACCATGGTTCCTTTTTTGTGGGGTTAGGGGGGATATGGGCTAGTTTATGAATATTTCACAGTAAGTTAGGCTATACCATTTAAGATGGTGTAAAATTATTTTAAACAAAAATATAAATAACGCCCAAAAAATATCTGAAGTCGGCTCTTACTTTTCACGGTAGTCTCAGAAAGCAGGATGGTCCCGCTTGTGGATGGGGATATTAGTCTGCAGGCACATCCTCACAGTATCCTCACTGAATGCTTGCTTCTCGCTTTTTGCTCTTTTGTCCTTTCTACCCATTTCGTTATTGTGGCTTGCCGCTTCACGCCATGCTGTTCACATGCTGGTTGGGAAAAAAATCGCTCCTTTAGAAGCACCTGGTTTCTGTTCTTGCAGTGTTTATCCGAAACATCATCTTCCATTCAAGTTTTTTTACTGCAAAGTCAAATATATGTATCGCTTACATAAAAATGTAATACCAATATAAATGGTCCGTTATTGGACATTATAAATTTTCCAGCTAACTCATTCCTGGTTGCCAGCGTTTCGCCCCTGTGTGCTAGGTTGGGCTCATCAGGTGGTACCTAGCACACCTACCAAGACGCATGGCTAGTACATACCGTGGAGGCCACTGTGTAGGCCACTTGGAGCCACCGGCAGTGCCAATGCACTTGACACTTCGTCTCATTACCAAAAATTGATGCCTGCTCGGCCATCAAATGATATAGATGTTGATTCCCATAGGGAATCTATATTATTTGTCCCGAATGAGTAAATTTATAATACCAACCTAGCACACGGGGGCGAAACGCTGGCCAACCAGGAATGATTTAGCTGGAAAATGTATAATGTCCAATAACGGACCATTTATATTGGTATTATGAATTTACTCATTCGGGACAAATATTTCAGATTCCCTATGGGAATCAACATCTATATCATCTGCTGGCCAAGTAGGCATCAATTTTCGGTAATGAGATAAAGTCTCAAGTGCATTGGGACTGCCGGTGGCTCCAAGTGGCCCACACAGTGGCCTCCACGGTATGCAATAGCCATGCGCCTTGGTAGGTGTGCTAGGTACCAACTGATGAGCCCAACCTAGCACACGGGGGCGAAACGCTGGCAACCAGGAATGAGTTAGCTGGAAAATTTATAATGTCCAATAACGGACCATTTATATTGGTATTATAAATTTACTCATTCGGGACAAATATTTCAGATTCCCTATGGGAATCAACATCTATATCATACATAAAAATGTTCCGATTTGTAACTCTCGGCACGCCACTTTGCTTCTACCCATGACTGCCATACTTTAAAACAGACTACTCAACACTTATGTCAAGAATAAGAGACTATGATTAAGAATCAACACAATGTGTATGAATGCGTGTGCCTAAAAATGTCTTAAGCTGTTTCATTGGTTGTTCTTTGCATAGCTCTTTGGCCGTTGAAAGATACTCCACACATTGAAGGATTTAAGGCTCCATAATAATTATTTCCCTGAAATAAATAACATGTATCTTATTTTTAAGGAAAATGCATCATTTTTAAAAAGATATCATTTTATTTCACATAAAACCCAGGAATCTCAAGTCTATACAATTTTCCTCTAGCTAAAAACCTTAAAGTGCAACTCTGTCTTTCGTGTGAAGATACAGATACGCTTATCACAGTATTTTGTCGTTCAATTAGAGGCGTTACCAAACAAAGCAATTCGGTATATGCGTTTTCATCCATTATTAAATAATTACAGCAGTTATCTGGATCTTCTCTGAAGTTCTTCATTTAATTTACATAATGTCTTTTAAATAACCATATATGCTCCATTTTGATCTACATCTTCTTTAGCAGCAAACAGTAAAAGTATAACTAACGAAAGTAAATCGTCACTTGGCCACACCACTCCAAAGTCGAACTTCCCCCTTTTAATTTTACCATAATTTTTTTGTACGCAGCATTATTTTTATTCCTGTCAGAATACTGTTTCGATTTTACTTTCCAAAGACTTGTAGAGCTCGACAAACTGTTTTCAATCATTTCTTATATCCGACATTATTGTTTTAGCACGGCTTGATCTAACATGTCTACATGTACAAACTTTACTACGCGAACTTATTTTGCACAAGTAAAATTTTTGGGGCTGCAACGTTTACGCAAGCCGTGCTTCTTGGCTTGCACACGCTACCATCTTCCGGGCCGTACATACAAGCTTTCTGTTGTAAACCGGTTTGCACGAGTATGCACAAGGGAAAGCCTGCACGTGTGGACGGCCCTCAGGTTTAATGGTTGCACACGCGCCCTTACAAATCAGATTCAAATCATCCTCAACACAAGTAAGTTACCCGGTCAGAATTACTGTGCACTGCCATAAATGGAACGGCAACTAGAATTTTCACACACACTTTTCAGTGAAGCATTCAAAATAATTGTACTCAACAACAACGATGTTAGAACAAAGATTTTGTGTGGTAAATCTCAGAACACTTTACACTACTCATTGTCTCTCAAAAAACTGGGGCTCAATACATTTGTCTTTGCTCCAATATAATCAGATGTGAGGCTTAAGAACCCGGGACATCAGAATGCAAAGTAGGCCTTAATTTCATCCTCATTAGTGTCTAACCACTTTTCTCCGTCTTTTTCCATGTGGGTCCGAAAATTGTTGCATAGCGTACATATTGTTTCCTGTGCAATGTGAGAAACGATGGGTCCATAACCTAGAGAAATGATTTTCATTTTATGGGTCCGTATTAAAGTGTATTTACGCTTCGCAGTGATAAGAAGAATATCTCTACCACAACAACACTATGCATATATGCCCATGTCCACATCTCGTCATGACTGTGAATTGTGAATTGTATCTACGTTATTGAATACTACGAAGAATATTTTAAGACTAATTCTTCTTGTATATTCCTACAGCTAAGCGAACTAATTTCTTAAAACAAATGTGTTCTCAGTAAATTTTGTAAACAATTTTTGATAGTGCCAAACTTACAGGTTTTAAGACCATCTTTAAAACAACTGTGTTTAAAATACTTTGTTCTACACGCGATATGGCTGATGATGACTCTGTTTCACAGACACATTTCCAACATTTGTTACAAAACAAACACATTTACGTGAGATTTCTGAACGCGTTTTGTAGTGAGTGTCTTTTGTTTCTTTACATAAAGCACTCCTAGCGATGTGCTGAAATAGTATTTTGTCACACATGGTTGAAATTATGATTAGCGGAGACCACTAAGACGTAACCATGTCAAGTAAGAGGCAACAAAAGCGTTATTATGGTGAATGCGAGGCAAATGTTGTTATAGATTTAATTTGAAAATATGGAGTGTGCTTGAACAATGAAAGAACAGACTGTTGTATTACAACATTCAATATATTCTTGTGTGCAATCTAGGGCTCCTACATCACCAGAAAAGTGTGATAATTGATATGTCTTGAATGATTTTCGGACATTCTTTTATTGCGGGAAAATAATGTAATGCCTTGTTAATGCTGCAATGTCAGCAGGAATTCTTTGCAGAATTCTACACACTCTTGTCTTGCACTCATGAACGTAGTCGCCTGTAATTACATGAAAAGAGTCTGAAGCATAATATCTAACAAGGAGATGCCAGACCTTGCGGTCAACCGATTTCAACGAGCTTCAATGTACCTGTTGGGGGGACACTCAACAGTAACTCGTCTATAATACGCATACGTTTTCGAAAATAAATGAGGTCAAATGTCATGACACAGGACCCGCTTCAGACAAATTGAAGGTGATAGAACACCAAAAGGCAAACACATTTTACTTAAACATGTCAGGTCCGCAACCTTATAATTTCCAAAAAATTGATGAATAAGTAAGGTTCTATTGAATGGAATTATTTACAGGTTTAAAAAGGTTCTACTTTGATGACAATGGAAGTGATTTCCGCTATTGTAAGGTATATTAACTTATGCATTCTTGGGATGATGACCGACTTTATTCATCACTGGGTACTTTTTATGCGAGAGAGTTTCACTAAAGGAGAACAATAAAACTTTGGTTTCCACCTATTCAATACATTAAAAGCAATTATAAAATTAGGATCTCATCCTTATTTTATTGCTTAATTGTTAAAACATAGGACATGTTTCGTTCATATTTTGAACATCTTCAGCTATAAATATTCTTACAAGGTTAAACCGGTAACATTATTCTAGAACTTACACTTATGGTTTGCCGTTAACAAACTTATCCATAAAAAACTTTAAAAACCTCTTAAATATAAAGCGTTTATATATCACGTCGTCTTATTAAAACAATATGACAATTTGTTGCGTTTGAAACATTAAAACCTTATTCTAATATTTAAAATACAATGCCATAGTTAATCTCTGTATAAATATATTTACAATCTGTTAAAATTGCTGAATGTCTTAAAATTATTTATTGAAATACACATTTAAACATTTTGTTACAATTGGCGTGAGCTTTTCCACACGTTGTACCATATGGAAATGAAATCTTGATACACTCTCAAAACAGCTGAGTTTAGGGGTGAATATTATTCATTTCGTCCGTAAAATGACAAAACTGATGCACACTGTTGATTATAGGTTATGAATTTGTCGTACTTCACGTACTTCAAGTTCATATCCTGAAATGCATTAGAAACTATTTTACTGCCAAAGAAAATTCTACCTATAAAGGCCACAATATCAGCTTCAACTATTACAGGCTAGTTTATGAAAATGACACCCTCCAGGATTCTGCAGGTTTGCGAGTATGTCCAAAAATGACCTCATCACATATCAACCCTAACGGTTTTCAGAAACTGAATGCTCGTTTGGCGTTCCAGTTATTCAGCAGGACTATGGCAAACGCAATTCATTTTTAGAGACAGTCACACCAATGGTTTTGAAGGAAGTGAAGCCACAGAAATTTTAACAAGGGACCTCAATGATGTTTTTGATGCATTGAATGCCAACACTCCTGACGAAGCATTATTTCCTGATTGTGAGAAATTTTATCGTTTGTGTGAAATGAACAAGATCTTAAAAGCACCAAACAATACACTCGCCTCTGAGAGAACTCTTGAGTCCATTCGTGTGACACTTAAAAGCACAATAGAACTTACACGGTATTTGTGGAGCCGCGGTTTTTCTTATGTGCTTACAGGCAAATTCAACCAAGATCCCTTGGAAAGGCACTTTGGTATCCTACGATCCATAAGCTGTGATGATCACCCTTCTACAGAGGACTTTTTGCATCTGCACATGTTACAATCAGCGTATGTCTCACTAAGCAATGCTATACCTCAAGGAGGTAATTGGCAGTCTGAAGTTGAAGTACCCTTAACATCATTTTTCAGTCAGATTAGAGCCATGGCAAAAGCTGTTGCCAAAGGTAATGCCAAAATCATAAGTACAGCTCAAGAGAAAGCTTACCGTTGATCAGCCATCCTTATCAAGTTGGGAATATGAACAAGTAGTTCCTTTCGCCAGTTCAAAAATGAATGCTATTCATCACTTCTGTGGGTATATTGTTAAACATGCAAGCAAAGTGACAGACTGTACAGCATGTATTGGATCTCTGCAAAACAATACCGAGGAGGCAAAAGGTAGCCCGTTTTCAGCCTTAACAAGTCTACAGGAATATTGTAACTCATCCAACTATCTCATTTACCGGTACCCATAAAGTGAATTATTATTGATGTTTTCTCATGTAAGGGAAGTTGTACAAGAAGCATTATGGGGCGAAATATTTCAAGAATGCCTGGATAGTTTACCTTCAATTACTGTTTCTCATGGACTTGGGTGCTGTACTGAACATGCTCAGGACTTGGTACCAACATTAATTTTTCATTACATACGATGCCGATTTTATTTCCGAATAAAAGAAGTACGTAAAGAAATGCAAGCTTGTACGACCGCAAAACATACCCGGAAAATGTCCAAGGTGTCCAGTTAACTGACAGATGAGGTGAAGTGCTGGTAAGATTCATTAATCTGAGCATGTTAACATACAATTTAACTTAAGTAGTCATGTAGGAATTACATATGTATGACATAACGTTACGTTACATCATGTGGGTGCCTGCATAGTTTTAATATGCTTATATTACGTCGCATGTACACTAACAGTTGAACATGTGTATTTTTAAGGTTATAATTAATACTGCAACTGAGTTTGATTTCGTGGTGAATTAATGAAATATGACTTAGCTCTATACACACATATCCGTTTGAGATATTCGTTACGACACTGACGAACCAATTTCAGAAGTAATGCCATTAAATCATTACTAAATGTAAAATATTTCCTACGAATTTTTCAAAACAAGAAACACTATATCTTAATTCGCACGAAACACAGATCGCAGTCATCGGTCAGTAAAGAGAATGCACATTCCTGAAACATAACAATAATAAACACACGGTTTTAAATAATTTATTTAAACGATAAATTACGAATTAAGTCACATCAGATCTCATTTAAAATCACATGTTCAGGGACAACTGATACCTGTTTACCTACACCAGCGCCGCGTAGTGTAGGAACATATCAAACAGCAGAAGTCGTCACACTATGTACTTCTATTCGTCCTGCTAATGGATAAAAGAAGAGAATACAATACAAAGGCAAAGATCAAATTGGATACAATACCCTACAGGGGTTGATTCAAACTGATATCCGGAAAGCCATGGAGAAACAGTTGGGCAACAAGTGCCCCAAAATTGGAGAGATTCAAAAGAAACACAACACATTTCACCTGCACAAGAAGATTAACGAATTGGTAGCGAGACTGCCTAGCCGATGCATCAGGGTATTAATGGACAAAAAAAGTAACTTAGTTGCCACAACCTGGGAATAATATGCGAACAAGCTCTTCAATGATGACAGAGTTGCAGACCAAAACGTTGACCGGGTATTCTCAGAGAGGAGGTGATGAAGTCTGGCAAGCTCCTGGACTCGACGATGTTCATGCCAAGATACTACAGGCAATGAAAATGTCAATGTTCTCACATCCCTCTTCCATAAGATCTATCAGACAGGCTGGATTCCCAAAGAGTGGTCCTAAAATTACTTTCATTCCACTATCAAAGAAGAAAAATGCAAGGCGCTGCAAAGAACATCAATGTGGTAGGGGCACACAGCTGTGAGCTTGAATTGGTTTTCCATTGTTTCCATTTTCACACCAGGCAAATGCTGGGGCTGTTCCATAAATAAGGCCACGGCTGCTTCCTTCCCAACCCTAGCACTTTCCTCTCTCACCGTCCCATAAGACCTGCGTTGGTGCGACATAAAGCGAATTCTAAAAAGAGAGTCACGTCCTCAAGCTTTCCTATCTCACTGTCCCATAAGACCTGCGTAGGTGCGACATGATGCGAATTCTAAAAAGAGAGTCACGTCCTCAAGCTCTTTTTGAAAATAATCCATGGAAGAATCTTCCAAAAATGTGAACAATTTATGGTGGACACGCAATTTGGATTCTGGGGTGGATTTGACATCAGGGAAGCCTTCTTCTCAACACAAGTCTTTGTGCAGTACTGCCAGGACATGAACAAGGATGTGATTTTGTGCTCCATTGATTATGATAAGGTTTTCAACCAAATACAGCACAATAAAATGCTAGAACTCCTTCAACGAGTAGGACTTGACAATCGTGATGTATAAATCATTGCCAACCTCTAATGGAATCAATGACGAACATTCGGGTGGATGACATGTCCTAAGGTTGAAAGAAGAATCTCACTTTCCAATACTTAATGTTATGATATTTATAAGTTGTAAGTAAAAATTTGGCATGGTGTTCAACAAGGCTGCGTGTCCTTCAACTTATATTTGGTAGCAATTATTCTGAAGCTTTGGATGGGTTTCATCAAGGCATCATCATCAATGGCGAAGTCATCAACAATTTTTGATAAGTAAAACACACAGCCCTGATTGCTGCATGCAATGCTGAACCATCGCATGAATGCTGTTAGCAATGATTAAAGCTTAGGAACGAACATTCGGAGAACAAAATTCATGGTTATCAGCAAGGAAGTGATTGATACCACGTATCAGTTGCTGATGAAGACATCAAACGGGTCTGTTCATATAATTACCTTGGGTGCTGCCTGAATAACAACCGGGACTGCAGCCAGGAAATCAAAATCTTTATAAAAATTAAGAATCTGCTGTGTCACCGAGATCTTAGTTTGAGAATGAGACGACGTGGCCTCGAGTGTTTAAATACTCCCCATACTAAAGTATGGACACGAGGGGTGGACGTAAACCAAACCCTTGATGATGGTGCTTGTTGTTTTAAGGGGCCTAACATCGAAGGTCATCGGCCCCTAATGGAACGAGATGGACGACATGATATATGATAGTTAAAATTTTAAAATGTATCCACTGACTAGAATTAAAAAATGGTGATGAAGAAAAATGAGTATGAGATTAAAACAATCAGTGGATCTAATTCGCAATGCCTTATTTCCTATTAAAATAAGAGAAAATACAGTAAACAAAGGAAAACGGCACTGCTTGGTAGTACAGATATATATATACATAGTTTTCGTTAGACGTCAAAATAACACATTAAAATACGCAATGCAAACTAAAATGAAGTCAATGTGATAAAAGCGCAATTGACACAAATACACTAGGACAAAGGATATCATTACACACGATAAAACAGACCAATATACCTCATAAAGCGGATGACGAGGTCTGCTGACTGCTCTTCATCTCGCAAGTTAAAGGAAATTGTACTCGGGAGGTTAAGACTACGGCGCAGATCGACCAGGTCCACACACTCCGTAAGGATGTGTACCACGGTAAGATGATCGCCGCAAGTACACACAGGAGGGGGTTCTCCTTTCCATAGATGGGAGTGAGTCACTATACCGTGACCAATCCGAAGACGACATAATACCACTGCTTCCCTCCGAGAGGTCCAAAGGGAAGTCCTCCATACCTTCGAAGTACCTTTAACCGCTCTCAGCTTATTTGGAAGAGAGTAGTATAATAGGACAGTTCGGCGGCCACCTCCTCCTACGGGCTCCCAGGCGCCCCTCCGCCTCCAATGGGAAATTTGAATTTTGGCGGGAATTTTGAATTAGGCGCGAGATTTGAATTTGTAAACAAAGCCACGTACTTTTTGACAGCTGTCATCGACAACAACGCAACGCTAACCTCACTGCTGCCATCTTGACGGGCCTAAACCTCAGTGGTACCAACTTAACCTAACTAGCGCGAGATTTGAATTTGTAAACAAAGCCACGTGCTTCTTGACAGCTGTCATCGACAACAACGCATCGCTAACCTCACTGCTGCCATCTTGACGGGCCTAAACCTCAGTGGTACCAACTTAACCTAACTAGCGCGAGATTTGAATTTGTAAACAAAGCCACGTACTTTTTGACAGCCACGTGCTTTTTTGACAGCTGTCATCCGCCATCTTTAAACTACAGAGCACCGTGCTGCCCTCTTTATCGCAGCAGCTGCAAATTCGTCCACTGTCATCGGCAGTGCTGCCATCTTGGCGGGCCTAAACCGTAGTGCTACCAACTTAACCTCACTAGCGAGAGATAAACAATTCCACGTGCTTTTTTGACAGCTGCCATCCGCCATCTTTAATCCATAGAGCACAGTGCTGTCCTCTTTAGCAACTTACCTTTGAAATGTGGTGGCGGATAATTTGAAAAATGCTTTTTGACAGCAGCCATCTTTGAGCGCCGTGCTGCACTCTTTAGCTAGATACCTTTGAAATGTGGTGGCGGCAAATTCCACGTGCTTTACAAACCTATGTGCATTTCTGACAGCTGTCATCCGCCAAGCTGTCGTCCGCCATCTTTAATCTAGAGAGCACCGTGCTGCCCTCTATGTGGTGGTGGCAAATTTCACGTGCTCTTGTTTGAAAACAAATCCACGTGCTTTGTTTTGACAGCTGTCATCCGCCATCATTAATCAAAAGAGCGCCGTGCTGCACTCTTTAGCTAATTACCGTTGAAGGTGGCAATTTAAAAAAATTATATTTGACAAGCTGCCATCTTTAATCTACAGAGCACCGTGCTGCTACCTTGCGGGCAGTTTCTACGTAACAGCTGTCATCCACCATCTTGCATCGCTAACCTTAGTGCTGCCCTCTTTAGCTACTTACCTTTGAGGCGGACAATTTGAAACATGCTATTTGACAGCAGCTATCTTTGAGCACCGTGCTGCCCTCTTTAGCTAAATCCTTTGAAATGCGGTGGCGGACAATTTGAAAAATTCTATTTGACAAGTTGTCATCTTTAATCAACAAAGCATCGTACCGCACTCTTTAGGTACATATATTTAACATGTGGTAGTGGATAATTTGAAAAATTCCGTCAGCTGTTATCTGCCATCTTGCATCGCTTACCTCAGTGCTGCTATCTTTACGGTACTAAACCTTATCGTGGTGGCGGTGGTGGGAAATTTAAAATCTACATGCTTTTTTGACAGCTGACATCCGCCATCTTTAATCATGAGAGAACCGTGCTGGTATCTTGCGGGTAATTCTGTCTACTGTCATCTGCCATCTTTAATCAACAAAGCATCGTACTGCTATCTTTAGCTACATACATTTAACATGTGGTGGCGGATAATTTGAAAAACTAACTTCCGTTAGCTATCATCCGCCATCTTTATTCAACAGAGCATCGTGCTGCTATCTCTAGCTACATACATTTAACATGTGGTGGCGGCAATTTGAAATTCTATCTAGATGCCATCTTTAATCAACAGAGCACCGTGCTGCTATCCCTTTGAATTGTGGTGACGCATAATTTGAAATTCCGTTAGCTATCATCATTAAACATTAATGCATTCGCTAACCTAACCTCTCATCTACTATCTTGAAGGAGACTATACGACACCTCCTCTACCTCCTGCTCTTCCTCCTCCTCCTCCCCTACCACCTCCGCCTCCTCATCCTCCTCTGTCAAGGCATAGCTTTATCGAACACGCATCGCGAAGGCAAGAGTGTGCAGCGATAACATTATTATGCACGTTTAGACTTGCGGATCACGAAAGAAACATAACAAGACTAAAATCGATGTTATCTTCAACCTGTAATTAGAACATTGATTGATGTGTTCAGATCACTAAACAAGTGATCAAGACTAGAATCGAACACGGTACTCGATACAACATGTGTTTAGAACATGCCAGGGGATACCTTTGTTCTAAGAAAATCAGATTGAAACATAACAAGACTAGAATCGATGCCGTTAACTTCAACATGTGACTAGAACATTGATTGATGCGTTCAGATCACCAAACAAGTGATCAAGGCTAGAATCGAACACGGTACTCGATACAACATGCCAGGGGATACCTTTGTTCTAAGAAAATCAGATTGAAACATGACTAGAATCGATGCCGTTAGCTTCAACATGTAACTAGAACATTGATTGATGTGTTCAGATCGCTAAACAAGTGATCAAGACTAGAATCGAACACGGTACTCGATACAACATGTCAGGGGACATCTTCGTTCTAAGAAGATCAAATTGAAACCTAGCAAGACTAAAATCGATGCCGTTAACTTCAACATGTGATTAGAACATTAAATCAGATTGAAACATAACAAGACTAGAATCGAACACTGCACTCGATGTTGTTAACCTCAACATGTGATCAGAACATTAATTGATGTGTTCAGATCACTAAACAAGTAGAAACGAACACTGTACTCGATACAACATGTCAGGGGATACCTTTGTTCTAAGATGATCAGATTGAAACATAACAAGACTTGGATCGAACACTGTACTCGATGTCGTTAACTTCAACATGTGATTAGAACATTGTCTGATGTGTTCAGATCACTAAACAACTAGAATTTAACACTGTACTCAATACAACACATCAGGGGATAACAAGACGCATAACAAGATAACAAGAAACATAACAAGACTAGAATCGAACACTGCACTCGATACAAAATGTGATCAGAACATTGATTGATGTGTTCAGATCACTAAACAACTAGAATCGAACACTGTTCTCGATGTTGTTAACTTCAACATGTGATTAGAACATTGTCTGATGTGTTCAGATCACTAAACAACTAGAATTGAACACTGTACTCAATACAACACATCAGGGGATAACAAGACACATAACAAGATAACAAGAAACATAACAAGACTAGAATCGAACACTGCACTCGATACAAAATGTGATCAGAACATTGATTGATGTGTTCAGATCACTAAACAAGTAGAACCGAACACTGTACTCGATACAACATGTCAGGGGATACCTTTGTTCTAAGAAAATTATATTGAAACATAACAAGACTAGAATCGAACACTACACTCGATGTCGTTAACCTTAACATGTGCTCCGATACAACATGTTAGGGGATACCTTTGTTCTGAGAACATTAGATTGAAACATAGCAAGACTAGAATCGAACACTGTACTCGATACAACATGTGATTAGAACATTGTTTGATGTGTTCAGAGCAAAAGTACAACTTCAATGATTTACCTAGTGTAAAAATCAAAAACACACTGTGCACATATCGCGTAGCTATCTCGCTTAGTAAACGATACAACTTTAATGATTTGCCTAGTATGAAAATCAAAAACACACTGTGCACATATCGCATAGCTAACTCGGCAACACTTCAAATGATTTGCTTAGTACGAAAATAAAAAAATCTATACCGCGTAGCTAACTCGTTCACCGCACTGCTAAGACGCTTAGTAATTACAAATACACTGATATATGTCATGCGAAAATCAAGAAAGCACACTGCGTAGCCAACTCGCTCAGTCACACTGCAAATACATTACGATACGTTACTCTTTTTTTCTCGAAACAAACACACACACACACACACGGATAAGAATGTTGCGAGATACTACATACTTACATGTTAAAAAAATAGGGGGGTGAAAAAATCATAAATTATATGTACACATGTTGTCTCCTCCAAGTTGTAAGACGAAATAGACGCAGTACTGCGAGTTTCCGCTATAGCTGGCGAACGGAAGTAGCATGATATCTCAGCAAAAAAATACGCGTGAGCTTGCATACACGCAAGTCGGACACAATGATGGATACCGCGATTCAAATCCTGGCAACTTATTCCGTCAGGAAGGGCATCCGGCTAGATCATGTAATTACACGTTATGATGATCGCGCAGGTCCCTCGCCTAGCATTTGCTATTTTTCGGCCTCCGAGAGTAGGAGTTCGAACCCGCTATCTCCCGAAGTAGCGAGAATGATTGCGGGTACAAGATGTTGATGGTGATTCATCTGTCGGATGGGAGCGATCCTACTGTTACATATTACATTCTCAGGTAGTTTCGAATAACCAGAGGGTGTGCAAAAAGCCAGCATTAAGTAAGGGCTGTTGATGGAGACGTTAAACCTTGTGCAGGCTTCCCCGAAAGTGATTGCAGGTACAAGATGTTGATGGTGATTCATCTGTCGGATGGAGGCGATAATTACATGATCTAGCCGGATGCCTTCCTGACGGCATAAGTTGCCAGGATTTGAATAGCGGTATCCATCATTGTGTCCGACTTGCGTGTATGCAAGCTCACTCGTATTTTTTGCTGAGATATCATGCTACTTCCGTTCGCCAGCTATAGCGGAAACTCGCAGAACTGCGTCTATTTCGTCTTACAACTTGGAGGAGACAACATGTCTACATATAATTTATGATTTTTTCACCCCCCTATTTTTTAAACATGTCAGTATGTAGTATCTCGCAACATTCTTATCCGTGTGTGTGTGTGTTTGTTTCGAGAAAAAAAGAGTAACGTATCGTAATGTATTTGCAGTGTGACCGAGCGAGTTGGCTACGCAGTGTGCTTTCTTGATTTTCGCATGACATATATCAGTGTATTTGTAATTACTAAGCGTCTTAGCAGTGCGGTGAACGAGTTAGCTACGCGGTATAGATTTTTTTATTTTCGTACTAAGCAAATCATTTGAAGTGTTGTCGAGTTAGCTATGCGATATGTGCACAGTGTGTTTTTGATTTTCATACTAGGCAAATCATTAAAGTTGTATCGTTTACTAAGCGAGATAGCTACGCGATATGTGCACAGTGTGTTTTTGATTTTTACACTAGGTAAATCATTGAAGTTGTACTTTTGCTCTGAACACATCAAACAATGTTCTAATCACATGTTGTATCGAGTACAGTGTTCGATTCTAGTCTTGCTATGTTTCAATCTAATGTTCTCAGAACAAAGGTATCCCCTAACATGTTGTATCGGATCACATGTTAAGGTTAACGACATCGAGTGTAGTGTTCGATTCCAGTCTTGTTATGTTTCAATCTAATCTTCTTAGAACATGGTATGCCCTGAGATGTTGTATCGAGTACAGTGTTCGGTTCTACTTGTTTAGTGATCTGAACACATCAATCAATGTTCTCATCACATTTTGTATCGAGTGCAGTGTTCGATTCTAGTCTTGTTATGTTTCTTGTTATCTTGTTATGCGTCTTGTTATCCCCTGATGTGTTGTATTGAGTACAGTGTTCAATTCTAGTTGTTTAGTGATCTGAACACACCAGACAATGTTCTGATCACATGTTGAGGTTAACAACATCGAGTGCAGTGTTCGATTCTAGTCTTGTTATGTTTCAATCTGATTTAATGTTCTAATCACATGTTGAAGTTAACGGCATCGATTTTAGTCTTGCTAGGTTTCAATCTGATCTTCTTAGAACAAAGATGTCCCCTGACATGTTGTATCGAGTACCGAGTTCGATTCTAGTCTTGATCACTTGTTTAGCGATCTGAACACATCAATCAATGTTCTAGTTACATGTTGAAGCTAACGGCATCGATTCTAGTCATGTTTCAATCTGATTTTCTTTGAACAAAGGTATCCCCTGGCATGTTGTATTGAGTACCGTGTTCGATTCTAGCCTTGATCACTTGTTTGGTGATCTGAACGCATCAATCAATGTTCTAGTCACATGTTGAAGTTAACGGCATCGATTCTAGTCTTGTTATGTTTCAATCTGATTTTCTTAGAACAAAGGTATCCCCTGGCATGTTCTAAACACATGTTGTATCGAGTACCGTGTTCGATTCTAGTCTTGATCACTTGTTTAGTGATCTGAACACATCAATCAATGTTCTAATCACAGGTTGAAGATAACAACATCGATTTTAGTCTTGTTATGTTTCTTTCGTAATCCGCAAGTCTAAACATGCATAATAATGGTATCGCTGCACACTCTTGCCTTCGCGATGCGTGTTCGATAAAGCTGTGCCTTGACAGAGGAGGATGAGGAGGCGGAGGTGGTAGGGGAGGAGGAGGAGGAAGAGCAGGAGGTAGAGGAGGTGTCGTATAGTCTCCTTCAAGATAGTAGATGAGAGGTTAGGATAGCGAATGCATTAATGTTTAATGATGATAGCTAACGGAATTTCAAATTATGCGTCACCACAATTCAAAGGGATAGCAGCACGGTGCTCTGTTGATTAAAGATGGCATCTAGATAGAATTTCAAATTGCCGCCACCACATGTTAAATGTATGTAGCTAGAGATAGCAGCACGATGCTCTGTTGAATAAAGATGGCGGATGATAGCTAACGGAAGTTAGTTTTTCAAATTATCCGCCACCACATGTTAAATGTATGTAGCTAAAGATAGCAGTACGATGCTTTGTTGATTAAAGATGGCAGATGACAGTAGACGGAATTACCCGCAAGATACCAGCACGGTTCTCTCATGATTAAAGATGGCGGATGTCAGCTGTCAAAAAAGCATATAGATTTTAAATTTCCCACCACCGCCACCACGATAAGGTTTAGTACCGTAAAGATAGCAGCACTGAGGTAAGCGATGCAAGATGGCAGATAACAGCTGTCGGAATTTTTCAAATTATCCACTACCACATGTTAAATATATGTACCTAAAGAGTGCGGTACGATGCTTTGTTGATTAAAGATGACAACTTGTCAAATAGAATTTTTCAAATTGTCCGCCACCGCATTTCAAAGGTATGTAGCTAAAGAGGGCAGCACGGTGCTCAAAGATAGCTGCTGTCAAATAGCATGTTTCAAATTGTCCGCCTCAAAGGTAAGTAGCTAAAGAGGGCAGCACTAAGGTTAGCGATGCAAGATGGTGGATGACAGCTGTTACGTAGAAACTGCCCGCAAGGTAGCAGCACGGTGCTCTGTAGATTAAAGATGGCAGCTTGTCAAATAGAATTTTTTAAATTGCCCGCCTCAACGGTAATTAGCTAAGGAGTGCAGCACGGTGCTCTCTTGATTAAAGATGGCGGATGACAGCTGTCAAAACAAAGCACGTGGATTTGTTTTCAAACAAGAGCTCGTGGAATTTGCCACCACCACATAGAGGGCAGCACGGTGCTCTCTAGATTAAAGATGGCGGACGACAGCTTGGCGGATGACAGCTGTCAGAAATGCACATAGATTTGTAAAGCACGTGGAATTTGCCGCCACCACATTTCAAAGGTATCTAGCTAAAGAGTGCAGCACGGTGCTCAAAGATGGCTGCTGTCAAAAAGCATTTTTCAAATTAACCGCCCAAAGGTAAGTTGCTAAAGAGGGCAGCACTGTGCTCTATGGATTAAAGATGGCGGATGGCAGCTGTCAAAAAAGCACGTGGATTTGTTTATCTCTCGCTAGTGAGGTTAAGTTGGTAGCACTACGGTTTAGGCCCGGCAAGATGGCAGTACTGAGGTTAGCGATGCGTTGTTGTCTGTCAAAAAGCACGTGGCTGTAAAAAACACGTGGATTTGTTTACAAATTCAAATCTCGCGCTAGTTAGGTTAAGTTGGTACCACTGAGGTTTAGGCCCGTCAAGATGGCAGCAGTAAGGTTACCGATGCGTTGTTGTCGATGACAGCTGTCAAAAAGTACGTGGCTTTGTTTACAAATTCAAATCTCGCGCCAAAATTCACATTTCCCGCCAAAATTCAAATTTCCCGCGGGTGGCGGAGGGGCCGCTGGGAGCCCGGAGGAGGAGGTGGCCGCCGAACTGTCCTATTATACTACTGAAGAGGCGTGGCTTGCCACTCCATCTCCCAATGGGACATAACCAGATGTCTCAGCTGAGAGCGAATATCAGTTGCTGGAACCTTGAAAGGCAATGGGGACAGTGTAACTGCGCCCTTGGCAGCCTTATCTGCTAACTCGTTTCCCTCTACACCCGTGTGGCTTGGGAGCCATAGAAACGTGATTCTGGTGCCAGCATCTGAACACCCGGCCAACAGGTCCTAGATGCGCTGCACCAGAGTGTGCTGACGGAAACAGTTATCAATAGAGTGTAGCGAGCTCAAGGAGTCAGTACACATAAGAAAGTGTCGGCGTTCATTGGACAGTGCGTACTGCAGAGCTTCAAGGATAGCATAGAACTCTGCAGTGTACACACTCCAGGTTTCCGGGAGACCAAAAAGAAACTTATCAGTGTCAACAACGAACGCACAGCCCACTTTAGTGTCTGTTCTCAAGCCATTCGTGTAAACGACGACTGAGCCTGGATACCGGCCAACAACGGACAGGAAGAGCCTCCGATAAATCGAAGGGTCCGTGTTTTCCTTCGGGCCAGAGTGCAGATCCAGGATAATTTCAGGACATCGTACTACCCACGGAGGTACCCCACTTGGTTGTCTGACAAGGCAAGGAACCGAAGGTACGTGAAACAATCTGTGACTGCTATCCAAGCGTATTCCAACCGGCTGCGTTGCTCGAGGACAAGCAGCGTACAGCAAACGGTTGCCATTGTTGAATACGCAAGGATAACTTGGATGAAATGGCATCTGTTGCAAATGAGCAGCAAATGAAAGAAGCATTTGCTGGCGCATGAGATGTAAAGGCGGCACACCAGACTCAGCGAACATGGGGCTTGTACGAAAAAGTCCTGTCGCCAACCTAACCCCGCTGTGGTGGATGTTTTTCAGCTTCGCAGGACGCTTGGTCTTGCTGAGCCATATGCTGCACTGCCGTAGTCTAGCCGGGATAAAATATGTGCCCTATAGAATCGTAGGAGCACCGTGCGGTCAGCACCCCGATTAGTGCTGCCAAGAAACTTCATGATATTCAGCTTCTTAGTGCATTGCACTTTCAACTGCTGCACGTGTGGCTCCCCCGATAATTCGCTATAGAAAAGGAGCCCAAGAAATCGGTACGTGTCAACAACTGGAAGAACGACATTTCCTAAATAAAGCTCAGGTTGTGGATGAACAGTACGGAGCCGACAAAAGTGGACACCAGAGGACTTTGCGGTGGAAAACCGAAAGCCATGTTCTAAGGCCCGCTGTTCCACTCTCCTAATAGCTTGCAGTAATTGTCGCTCTGCGACTGCCATATTAAGCGAGCTATAGTGCAGAGCAAAATCGTCCACATAGAGCGACGGTATGACGGCTGAACCACCAGCAGCAACAATACCGTTTATGGCAATCGCGAACAGAGTGACACTAAGGACCGATTCCTGTGGAACCCCATTTTGCTGAACGTGGTATTGCGAATATGTCCTCCCTACTCGGACACGGCAAATACGAAGACAAAAAATTCGCAATGAATACCTGCAAGTGACCTCGGAATCTCCACTGATGCAGGACTGAAAGGATAACATATCGCCATGTGGTGACATAGGCCTTTTCTAAGTCAAAGAAAACAGCTACCAAATGCTGTTTGTGGAGAAATGCATCCTTTATAGAGCACTCAAGGCGTACCAAGTGGTCAGTGGTCGAGCGAGCGGCTCGAAAACCACATTGGTAGTCGGACAAGAGTCCTTCTTTCTCCAGACACCACACAAGTTGGCGATTTACCATCCTCTCCAATAGCTTACACAAGCAATTTGTAAGACAAATCGGTCTGTAACTTCCTGCATACTTAGGATCTTTGTCAGGCTTGAGGACAGGAATGATTATGCCCTCTCGCCACTGAGACGAAAAATCACCCTCTATCCAGATTCGGTTGAAAACACGAAGGAGATATAGTAGACTATCATCACTAAGGTGTTTCAACATCTGGTTATGGATGTTGTCTGGTCCAGGAGACGTGTCTATGCAAAGTGTTAAGGCACTGCGGAGTTCCCACTCCGGAAAGGGCACGTTGTAGTCCTCTGAAGCTGGAGTGCAAAACTAAGTTGATGACGTTCTGCCTCCCGCTTCAGAGCGAGGAAATCACGATGGTAATTCCCGGAACCAGATTTTTTTTTGCTAGTTGCTTTACGTCGCACCGACACAGATAGGTCTTATGGCGACGATGGAACAGGGAAGAGCTAGGAGTGGGAAGGAAGCGGCCGTGGCCTTAATTAAGGTACAGCCCCAGCATTTGCCTGGTGTGAAAATGGGAAACCACGGAAAACCATTTTCAGGGCTGGCGACAGGGGGGTTCGAACCAACTATCTCCCGAATACTGGCTACTGGCCGCACTTAAGCGACTGCAGCTATCGAGCTCGGTCCGGAGCCAGATACATCTGCGAAATGACCAGCTAGATGGTTAGCAATCGAGAGTGTGTCAGTGACCATACTGCCTGCAATGGAAATTCCCGGTACAGAAGATGATCCTTGGATAACCGAAATACGTCGAAGCTTAGTCCACACTTGAGATGATGGAGTATGTGACGTCATAGACGACACACATCTCTCCCACGAAGCCTTCTTACTTTGCCGAAGCGCGGAGTTTCTTAAATGTTACGAAGATGGCCAAAGTACGCTCTCTACGGTAACGTTTATGAGCGCCAAGGCGTTCTTTGATAGCTGCTGCTATTTCTTCGTTCCACCAAGGAACGAGTTTTCGGCGAGGAGTCCCTGAGAGGAACGGAATGGACTCCTCAGAAGAAGCAAGAATAACTTGGGTGATATAAGTTATTTCCTCGCCGACGATCTGCCTGATATCGTCGTTAAATACAGCTAGTGATGTGTACTTTGCCCAATCAGCATGTTTAAGAATCCATCGAGGGGGAGCCTCTACGGAGTTTTGTTTCAACAAAGTAAGGATGGAAAAAATTTCACTGTCACAGAGATCATCGTGTGTATTCCACCGAAAAAGCGGAAACAATGTTCGGCTGCATAGACTTACGTCTATGCGAGAATATGTGCCATAACATACACTGAAGTGAGTAGGTTCCCCTGTGTTCAAAATACATAAATCCAGCTCTGCTACTAATCTTTCCAGCTCTTGTCACCGGAGGCAATGCGTCTCAGAGCCCCATATGGGGTGATGGCCGTTAAAATTACCCAATAAGAGGAAGGGAGGTGGAAGCTGATCGATAAGATCAGTGACATCATTTATGTTAAGAGGCTGGCCTGGTGGGAAATAAACGTTACACAGTGTTGCTATGACGGGCAGCGGTACCCACACCGCAATTGCTTCCAGTGGGTTCCTTAGACGGACCTCTTCGCTGTATCAGAACGGACAAAAATACCCACGCAACCAGATGCCCGGTGGACATAATATCGTTCTGCCGAGTATAGTCTGAAACTTCTCAAGACCGTATGACGACCTGGTCTGAAGTTTGTCTCCTGAATACAAACTACACTCGCTTCGTACTCAGTAATGAGCTGACGGAGCTCAGCAAGATGCCCGTCATAACCGTTACAATTCCACTGTAACAGTGTCATAGTGTGTGTGTGTGTGTGTATGTGTGTGTGTGTGTGTGTACTTATGAGGTTTAGGTTAGAAGCAGCGTAAGGCTACCTAACCTACACTCACATCCCCACCCGAATATGGAGATAAATGCTCCATGTGCATCACCTCGTTACGAATTTCTACAGCGTAGTATGGGGGCGGGGTTTCTTCCTACGAGGGGAGCGCGCAGGTTTTCCAGGAGGAAGACCCGCTGGCGCAGAATCAGGCCCTCCAGGTGAGGGCGTGAGGCCCCATTCGCAGGAGAAGTGGAAGAACGCCTGTTAGGGGTTCTCTTCTTCCCCGCCGTCGATTCTTGTTTGGACGGGCTGCGAGGTGATTTCCCAGCCCTGGTCGACGATGCCGCCTCCACCGGCTTAGGCGCGGCTTTTGCTGACCTCGTGGGGGAAGGAGACGTTGTCTTCTTCCCCTTCTGTGGCGGCGTAGGTTGCTTAGCCGGCACAGGCTCTTTGGTGGTCGAAGGCTGGGATGGACCCGCCTTTGAGCTCATTCTCTTCGCGGCGTTGCTCACAGGAGCAACTGCCGCCTTGGGCGCAGCAATCTTCTGGGAAGGTATTGCAATGGAAAATGACGAACCTGGGAGAGACTGTGCTATCATGCTGAAGTCTAGTGTCTTGGCCGGTACATTCAGAGAATTCCTGGTAGGAAAGACTATCCAGGGTCTTGATCTGTTGGATCTTCTTCTCACTCAGATAGGTCGGACAGTTCCGATCTCGAGGAGAATGAAGACCAGAGCAGTTAGTGCACTCCTCTGCGCCGTGAGCTACTTTCCCACATGTACCACACACAGACTGGTTCGAACGAGGTACCATGTGTCCGAATCTCTGGCACTGACAGCATCACATAGGAGGCGGGATGTACGATAGGTTGTTACCTTGGCTTTCTCTGGCAACACTGACAATTGGAAGGAGACTATGAACGCACCCACCGTTGACTTTGCCTGTGTTACGCCGGACGTGGGTCACGCCGCAGTGCTTCATGTCTTCCATCAATTCATCGTCAGTGTTCAGAACGAGATCACTTTGGACAATAATTCTATGAACCAGATTCAAGGTTTTGTGCTCTTCCACTTTGACGGGGATGTCGCCAAAGTGGTCGCACTTAAGCAACCGATCTGCTTGGAGCGCAGTGTTCGTCCTTATAAGCAAACCACCATTGCACATTTTCTTAAGGTCCTCAAGCTCACCGTATACACCTTCAATGTTGCGTCTAAACAGAATCGATTTAACCAGCTTGAAATCGTGCCCATCGGTTCTGGTAGCAACCAAGAACCTAGGGAAGCTGGAACCCAGACTAATATGCTGCGCTTGTTCCCAAGGGGCCCTTAGGGAATCAAATATAAAAGACTTGGGTAGCGAACTACCCGAGATGGCAGGCAGAAGTGGTTTCGACGCCATGTCCGAAATCATCCTCCCCGAATGCCACCCACTCCGATCAGGGGTCTCTGTAGCCGAACCAAGCAGCCAAGGCAACACCCACCTGGTCATAGCCGGTACTGCCCGGGGTCCGATGTTGGACGATGCCTAATATGGGAGGACTGAGGCAATGAGCATGAGGACTCCCTTCCTCCAGTCACCCGCAATAGCATGTACCCCATAGCGTGTACAGAGCACTAAGTATAACTGTGCGGGTACCTGTGTTGTCAGACGGATACTACTGCCCGGGTACATGACACTCCCACCCGCCGCTTCCTGGGTGGTCACTGACACGGGCTTTCGAGCGCAGTCGCATACGTAGGAGCTCCATCGCCGAGCAGCACGCACATCAAAAATTTTGAAATGGTCTACAACTGACCCTCAGAAAAACAATAAACATAAAGAGGGGACCATGACAACATGACCCTTTTAGTCGCCTGCTACGACAGGCAGGGATTACCGGTGGATGTATTTAGCCTCTCCCATCCACAGGAGGTCCAACACATTATACCAAACCGCAATCCATGTCCGCGCCTAGGCCGCCCCCTTTAGTCGCCTCTTACGACAGGCAGGGGATACCGCGGGTGTATTCTACATGTGCGTCCCCCACCCGCAGGGAGTACCAAACCTTTGGAGAAGTTGGAGGCATTTGAAATGTGGCTACATCATCGCATGCTTCGTACATCGTGGACGACCGGGTGACGGGATTGGATAGGCATGGAGATGGAAGTGTTCTACAATATCAAGTGACAGAAGCTCCAATATTTTGATCAAGTGACTCAAAACATCAAGTACTGCCTCCAGCAGTTCATAAAGACAAGATCGAAGGACGGTGCAGACCAGGGAGGAGAAAAATCTCCTGGCTCAAGAATTTGCAAGAATGATTCCGTGTATCTGTTTCGAACGCCACCCTTAAAAGAAAGGATTGCAATGAAGATTGCCTATCCTCATCATTGAAGGCACATAAAGAAAAAGAATGTGTGGGTAGGAGATACGGATCTATGCTCAGATGGTCTTCGCTTAAACCGCAATGGTACATATAAGTTAGGGGGTATAGGGTTGTACATTCAGGGAATAACACTGAAAGGAACGTTACTGCAGTTACAGTACCCAGTGTTAACGAGAAATATAATTTGAATGGCAGAAAGAATCACTGTTAAGTTGAAAGAAGATATAAGATGGTTCAATCTTTCAATACTATTACATTCCTACTTAATTATAATTGGTACTGATTTCGATCAGTATTCTTGATCGTCAGCCGATCACACAAATAAGTATAAAAGACAATGCACAGGTAAATAAAATGTGAAGTTTAAATAATTCTGTCTGTTGCTGTTTGTGAAGCACTAAAACACTTTAGGGAGCACTGTGTGTTGAAATTTCAGTCAATCACAAGTAAGTATATATTTCTTTTTTTTTTTTGCTAGTTGCTTTACGTCGCACCGACACAGATAGGTCTTATGGCGACGATGGGACAAGGAAGGGCTAGGAGTGGGAAGCAAGCGGCCGTGGCCTTGATTAAGGTACATCCCCAGCATTTGCCTGGTGTGAAAATGGGAAACCACGGAAAACCATTTTCAGGGCTGCCGACAGTGGGGTTCGAACCCACTATCTCCCGAATACTGGATACTGGCCGCACTTAAGCGACTGCAGCTATCGAGTTCGATCAAGTAAGTATAAAAGATAATGCACGAAGTTTAAATAATTCTGTCAGATGCCGTTTATGAAGCACTATAACACTTTAGAGAGCACTGATGGAATTTAAACTTCACATGTTATTTACCTCTGCATTGTCTTTGATACTTATTTGTGATCGGCTGATGATGACCAAGAATACTGGTCGAAACCGGTACCATATTTTAATACAGTAGGAATGTAAAACTTACATTCCTTATTTTTAATAGTATTGAAAGGTTGAACCATCGTATATCTTCTTTCAACTTAATAGTGATCTCACTTCAATACGGAACACTATGAAATTCTTATCTCTTAATGACAGATAGAATGACCAACAAACGGTGAATAAGTTAATCTGGGAAGGACAGCTGAATCAGACAGTGATGGAACCAACTAGGCCTAAAAGTGTTCTAGTCATGGTGCTGATAGTACCAGATGAGCTCTGTAGAGAAATTGAAATGTAAATGGCATAACCGATAACAAAGATATTTTGGTTGTAGTTAAAAATACAGGTGATAGAAAAGAAGCTTGTAAAAGAATGATTATTGGGCAACCATATGGTAAATAAGACAGGCATGGGGTTATTTTTAAACATTAATTATGATCACTGGAAAATGATAAATAAAAAAGAAAACAGCCCATGGGATTTTTTTAAGCAATTGCTGAGGGGTGTAAGAACAGGTTATGTACCTGTAAGGCAGGTAAGGAAATAGAGAAATGAAGATATCAAGAAGAGGTGCAAGTTAAAAGGAATGGAAACTAAGGCATCTTTCAGACAGCGCGGGAATAAACCGCGCCAGCGTGTATACCCATGTGCACCCACTTCTGTTGACTGTTTCACACACAGCGGTTAAATTAGATCAGCGCATAACTCCCCGCACTTTTCAGCAGGGCCTTTTCAACACACTTCTCAGTGTAGGTAATAAATATGAACCATCATTGTCTTCGTTTACTCCACCTTCTACACTTAAGAAAAAGGAAACGAAACCGGAGAATATTGTAACCGTCCAGGCTTCTCCAGCCCTACTAATTTAATATAATATCATTTTACGCGATATCATTTGATATGAAGTTTATCCGCCATCGGCAATTATTTGTAATAACATATTTATTCAACGTCAATCATTTGTGATCAAGGCCTTTTGGAATCATATTGTATATGTGATAACATCGTTTTATTATTTAAATTATTATATTATGTAGGATAAGAATTCATTATGTTGTAAATGCGGTCAATATGTTGAGACATAGTTGTTTTCATTTCATCTCACATTTGTGTATACGGAGGGTTATTCTTGAAGCTTGGGATTTTGGCGTGAGTCATGGGTTTATTTTATGACCAAGGCTAGTAAACAGCGACCCGTGCGCGAGGCTTGCAAGCTGGTCAGCTATATCATCGCCACGCCTTCTGGACTTGTCGAGCAAGAAGAGAAAGGGAGTCGATGCTTCGATCTATCGAATCAGATACTTCGTTGTATATGAGTTTTGAGATTGGACTGTTACCAACAGTGGGGGTGAGCCCGGATATATACTGATTCTCAACACGAGAACGGAACCTTCCGACCTTACAGCCTTCCAACCTAACTACGTGAACTCCATCACTACTACTTCTACTGTGAACATCTACTTTGAACGACGTGATTTGATTTTTGAAACAGTGTGTGGTCGCTCCGCGACATAGTTACTTTTTTACAATGTGTTATCGCTTCGATACAGTACTCAGCTGCGGTAATGTTATCGGATCTGCGTGACACGAAACAAGTTTACGGCTTGTGTTATATTCAGCAAATATTCTGGACGAAGAACTATGTTTAGTTCAAGTCTACGGAATTTTGGTACAAGTCTGTACCGTATAATAGTATAGTTCAGTTGGATTGAAATTTCTACTAATATGGAAAAATTCATATCTCTGAATTTTCTCCTCATACGATCAACGCTGATCAGTTTTTACAAGTATAGGGCCAATGTCTATTTTAAAGACTAGGCAAGCAGGGAGTGCTAGTCCAGATAGCCCGTACCATATCAGAGAAGGAAGGAAGGATGTCCATGGAGCAAAGTCTACATCGAGAAGGAGAGAACGGGTAACGACGGAAACCAGATGACTTCAACGGAAGCTGCAATTGGTGAGCTTCAATTAGATAAAGCAAGCAGTAGTAAATTCAGTAAATTATAAATTCCTCCACGCTTTAAGGAAACTTTTCCGATTCATCTCATTTTTTTGTATAATAAAATAATTTGTATTTTATATTGCGTTAATTTTCTTTCTTAAGCGATACTTAATGATTAATTATTTAAAATCCTACCCCTGTGATCTAAGTATAAGTCTCTATGCTAGTAAATATAAATTTTGGTTTACAGTTTTTTTAACCATGGCGCCCAAACATTACATAGAGAAATGGGGAACCATGGAATGTTAATTGTTTCTATTTGCGTGGCAATTTGCGGGCAAGCCACAAATAGTTTATTTAATATTCATGTGTCCCAAGATAATAACTTTCATCTCCCCAAGTGTCTTGACGAGGTGGAACAGTTACAATATGGACACACCCAGTGATAGGACAGAGAAGTCAGACGGGAACATTTGCCTCACTATTTCATGACTTAAGAATGGACGATGGCAAGCTTTATACCTACTTCTGGATGTCAAGATCCTCCTTTGACAAACTTCTACCATCTCCTACGGGAAGACATGAAAATCAGGGATTTCATAAAACCTGCTGAATGCCTAGCTATTATCAGGTTGGGGCAATTATATACTTTACACAATTGTACAGAATTGTGTAATAACTTTTTTCATGTTTTCTAAAATCTTGCAGTAGCGAAGAAAAGATCAGTGAGAAAGTAGCATTTATAAGTGGATTGAAACTATTGTCATCCCACACCACTGGTCTTTCCGACACTAAGGTTATCAAGTTTTCAATACCTATTTAGGACTCCATAACAACCGCCGTAAAGCACATGAATAAATTGAAAAAAGAAAAAATAAACAACAAATTTAGCATCCGATATGTGGGCGCAGATCTACTGACAACGCGGGCACGGTCAATCTGCTGTGTGTGATGACATTCATGAATACTAATGACCAATAACAAGTAACTGCGAGTCTGGGACCGTATCTCACTACGGACCCCTGCTCAAACATTTCTCCCGCGTGCGGTTACTTTCTGCCTCCGCGTCATCTAAAAGATTCTATTCGAACAATAGGTTCTTAGTTTAGGAGGAAAAAAGCACAGAAGTGGGTCGAACGCACACAGTCTAAAAGAGGCTTAATTGTTGTGGAAGTAAGGAGATACTTAAGGAACTTACTAGGAAACTGAATTTAGCAAGAAGGCCAGCTAAGGATAGGCAAACAAAACCGGCAGTCATATCAATTTTAGGGAAAAGTGGGAATGTATATGCACGGTCTCCCATATAAACCCAGACAGTCCAGCGGCGTTTTTACTTAAGCAGCAAGGAGCGAGTCAGTCTGAATCTCACTTGTTAACATTTACTTTCCTATGCAAAAGTTATTTCAAGTACGAGTCGGATCGATGGGTACGCGATGCATTTGTTCATCAATTTCCTGGTGAAGTGCCACCTTCAGATTCACGTAACTGTAAATAAAGTGTAAATAAATTTGAAACTACTAGCTCAGTGCTCAATTTAAAAAACCATGCACCCGTGAACAATTTTAACATTGTTTAAAACTTGCTGATCCAGCCACAAGAGTGAGATATTGTGAGTAGTATCTTGCATTATTGAATGATTGTTTTTTTTTTTGACCCTCAGGTTGTGTTCTTTTTGGATGAGGCTTGGTTTTGTGGCGTTATTAAAATAGAAACTCTTATTGAATCATATACCTTCGACCATCTACGGATATTGGACATTTATTTAAATTGTGTCTATTTTTGACACTTGTAATTCTTATTCTCTGCTAATGACCTTGGGTTCCCAGCCTAGTAACTGAGTTGAACTATTATTTTACCACGTTCATATGAGGCTGGAGTTCGACTATATTTGAAGTATAAATTAAGAAAGACTTCGTATCTCGTGAACTTGGATTATATCTGCCCTAGCACCTTGGACGTTTGGCTGCTAAGTACCTGCTCTGCCTATACGAGGAGAGATGAACTTTCCGTTGTATGGTTACTCTATGTGTGTAGTTTCTAAACGTGTAATTGCACGGTAGGCCAGCTTCGGGGACTGCTACGCTATCTATCAGATTGAATGTAGTACCAAAGAGTGTGATGTGACTGTTGCTCGCCAGGGCGCGTATCGAGTCTGCCAGGTGTCACGCCTAGCGGCGAACTTGGTAGCGCGACATTTTTTGCGCAGGATGTCTTGGAGGCTGGTTGTGGCAATGATGGGTGCGGAGACTGTTACCAGAACGATGTGTAATCCAACTGGTGTTGGATGATAAACAAAAAAGGCCACATCGAGTGATGGGAGTTTAAGTATTTTGTTTTGATGTATAATATGTGTGTTAATTTGTAAATATGTAATTATATAGGTAGTTTATTTATACTTGTGGAGTGATATTGTTAGGTCGAACTACGAGGTGAGTTATCTTGGCATAAGGCTTGCTTGTAAGTATTTTAAAGTATCATTGCTATTAATATTATTTTACTGCGTGTGTGTAATATTTGAATTTGTGGTGGAATACGAACATTGTGGACATCTAAGTTTTAGTGATGCCGTGTTTTGCTTCTAGTGTACGTGATGTACATAACGGTGAGCTATCCTTGTGCTAAGATAACATTTGAAAATTTTTATCGTGTCCTTGTTCTAAATTTGTCATTCTCTTCGCTCGGGCTTTACCTTTTGGTGTTTTGCTTGTGATTTTCCTTGTAATGCCCGTATGCGTGTGCCGCCTTCCTTTTATACTGTGGTATTTTATCGTTTTCTTACGTGTTGTATTTTTGGCGTATATTCGTGTTTCTGCTTGTCTCCTTGTGCGAATTGTGTTGGTTGTCGCATGTTTTGGCTATCCTGTGCCCGTATTTTGGCCTAACAATGCACTTACATTTCTCTCCATAATTTTCTTTAATCTTTTTTTTTTCATTATTATTATTATTATTATTATTAGTCACCTTTGGTAAGTTGAATTATGCTTAATTTTCTTGGTGAATAATTGAGTTGAGTCTGTTTTAGTTATATTCCTTCCCTTTGAGGGCTTTAAATTAAATATCATTCCATTGTTGGTGTAATATCGTATAAATGTTATCAGTTTCAACAATACAAGTAACGTTTAGTAGGTCGAGGGCTGGACACCCCTGGAGAATGGGATGGTTCCTTATCTTATCCTTTTGTGTGGGCATTGTTGTTATTATCACTTCGGGCCTGACAGTTATGTAACATTGTTAGTGTGTGATGGGTGTGTGCATTGTGTCTGCCCCGATGACTGTATCGTGTATTATACTCCATAAATTATTCGTTGTATTGAGTTTTTTCTTCTGAATCTGTTGGTTCTATATTGTGTTCTGGGTTATGCCAAGTGTTCTGTTCGTGCTTTTCTTGATGTTACTGTGGCTCATGTTTACGTTTGTTCACCTAGGTTTGGTGATTGAAAATTTATTGTAACTTGGGATATTTCTTTTAATCGGTGCCGTGTGAGCTTGTGATTGTAACATGTTCGTAATCGTGGCTTGATTTGACTGTCACGTTACGTGGTGCTGCCTTCGTAACCGGTTTTGGTGTGGGCCATTTACTTCTACCGGGCGCTGTCACAGTCCTCGATTTGCTACCCCATTCTCCCCTTTCGGGCTTGAATGTTAAAATTTCATTTAAATTTGGTAATACGTCAAACATGTGCGTACCATGGTACCTACGTAGTTTTCCTGATGCATCAGTATATAGGTGTATGAATATGGTTGTTCTTAAAGAAATGAATGATTTTATTTATTAGCAATGAATTTCTTTCTACTTATATAATTCTGTGATTTTCTGTATATTTATTTTACCCTAAATGTTGGGTGCTAATTGTAAGCTTAATACCTTTTTCAGTTTATCTATATTTTATCCAAAGGTTTAAATTGTAGTGTAAAAGATTTATTTATTATATTTTATTTTAAATTTTTGAATTTTTCTGGTGTCATTTCTTGGTGTGTTTGCTAAGCAATTTCCTGATCCCGTCCTCTCTCATTATATGGGTAGGCTCCTGGTCCCTACATGCTTCCTCTTGTCTATTTCCTTGGGTATGTTTTACTGTCTTATATTATTTTTGCTCTGTTGAAAATTTTTTTGTAAGCGCTCGTCCCTATGACCATCGTCATTTACTCATACTTATTAGGGGCGTTGCAGTTTCATCTTAACTGTCGTGTGAACAGTCATAACTCTCGCTAATGGTGTACAGAAAATCGTAATAGTGTTTATGAAGTCCCTCATTGGTGTGCTGTTAGTGCAAGACCTATTTTTTTCGAAATGACACTAAATGCAGTGTGCGATTTTTTACTTGTAGGGTAAACTGAAAGAAAAAGTGTATCAAACAAATCCTCACACATTGAACGAGCTGAAAGAAAACATTACAAATGAAATCCGAAACAGAACTCACTCACGCCAGCCAGAATGTGGTTACCAGATATAATGCCCGTATAACCCAGGAAGGACAACACTTCCAGCGTCTTTTATAAGCTAACTGTATACACGCGGCCGCACGCAACATTAGTTCAAACGAGGCAGCTACCATAGCGCAGAGTACAAACCATAGAGTTAGAGATAGCAGTGGCGCCACCGTCTACGAGAGAATTACTGTAGCGAGTGGAGCAGCTGTTTGGCACTGCACTCATCAATGTAAATAGGGGACTTCTTCTCTCGTACGAAGCAGATGAGTGAGTTTTTAGGCCTAAAAACGTTGGCGAGATTTTGGGGGTAAAGTAGACAAAATATTATCATCACCGGTTTAGACCCTAGCTTTCTGACCCCAAGTCTGGCTCACTCCGGTGATACTTGAAGGTCCTCAAATATGTCAGCCTCGTTTAGATAGATTTAGTGGCACATGAAAGAACTCCATGGGAAAAAATTCCGATACCTCAGTCTCCGAAAACCATACAAGTACTTAGTGGGACGTAAAGCCATTATTATTATTACTGTTGTCGATGTTTTCTAAACATGATTACAAGTGTAAATGTGACACTCGATTGTGGTTTCGGCCTATTATGGAGGTTTTATTTAGCTTTTCCTTTTGCTTTAAGATTTTAACTTGTAAAATGATTTCCGCTAATGGAGAGTGGTAAATTATATGGCTTACAATATTGTTTACAATTTGCTTTACATCGCACCGCCAGATAGAGATGACGGGAGGTACAGCCCCAGCATCTGCCTGCTGTAAAAATTGGAAACCATCTTCAGGGCTGCCAACAGTAACCCACTATCTCATGAATCCAAGCTGACACCTACGTGACCTAAAGCCTGCAGCCACTCGCTCGGTATCATGCACATGATTTTTCTGGATATTCGCTTTCAAATGCCATTCAGTGAAAGGAAAATGTCATGCCTTATATTTCATAAAACATTAATTTCAGTCTTCAAGGTAAGATCCAAAGAATGTAATTCACGCCGACGGGGAATCAGTCGCGAAGTCAGCCCAAGTAGGCCAATTCACAAGACAATAAGTGCCACACAAAGTATTATTTTATATGCACGGAAATGAATTTCAAAGAAAATACCTGTGAAATGATACACCATTGCCCTTTATGAACCTCTCTATGAGGCCACAGGCTGCACAGGAGACTGCAATTTTCCTTCACAGAAAATTTGTCGGAAAGCTCCACTAGTGACAGTGCCAAACAATCCAGCTTTTGCCAAACAGCGCACTCGCTCAACTTCCCACGCGACTGCAGTACCAATGCTACCTCTAGTGTATTACTTGCTAGCTCTATGGTACTCTATGGGTTTATACGAGAGACTTTGTATAGGTACCTTACCGCAGAAACAGATTCAAGGAAGGACTTTCCAGGGACCATTAATGAACAAGGGGAGTGTATATGCAAGAATTTACAGAAGGGCAGAAGTATTCAGTCAGCAGTACGTAAAGACTAGCTGACCTGTGTGAATGTTTCACACAGCATTGTGATCAGCCACCGAATAAGTTAAGTTAGTGGAAATAATTAAACGCAAGTATTTATTAATTTTATTTTGAAGAGTATTGTATTGTAAAAAGTCACTATAATTGCATTATATTTCACTGTAAAACATTCAAAAAGTAGATATAAAAAAGAATATATATTTATTGTTTTAAGCCCATTAACGAGCGCTGATGACTAGTTCTTCCTCGATGCTCTTCTTCATTCCCAATATCTCTTGAGCCTTGCTGGTAAATTCTCCTTTCTCTTCTGTGAAAGCGGCTTCCAACTTCTAGGGACTCTGGGAGGTGGGGTCCACGACTGTACCATAGCACAAAATTTGGAACGATCTTTTATATCAATGTCTGAGATCCCAGCCGAATCCAAGTCCTTCTGTACTTCATTAAGCCACAAGCTTCCAGTCTTGTAGCTTTTAACCAAAGAGAAGATATTCTTGGTAAGCCTGTTGCTGTCCATTCGCTGTAGGTGTCCGTAGAACTTAAGCCTCCTACGTCGCATGCTGGTATTGGCTGTCGATACAGCTCAGAGTTCAATTTAAGTCTGTAGGTTCCATCTGGGAGCAATCTCGGTCCATGAATTTTCCTGATGATACGTCTTTTGGCTTTCTCTGGATACATGGTGCTTTTTTTTGTTCATCAGGAGGGTCTCTGAGGTGTACAAAAACTGTGGTCTGACAACAGTTTTGTAATGACAGATATTAGCATTTTTCGAAATGCACCTCTTATTATAATGGTTGTGGGATAGTTGGTACGCTGCACTGAGTTTGTTACATCTTTTTAAGATGGATGTACCGTCTCTACCATTGGGGTGGACCCATTCACCAAGATAACGGAAGCGATTAACTCCTAATCATTCCATGTATGGTTGTCAGGGGGGGGGGGTTCCGGGATGCCGAGTCTCAAAGTACTTGGTTTTGTCGTACGATATCTGTAATCCTGCCTTCACCGCTATCTCGTGCAGGGCTTGGATAGCAATGACAGCATCCTTAGAATTGTTGGTTAGAATTGCAATGTTATCTGCTAATGCTAGGCACCTGAACTCAATCTTTCGGGTCCCGGCTCCAATGGCAACTGGTTTGATTTCTGGACTCCCCAGTGTACATTCCCAGTTCTTGATGACTTTATCAAGCACTAGATTAAACAGAATGGGTGAGAGGCCATCACCCTGTCATACTACAGTTTTTATCTTGAAACTCCGAGATAGTTTTCCCCTGAACTTCACCTTAGATGTTGTATCCGTAAGAGTCTGTTGGAAGAGGGCGCGTGTGTTGCAATCGACACCTCGTTCTTGCAGTACGAAGAAGAGTGTCTGGCGGTCGATGGAATCATAAGCTTTTTTAAGGTCGACGAAAACCACAGCGATGTTCATACTCCTTACTTGTTTTAGTTGGAGAATGGTTTTTAGGGTGAAGATCTGCTCGGTACAGGACCGTCCACGCCGAAATTCTCCTTGATGTTCACCAATCGTTCGATCACATTGGCTTTCCACATTGTCCAGTAAAATCCTTGACAGCACTTTGTATGCTGCTGACAGCAGAGATATCCCTCGGTAGTTGTTGACATCACTGCGGTCATCTTTCTTATGTAAAGGGTGTATGATAGCTGATTTCTAGTCATCAGTCTCCCAGCAGTCGACCAAGATCTGGTGTATGGCCTCTGTGATCTTATTTCCACCTCCTTGTAGAGCTTCCGCAATGATGCCATCTTCCCCGGGTGCCTTGCAGTTCTTAAGATGTCCGATGGCATTAGCAACTTGCTGCATTGTTGGTGGGTTAGAAAAGTTATAGAAATTTTCTTGGCGGCAAAGGGAGATGCCCGGAGAGAGGGGTAGCTGCTATATATAAGAATTGACGCCATGACGAAGTCCCTGCATTTTGTGTTACGAAGCGGACGACAGAGGGTTGAGCTGCTCTGTGAAATCGAACGACAAAAGTAGACTAAGTCCAAACCGCAGATTTTAGCCATTGTGGCTGGGATCTTGACTCCATGTGGAGACAGTTTTCTTGGGTGGAAATAATTGTACCAGATAGGACGGTCATGGAGTCTAGCTTAAGCCAGTAAGGAGGACGGACGTATCGTGTGGCGTGCGCCTGCTGAGTGGAGTGGAGTAGGAGTGAGGAAGTGGTAGGGTCAAGCGGTCGGCAAGGAGATAGATACGATGAATTGGGTAGACGTAGAGGCTATGAGGAAAGTAGTAAAAGAAGTAATACAGGAGGTATGTCCGTTTGAGCAATTAAAGAAGATGCTTTAAGAACAAGTCCAGGAGCAAGAAAAGACGAGACAGTGGATCCAGGATTCTATGAAAAATACGAAGGTGATGATAGTAGGCAGCGAGAAAGAACTGGTGTCACTAAGAGAGAAAATAAAAGATATGAAAGAAGAGATGGTAAACCTAAAGAAAGAAATTGAAGTCTGCAGACAGGAGCGTAAGAAGAAATCCATATTTATTTATGGGGTGGAGGAAGAAAAGGCAGAATCTAAAGTGGACATTATTTACAAAGTGGTAGATGTTATACAAAAAAAAATGAAAATAAATTTCAGTGAGGTAGATATAGACAATGTGGAGAGAGTTGGCAAGGTGGGAGGGCACAGGCCCATAAAAGTGTCGCTGCTATCTTCATTGATGGCAGATATAGTGATAAGGAACGCTGGTAATCTAGTGTGAGAACATTAGAATTAAGAGAGATTTCGGAAGAGAAGAGAGTAGGAATTTTAAAATTCTCAAGAAACATTTTGTGAAAGCAAAAATTCAGGGATTGAAAGCGTATATTAGTGGTCAGATACTTGTGGTGAGCGACAGGAACTGGACCCGAAAGTGGACAATATCGAAACTGAAATTAATGGATGAGAGTTTGAGGCAAGAAGAAACTAGCAGGGCTGAGAGTTCGAGGCAAAAGAGTTTGAGGCAAGAAGAAATAAGCAGGGCTGAGAGATTGAGGCAAGAAGAAACTACCAGGAATGATGTGAGGCAAGAAGAAAAAAGCAGGGCTGACAGTTCGAGGCAAGAAGAAACTACCAGGGCTGATGTACATACTGCAAAGGAAGGAACACTGAGTAGATGGGGTTCCTGGGAAGAGATCATAAAAAGAGCTGAAGAAAAAGGAAATGCAAGGAGGATGGAAGTAGCCAGGAAATTAATGGACGAACTAGTGTCGGAGGTCTGCGCGAGGGAAGAAAAAGAATCACAGGGGAAGACAAGTGGACAGAATCGGAGCGAGAATAATGGTTTGAGGGAGGAAGCAGAAGTAAGAAGTGCCGTGATTAAAGGGAGAAGCTTGAGTTTGAAGGAGCTATGGGACAAAAAGGGAAAAATGGAAGGAATAATTACGAGAAGTAAAAAGTCAAGTAACAGTAGTAAGTAACATAGTTTGCCTATGGATGGATGATAAGAGAGGAAGTGTAGTTTATGGTGGTGTCTGTATGTGTGTACTTACCCAAGTAATGGTGCCTGTATGTGTAGTATAATTGTAATTGAAGTGATGGTGTCTTTAGGTAAAAGATGGATGGATTAATTGTGTGGTATTCATTCAAGTGATATGACGACTGGATTTGAAGTGTTAAGAATGGAAGGTGATGATGAGGGATGGATGATAAGAGAGGCAGCGAAGCTTAAATGGCATTGATGATAAGAGGTAGCGTAGTTTAGATGGTATTTATTCAAATAATGGTGTCTGTATATATGGATGAAAGATAAGAGAGGTAACGAGGTGATAAGGTGTTTTTAAGTGTATTGTAATTGTATGGTATTTATTCAAGTGTCTTTAGGTACAAGATAGATGAATTATGGAGTTCGATAGATGGATGATAAGAGAGGCAGCGAAGTTTAGATGAGGGATGGAAATGAGGAGAGGTAAAGAAGTTTAGATGGTATTATTCAAGTGATGGTGTCAGTATGTGTATTTTAATTTTTGAAGTAAATGTGGCCTGGAAAATGATGGATGGTTGTGGAGTTCGATAGATGGACGATGTGTAGTATAATTGTTATTGAAGTGATGGTGTTTTTAGGTAAAAGATTGATGGATTAATTGTACGGTATTTATTCAAGTGATGATATGACGACTGGATTGGAAGTGTTAAGAGGGATGATGATAAGAGAGGTAGCGAAGTTTAAATGGTATCGATGATAAGAGAGGTAGTGAAGTTTAGATGGTATTTATCCAAGTGATGGTGTCTGTATATATGGACGAAGGATAAGAGAGGTAACGAGGTGATAAGGTGTTTTTAAGTGTATTGTAATGGTATGGTATTTTTTCAAGTGTTTTTAGGTATAAGATGGATGAATTGTAGAGTTCGATGGATGAATGATAAGAGAGGTAGTGAAGTTTAGATGATGAATGGAAATGAGGAGAGGGAACGAAGTTTAGATGGTATTTATTCAAGTGATGGTGTCTGTTTGTGTATGGTTTGTGGAGTTCGATAGATGGATGATAAGAAAGGTAGTGAAGTTTAGATGGAAAACTCTAATTGAAGTGTTAAGTATGAAAGGTGATGATGGATGGATGATAAGAGAGACAGCACAGTTTAAATGGTATTGATAAGTGATTCATTAATTAATGGTAGATCGGTAAGCAAAGTTGGTTGTATATGATTATTTAAATTAGATTAAGAATGGTTGTATAAGACGAGCAGGAACAGATAAGTAGTGCAGTGATAAATTTGCAACGTGTGCAGAATACGTTGTAGCAGAATGTGTGTGCAACGGAAGTATGGAATCAGCAACTCAGAGGGAGTCAAGTAGAGGAAATGTAGGAGGAATGGAATGTGCAAAGGTTCGCGTGTTTACTCAGCAGGGGCACGAAGGTCTGTGACATACATAATACAGCTTAAATTGCATAATCTGGGAAACAATAGAAATATTGTTCTATTCATTTTTGTTCATTCCGTACATTATTTTCTTTTCTTTTTCTGTACAGCACATAGAGTGTGATATGTATGTTTTTTTTACAGTTCATAGAGTGGGAATTTTGGCTTAGGCTGGACATTGTTATTTTCTCTTTAACGGATCAAATAGGTATTCTTACTGTAGATCTGAGAAAATAATAAATAAATAAATAAATAAATAAATAAATAAATAAATAAATAGGACGGTCATAGTACCGAATAAATTCTTATGTGATAAATAAAGTAATTCGTGTGCGGAAATAATTACAGTCCATCGTGTGCGCTCAACAAGAACAAGTGAAGGGTAATTTCTTTTTTATGCATTATTTCCAGGAAACCGGAAGAATAAAATGATCTGTAAAGCCAGAAATGTAAAAATGGCTAAATAAAAATCACAGGGTCGCAGGTGAGCCCTATGATGAATAGTGGCGTGACCACATAAGGTATGTGACTTACCATCTTACTACCTATTATATCTTGTTTCATGATCTCTAAAATGTGTATTTGAATGGGGCATTACGACGCAGTTGGTCACCCCTACGTGGTTTTTGTAAATGTTAGAATGCGGCTAAAAAGTTTGTTTTATTTTCCACTTGGATAAATTTTTGAAGTCTTGCGAGTGCCGTATGATGTAAAAAGTTATTAAATAGGGTTTCGAAGTGATATCACGTCCAATGTAGATCGTCATTTCCGTGTGTTTATTGCCTATATTTTGTGATGTCAGATTAAGATGTTCATTCGGCGTAAAATTTTTCTGTCTGAAATTTTGACGTAAATAATATAAGAAATCCATGGTTACCCATTTTCAATCGAGTGGAAGCACACTGACGGGTGAAGTATAGTGTGATGAATTTGGTCACGGAGTGAAACGTTTTTCTAGGCCCATTTAAACTGTGTCTGACTGACAATAATAGGATCTAGTAGATTTTTTGTCATTTTCGTGAAAATCCAGTTATTAAAATACGATATCATTTTATGCGAAGTTATTCATTATTAAAGCACTGAGCGTTATTAGACGTCGTGGATTCTAGTAAGGATTTTATTCCAGTTCCTTTGTCGGTGATAGTCGTGAGTTGGGAAACAGAGGTGAGTTTTGTCGTGTGAGTGAGATGAGATTTGTCAATCAGGTTGGGGACCTGTCAATGAAGCCGGGACTTGCGGAAGCCCGAGGAAGATTTTATAATGTTGGGAATGGAAAGCAATATACAAGAATCCGCGCTGGTATTAATTTGCGACGTGTATAATTATTGTGGGCATCTTGAAGTATAATCTATGTGCATATTGTTGGTTAGAATATCGTATTTGTTTAATTGTCGGCTGAGTTTAAAAGGGAGCATTCTGAGAAGCCAGTCAGGTAGAACGGAACAGATGTATCGTATCACTGCCAAGCAGGCTTGGGCGAGAGGCCGTCAGCTGATAGGGGAACACAGCGGATATAACGGGACGTGCAAAATGTGTTACGCGTGGAATTGAGATTGTATTTCTCGGCAGAACGTTAAATGTTGGATTTAGTTGAAATTTTCATCCGGGAATAACCTGAGTGTTATTAGATACTGTAAAATTTGTTTAATTGGGGACGTAATATGCATTTGATACGACAGACTTCGAGTATAATAAACAAGATTAGCCAAATCCAGGGTTGTCCAAAATATAGAGCGATGGTAGTGATGATTGTCTGTGAGGGGTGCGCAAACTTTATAAAACGTTATGACGAGATATGACATCGTAATTATATGGCGAGTTGCTTTTGGTTTGTACGTAGATTATTAGGGTTATCCAAGTGTTAATAATGGCTGGGGTTAGATTAGATTTAAAGTGAGAGGTCATGAAACAAGATATAAACGGGACATGAATGATGTATCTTTTCCAGCCATAGGAATCAACAGATAAACATCACAGGATTAAAATGTTGAGTCACAATTGCGTAGAATTTGTGAAGGAACCATTAGTCCGCGGAGATAGAATTTGTTGTTCTTTAAGATTTCATTAAATTATTTAAATTTATTTAATTATTAAATTCAGTGAAACCGCATTTTGGAAATACCTTTAAATCAAGCGAATAACTTGGAGATGCATTCTGGAAATCTTAGTTTGTTTTCTGGGGAATGTGTAAATGTTAACGTAACGATTAAGGGGACAATCCGAAGGTAATGGATTTTGCTGCCACAAAGTATTGTGAGCATTGCTATTGTTGTATTATTTAACTTTGATTGATTGAGCAGTGAATGTGCTGGGGATAGTAAAGTGGAAACTTTGGTCATCAACCGATGTAATTTAATTGTGTTTAGCCTTCAGCTTAGAAACTTGGACGGTCTTGGGGTCATCAACCTCAGTGACTTAGATTAGGGCCATATGCCACTGTAGCGTCATTTTCCTTGCGGACACCGATTGGACTGCCTTAATTATACCCAGAGTCCAGAGTTCGTGTCACGAGGGCTGGACCATAACGAATCACTATGATGGTACATGTAGTCTCACATGGAAGCCGAATTTAAGGATTTCCAGACTTTCCTTTCTTTAATAAAAAATGAGACAATGGTTTCTAGTAAGAATGCCCATCAGGCAGACACGTCAAAGGCTCACACCAGTGTTCTGACCTTCTATGTAATAAAAATGATTGTGGTGTCCAGTGGACACGATTAATTTCAATGATACCGTTGACAAATCAGAATGCTTCAGAATTTCATGAATAAATAGGAATCTTTTAAATAGACCTTTCATTGAGTAGATAGATTAGAATTACTGAACCCTACCTTTACCTCAGCAAGTGACGAAGAACCCGATACGACCCAAGAGACAGGTCTCATGAACTTTGCTGATAGGTTAGAAAGGTAGGTATCCCCCAATATGGACCAAAAGGGTTCAATACATACATACATACATAGTCAATACAGATCATTATGCCTTTCAGCATTCAGTCTGCAAGCCTCTGTGAATTTACTAAATGACACCACAATCCTCGATTTGCAAACAGCGGTGTGGCCACATTTTAGAAACCGAGTCTAACCATCACCGTTGGTCTCCCTATACTTCTCTTACCCTCCATTATTCTCTTAGGTAAACTATCCTCCTCCATTCGCCTCACATGACCCCACCACCAAAGCCAGTGTAGGCGTACAGTTTCATCCATTGAGTTCATTCCTAACTTAGCCTTTATCTCCTCACTCTTGAGTACCCCCTGCCATTGTTCCCACCTGTTTGTACCAGCAAACTTTCATGTCTGTTACTTCTAACTTATGAATAAGATATCCTGAGTCCAACCAGCTTTCGCTCCCGTAAAGCAAAGTTGGTCTGAAAACAGACCGACGCAAAGATAGTTTCGTCTGGCAGCTGACTTCCTTCTTACAGAACACTGTTGATCGTAACTGTGAGCTCACTGCGTTAGCTTTACTATAACTTGATTCAATCTCACTACATTACTATCCTGGAAGAACACATCCTAAATACTTGAAACTATCTACCTGTTCCAGCTTTGTATCACCAATCTGACATTCAGTTCTGTTGAATTTCTTACCTACTGGCATAAGTTTATTCATTGAGAGGCTAATATTCATACCATACTCATTGAACCTATTTTCAAGTTCCAAGATATTAGACTGCAGGCTTTCGGCACAATCCGCCAATATCACCAAGTCGTCAGCATAGGCCAGACTGCTTACTACATTTCCACCTAACTGAATCCGTCCCTGCCACTTTATACCTTTCAACTCATGATCTACGTAAACTACGAACAGCAAAGGTGACAGATTACAACCTTGTCTAGCCCCTGTGCGTACCCTGAACCAAAAACTCATTGTACCATCAATTATTCTCACTGCAGCCCAATTGTCAAAATAAATGCTTTTGATTGATTTTAATGATCTACCCTTAATTCAATAGTCCCCCAGTAAGGCGAACATATTTTCCCTCGGTACCCTATCATATGCTTTCTCTAGATCTACAACTGTCTGTTCCTCTCATAGCATTTTTCAATAACCTGGCGCATTGAAAATCTGATCCTAACAGCCCCTTTGGGGTCTGAAACCACTCTGGTTTTTATCGAACTTACTCTCAGCCACGGATCGCAACCTCCCTTCCAAGATGCCAGTGAATACTTTGCCTGGTATACTAATCAATGAGCTACCTCTATATGTGGTGCAATCCTGCCTGTTCCCTTGCTTATAGATAGGTGCAGTTACTGCTTTTGTCCAATCTGAAGGTACCTCACCAAGACTCCATGCTAATCTTACTACTCTATGAAACCATTTCATCCTTGCCGTCTCACAATACTTCACCATTTCAGGTCTAACTTCATCTATTCCTGCTGCTTTATGACAATGGAGTTTATTTACCATCCTTTCCACTTCCTCAAGCATAATTTCACCAACATAATTTTCCTCGTCCCCATGAGTTTGGTTGTTCGTGATACCACCAGAAAGATTTCCTTTTACGTTGCGAAGATGTTTGAAATATTCCCTCCATCTCTCCAATGATTCCCTGGGGAACTGTTATGAGTTCACCTTTTTACGTTTACTTCATCATTTCACCAAGATGTTCGTTTTTTCCCATCTTTACACACAGCTGTTCCTAGGCATTCCCTTGCTGTTTCTACTACAGCATCCCTGTACGCCACCCATTCTCTTTCTATATCCTGAACCTGCTTACTGTCCACTGTTTGGAACTTCTCACTAATCATATCCATGTACTTGTACCTAATATCCTCATCCTGGAGATTGTCTACCCTTATTCGTTTGCAGACAGATTTCACTTTCTCTATCCTAGGCCTAGAGATACTTAGTCACTACAAATCAGACAGTGGTCAGTATCATCGAAAAATCCCCGGAAAACTATTACATTCCTAACAGACTCCCTGAATTCGAAATCGGTTAAGATATAGTCTATTATGAATCTGGTACCCCTAGCCTCCCAATGTGTAGGGGTGAATATCCTTATGCTTGAAGAATGTATTCGTAACTGCTAAACCCATAGTAACACAGAAGTCCAGCAAACGCTTCCCATTCCCATTAGCTTCCATATCTTCCCCACATTTACCAACCGCCCTTTCGTATCCTTCAGTTCTATTTCCAACTCTTGCACTGAAATCACCCATTAGCACTATCCTATCCTTGCTACGATGTCACTCAATACTTCATAAAACTTGTCAATTTCATCCTTATCTGCACCCTCACATGGTGAATACACTGAGATAGTTCTCATCCTAATTCCTCCAACTGCCAAATCTACTCACATCATTTGCTCATTTATGTGCCTAACAGAAACTATGTTGCGTGCAGTAGTATTCCTGATATACAGCCCTACTCCATACTTTGTCCTTCCCTTTCTAACACCCGTCAAGTACACTTTATAATCTCCTATCCCTTCCTTGCTATCTCCCCTTACCCGCATATCACTTACTCCTAACACATCCAGATGCATTCACTTTGCTGAATCAGCCAGTTCTACTTTCTTTCTTCCATAAGCCCTATTTTATTTTTATTTTGAAAATCTTCCTCCACTCGGAGGCTGCCTAAGACAAAGAATACACAAACAATTTCATTCAAAAATAAAAATAAGTTAATTATGTCTCAGTTTGGCGATTATAAGTGGTGTCTGAATATCAAAAGAGAACCCTTGAGCGCTTTCAGCCCCAGTCGATGAACTCCTTGGTGCAGATGTTGAAGGTCTTCATCAGTTTTATCGTCTTCTTAGGGACTGTCCCTCTCGCACCGATCATGAGACACCTGACTTCTACGTCATCCAGTTCGTATTTATTCTTTTAACACAGCACTGTAGGCAGGTGGATAGACTTCCTTTCTCGGTTCACTTCGTCTGGTTGGTCGAAGTGTGTTTCAAATCTTACTGTGGGGTCTAATACATATCCTTTCTTCCCTTTTATTGCTGCCATTTACTCCAATGCCATGGACTTCGCCATGCACTTGAAATCCTTTCTCACGGAACATCTGTGCTATGGATGACCTGATGTTGTGATGTCTGGTGTTTTGAAGAGCTTTACCGAAAGCACAGGAACTCAAGACGTGAGGTAATGTTTCAGTCTCACTACATCTTCTGCAGCGGTTACCATCAAGGGACCTTCCTGATACAGCTCTTACAGGTGCAACGTTACATGCCATTTTCAGCGCATTTCTCCACTCCGTGCTAGAAAGGCCATCGTGGTTTCTAACCCAGCGGTTTGCAGGAGGGGACTCCTTGTACAGACATAATCCCTGATCTTTAGTTCTCAACTGGCACCATTTCTCAAATTCAGATTCTCGTAATTTAATTCTGAGTTTCTTGGTGTCATACTCACCGTCCCAGTTCTTCATATCCTCAGTTTTATCATTTATGTTTAACTCAGTTAAGCATCTGTTAATTTCTTCATCTATATTTCTAGTGGCTTCAATATATTGATTTTCCTCCCGTTTCAGAATGTTGCAGCTGTTTATATTCTGAAGCAAGGCTTCCCAGCTTGCCCTTTGTACCGTTTATCTGAGTAAATCATAGAATCTGGAGTGTCAGTAGGAAGGGATAAGATCTCCTTTAGCGTACTCTTAACATGTTTATCAGCATCTTCCAAAAACCGCCGTGGTATTTTACCTGCAGGAACGCAGAGGAACTGGTAAGTCAAAGTACGGCAAACCGAACAATTGGGAATTCAATATTTCTGATCCAGATGAAGTCAAGGATAGGATGATAACGAGGTGAGTTTCTGCTGAAGGAGTGTCATTGATTTCTTGGAATCAAATAACATAGTATCTGCATAATTTACCCTAAGTATTTGACACATTCGTTCCTCGAAATACATTTAATCTCCATACCTTCTTCGATTGTAATGATCCCTTCGTTTATTTCTCCTCTACTGATATTAATAACTTTAGATTTTTCAGGGTTTATTGTTAGACCAAGTTGACGAAACCTTTGTAAAGCTAGTTTCGTCGTTCTACTGCAGAGTCTTGGTTTTTTTCTACAATAACGGTATCATCTGCGAAGCCTAATATTGTTAAAGGTTGCAGTCCATTGGCAAGAGAATAACCATGCATGTCACATAGTTCTTTTTCACCGATTTCTCGAAAAATGTGATCTGTTGTGAGATTGTATAAAACTGGTGACAATGGGGAGCCTTGCATTACACCACGGCGTAATTTAATGGGATTAGGTTTCTTGAAATTGGTCTGGATCTGAGTTACCTTCTCCTGAAGCTTGCAAATGATATTACTCAGCTTACTTGGCGCAGTTGACGAAGCTAACGTTTTCCTTAAGTGTAAATGGCCCACGTTGTCGAAAACCTTGCTTATGTCTAGAAAGACCAGAGTAACATCTTGTTTGTTGTGTTTTGCTGAGTTTAACACAGATCTGAGTGAAGCGGTGTTTATGATGGTGCCAGGTGATTTGATGAAACCTCTCTGATGTTCGCTAAATTGGATGTAGCTATTTAATCTTACATCAAAGACCTTCTTGATGACACGACGAAGGACTGAACATATAGTGATTGACCTCCAGTCAGACAGTTCTGTTGGATCTCCATTTTTAGGCAACAACCTGGTGCGCACCTTTGTGAACAGTAATTGAACATGCCCAGTCTGTAACATTATCGTAGCAATTTTAGCTATGAGAGTTGATGCCATATCATCTTTGATAGCTCTGACTAGAACTCAGTCAGGTCCAGCTGACGTGTCCACAGCCATTCATTTCATAGCCATGGTTACCTCGTCCTTGTGCACCGTCACATCGAAGGTTTCGTCTTGTACAGAACGTTCCCTTACAGTCAGCAGGTCGTAGAAATGTTCGTGTTCACAGTTGTTAAGGTGTGGCAAAAACAGATGAAAAATGATTCTCAACATCCTCGATATCAGCCATACAGTAAGTTGTTTGGTCGTTCAGAGCGTTTCTGATGGCTTTTCTTCGCTGGCTGTAATAGAAATACTGCATTTCTTGATATAGGTAGGACTTATTAGTCTCTTTTCTTTATCTCTATTTGTTACCCTCTGCGGATTTGAGTGTTGCTTGTAAGTTCTCTGTAGCTTTGCATCTCTCTTCATTTTTCTTGCCTCAAAGTATTTTTTTGCCGGGTGTTTAGGACCTGGTAGGAGATCTATGACTTTGGCTAAAAACAAAACTTAATTCGTCGACAGACTTGTCGAACTGATCTATACTCATTTCATAAGAAAACTTACAATTCCACTGATACAAGCTCTTTTTGTATTCGTCAAGTGGTCCCACCGGTTTTCTACTCTGATTTTGAAAGTGAAATTCTTCGTTATTGTATGTTTCATCACCTTGTGAAGCGGCAGAGTGGTTTATGTTAGGCTGTCTCCGTACTATTATCATCAGGATGAGATCGACTTATGTGTGTATTGAGTTTTATGTAGTGCTTGCCACAGCGGGGACAGGGTAATCGTGGTTTCCCATTCGAACTTAAATTATTTTGGGAGCTTGCAATATGATCTACAACACTCAAAGAATCTGCTGCTTCATTATTGGCTTTCACGAATTCCGTCTCCATGTCATAAAATGTAATACGATGTTGTTAACAAGCTTTGCGATTTGTTACTTTGATTTTCCTTATCAGCTTATGCTCTTATAATTTATTAAATACCAAGTCTGTACGATTAAACAGATTAATATAACACTATACGTAGACTGGGTAATACAACCACCGGGCGTACAGGCTATGTGCGTTCCCTAACCTTAAGATTTGTTACTATAAAATGCTATCACCACTTCTCTGTAAAGTCACAGATTAGAAAAACAGACCCAAAAACGCTTCGACATTTAGCTTAATATCAACGAATGAACGCCAAAAACCGATCAAAAATACTGTTAGAGAAAGGTTCACATTTAAAAAAAAAACGTCAAATAATATCTCATTACCTACTCATTCCGTAGCAATCATATAGCCTAAACAAATATTATAAGCAACAAGTGAAAGATAGTACCACAAATTTATTATCATAGACATCGTGAAGCAGCAAAAAAGAACCTTAAAAAAATATAAACTACAAACCAACCGTGCAAATGAATCCGTAACACAGAATAGTGTTGACTACATATATGAAATGAAATGGCATATGGCTTTTAGTGCCGGCAGTGTCCGAGGATATGTTTGGCTCGCCAGGTGCAGGTCTTTTGATTTGACTTCCGTAGGCGACCTGCACGTCGTGATGAAGATGAAATGATGATGAAGACGACACATACACCCAGCCCTCGTGCCAGCGAAATTAACCAATGATGGTTAAAATTCCTGACCGTACCGAGAATCGAACCCGGAACCCCTGTGGCCAAAGGCCAGCACGCTAACCATTTAACCATGGAGCCGGACACTATATATATAGTCACATGTAGTAACGCAGCATATGGTTGACATGCTTGTAAACTAAATACCAAAACCGTTAATAACACTTAAAATATCGCTCTACAGTCCTCTGCAATGGTTATCATTAACAAACACCATTAGAATTTCCAACAGTAATCATGAAAATAATCCAAAAATAATGAAAATGAAATATAAACCATATAAAACATCAAAACAACAGGATCAAGTTTGTCTCCAGGCTTAGCCAAGTCACCGCCTTCTTTGTCTCCCCATCAAATTCAATTTTGTTTCCCAAGTTGTTTCCAAGGAGTCTCTCCTGTCAAATGGGAGTAGGATTCTGTTACTCCCATCCTTGCTTAAAATGTTCTGAGCTCGGTAAATTCATGAAGCCACTACCCTACTTACACACAGCCCAAGTGAGGATCTCTCCTCTAACGGGTTAGGGACCACGGTGGATTGTATAGTCCTAGCAGTTTGAGCACAAGGAGGGCCACGACTCAGAATATGTCCAAGATGTCTACTCCCATTCCATAGCAACTGGTATCCCGACTCTCGGGACCACTTACTAGGCTACTCAGCCGTTGCCCATGATTCAAGAACTAGGATGTGCCTACAGTAACCCACACCATGAACCAATAACAATGTTTTGGAATTTTGATAGTTTCATTGTAGTAATCAGTTTGAACTTTTAAATCACCGTTACCCAATTTAAATAAGCATTTGGTGAAAATGGGATATCATTTTGAGTCAACTTGTGAACTCTAATTTGAGACCATAAGGGCAATCATTTAACTGTATTTTCAACAACAGCTGTTGTACTGGCATGTCTAGCAACGGGTATCACCTGATAGAAATCTCCACTAAACAGAATTATTCTGCCTCCATAAGGGAGATTATTATTCCTGATGTCTTTAAAAGTCGATCGACAACGCTTAGCGCTACATTTACATTGTATTGTATTGAACAGGTGGATCTATAAGTATTATAATATTTGAGATAAATGCTTAGCGCGTCTTTCAGAACCACTGAAATCTCGTCCCAAATGATGGGATTTGAGTTGTGCTTTCTTGGTGTAAGTGTGAATCGATGACACCGATGTATTCCAGATGGGTACAGGTACAGTAGAGTCTCGCTCAACCGACCTTCGCTTATCTGACATTCCGTGTTATCTGACACTGGTAGACTTAATGAACTTTTGGTGGAGACTAAATTCTGGGGCACCCAGTTATCGTTCTGCGATGCGATTTTATTTGACATAAATAAATATCACACGAGAACATGTTCACTTCCTTGTATAAATTACTTTATTTACACTGTACATCACAACACACAATTATACACAGTAGTAAATGACACTATATACAACACTCAATAGCGGAGTACCCTGACAAGTACAGATATCAACAACACTGACGCGCGCACTATAATACTCTCTCCCTTGAATTCACTGCCTCACTCACTTGAGTCCCAATACTCAGACTCCACCTCGGAGCCCAACAGTCACTCCCAGTCCATCACTTGCCCGAGTCCTAAGAACTAAGAACTTAGAACTGACTTCACTGACTGACAGCTCGATATTTATACTACTCGATCAACCATCTAGAATGATTGACTTCTGGAAGAGTTCTTACAACACACTAATGGAACACACTCGAAACATCGATCAACCAGCTAGTCGAATGGGTACTCGAACTTTCCTTCAGTATTTACAAACACCTATGGAAATATCTACAACATTCATAATGTCTCTACATGTATCTGGATAATAAAACCTTACAGTAAGTTTCCAGAACCTTTCATATATACCAAATATGCACACTATGGAATTTTCTACCGCTTTCGACTATATGGATTTTGAGGTTAAATGTATACACAATACGTATTTGAGGTTATACAATTTTATACTACACATTTACAGGGAAACCATGTACTAGTCATGGTTAACACTTACTAAAAGATAATTTAGCGTTAAATAAACTATAATTAAAATATATTAAACATACTAATTGAAGGTTTTACACCAATTACAATGTCGTACCTACGACACGGTGTGGAGGATGCGACCGTGGGACAAGCACTGGCTTGATTGCTGGTGATAGGACCAGTTTTTTCTCAAGGACAGGTACAGCGAGTCTTCAGTCATTGTTTAGTGTTGTGTTGGCATTGTTGAGTGTTGTATTGGTTGGGGGCGAATGTTATACATACAGTTTTCATATCCTCTGTGAACAGAGGAAGTAAACGGAAGAAAGTGATTGTTTCAATGGAAGACAAATTGAGTGTGTTAAAGAGACTGAGCAAAGGGGAAACTCTTCAAAAAGTGGCTTCAGATTATGGTGTTGGACGTGTTACAGCGCGAGAAAAAAAAGAAGGAAGAAATTGAAAAGTGGTGCTCTACCAGAGCAACAAGTGATGCACTCAAAATTAGAAAAACAATGAAAAAATGTGAGTACGAAAATATAAGTGAAGCACTATTTCTTCCGTTCACTCAAAACCAGGAAAAGGACCTGCTAATGTCAGGCCCCATTCTGCAAGACAAGACAGTGTACTTCCAGAAGGAGTTTAATGAAGGGGACCCTAATTTTGCTGCCAGTGCTGGGTGGCTCGATCGATGGAAATAACGGTACAGCATTAGGCAACTTAATATCTGTGGAGACAAACTGTCGGCTAAATCCGATGAGGTTGTGAAATTTAAAAAAGGAATTTCAAGAAATAATTCTTGCTGAAGGATTAACCGGTGATCAGATTTTTAATTGTGATGAGAACGGGCTAAATTTCAAGATGCTGCCATCAAAAACTCTCGCAGCCCAAGCCGAGACGTCTGCACCTGGCTATAAGCGTAGTAAGGAAAGAGTTACTCTTCTTGCCTGTAGTAATGTTACTGGGAACTTAAAAGCAAAATTGCTTATGATTGGTAAAGCAAAGAAGCCTCGGGTATTTAATAACATTTCTGTTAATGCTCTTCCAGTCCATTATACGAATCAGAAGGCTGCCTGGATGTCTGCTGACATAGTTAAAGACTGTTCTTTTACACAGTTTGTTCCACCTGTAAAAAATTTCTAGCTTCAGACAATCTCCCTAGAGAAGCTCTTCTTCTACTAGACAACGCTCCATCACACCCAAATGAAGAGCAACTTAGAAGTGGTGTCATCAAAGTCATGTTCCTCCCACCTAACGTGACGTCATTATGCCGGCCAAAGAACCAACGTGCGCTGGAGACACTGAAGAGGAAATATCGGCGGAATCTCCCTTCAACCCTGACAGAGGAAGTGGACAATGGTAACAACATGATAGAAAAGTTAAAACGAATCAGCATGAAAGACGTGGTATACTGGATAGCGCAGTCTTGGGAAGAAGTTGAAACAACGACATTAGCAAAGTCTTGGAACATATTGTTGAGTGAAATAAACATCAAAAGGAGGTGGTACAAGAAGACATGGAAAACACTGTTCCCTTACTGAATTTCATTCCTGGCTGTGAGGATGCTACGACTTAAGATATGAGTAAGTGGTGTGCACAAGATCAGCTGTTTGAACTAACTGACCCTGATATTATTGATTTTGTGAATGCTAATGAAAATGAGGGTGATGATGAAGAAGAAGAATGAGGCATTGCAGAATAAAAGGAGAAAATGGTGACTCAAAGCAAAGGATTAAGTTAATTGGAAATGGCATTAACCTATGTTGAGCAACAGCTGGAAGCAAGCGCAATGAAGGTGTTGATTTTTCGTTGATGGCAGGATCTCGCAGCAAGAAAACGTGAATCAGCAGGCATGCAGACATTGTTGACAAGTTTCTTTTTGTAAGACATTACGAATGTTTGTATTCAATACTGCATGTACGGTACTGTACAACTGAATTATAATTCAATAAATAGAGTACCGTAAAACATGTCATTCTTTTAGTAATACAGTATAGCCTTCCTGTTTGTTTTATTCATTTTCAAAGTTATTCTGTATTATCCAACATTTCTGGTGATCCGACATACTCCAGGTCCCGTTTATGTCGGATAATCGAGATTCTACTGTAGTTTGAAAATTTAAAGTGATGTGATGTGATGATGATGCTTGTTGTTTAAAGGGGCCTAACATCGAAGGTCATCGGCCCCTAGGCAGGAGATTGGCAGCAATACTGTCCATGCAATTGATAAAACAATCTTGTTCTCACCTCGTAAAATGTGGCACAATATTTGGTAGACAAATGTTTTATCGGAGCCCCCTCCCCAGTCAGCCAATAAAGTAACAACTGGGAATCTTATTTCTTACTGCATGTAACACTTCTGTTCTATGTTTAGCTTTGCATAAGCTGTCTTGCCGTTTGTCTTCTGTTTTATGTTGAGCAACGGGCAAAACAGGGGTCAGTAGCTTGAATTGTTGGCAAGATTTGCCATGATATTTAGAATGATTCTCCAATTCTTGCAGTGTGAGGTTGCAGGCTTCAGTTAGTGTCTTCTGTCTCTGAAAATCTTCTGGAAGTCCGTCCTGAAATGTTGTCCACAACTCGGGTATAATGGCAGGAGAACAAAATGTGCAGATGATAGCAACAAGCAATCTTAATTGTGTTAGCATTTTGTGTCCGGCAGCCTTCTGCAACCATTCTTTCCATTCGGCATCGTTAATGACTACGCGTAATTCTTCTGCAGCTTGTTGAAATGAGTTGCAAAGTATTCCATCAACGACTGTGGTCCTTTGACATGTAGAATCAGGACTCGGAGATAATCTTTCGATGTTGCCCGGACTGACAGTGTAGATCCATTAAGGGTTATAAATTTCATGTTGTTGGTCCGTATTGAACTGAGAATAACATATGAGTAACAACACAGTAAAGGTTTCCACCTATTCAATACAAAATATATTCACAATATTTTAAAATTACATGGAACTAGTTTCGACCCATCTAGGGGTCATCATCAGCCACATCAAAGCAAAGATCACTCTTGACGAAATCCTAAGAACATGTTAATTTTAACAGTAAGATTATTATGGAATAACAAGTGAATGTGGTAAATGAAAAGAGATGTTAGTATGGGACAGGTGAGTAATAGCTAATAAATATACAAGGAATATACATAACAGGTTTGGAACAAAGTATAAAAGGGGGCTTAGTGTAGTAAAAATTATATAATCATGGAAAACAGTAAATCCTTATAATGAAGAATGCAATGTGAAATGACACACATAAAATTATATATGGCTTAGGAAGAGTGGAGGTGGTTTTTTTTTTTTTTTTTTTGCTAGGGGCTTTACGTCGCACCAACACAGATAGGTCTTACGGCGATGATGGGATAGGAAAGGCCTAGGAGTTGGAAGGAAGCAGCCGTGGCCTTAATTAAGGTACAGCCCCAGCATTTGCCTGGTGTGAAAATGGGAAACCACGGAAAACCATTTTCAGGGCTGCCGATAGTGGGATTCGAACCTACTATCTCCCGGATGCAAGCTCACAGCCGCTCGCCTCTATGCGCACGGCTGGAGGTGGTTTAGGAGGGGAAGAGGGCTTAAGGTGGGGTTGAAGGGTGCGGGAGAAAGGGTAATTGTCTCGGAAAAGTACCTTTGATTAAATTTAGGATTGAGTTTTGGTTGGTTGCATTATTGTTTCTGAGGAAAGTGATAAATAGATCGAAGAGTATGTTGGGTTTCTCTGAGATTTCATTGAGATTGTGACTGGCATTAAAGTATTGGTCTAGGTGTATGTAGTAATTTTCCATTATGTCGAGTAAAAGGCCCTTGTTTGCTAATACGAGGATGTCCATGTCTTGTTCGATGTTGGTGAAATTATGGTTATAATCTTGCATGTGTTGGCCGATGGCTGAAAAAAATTGTTGTATTTTATTGCGTTAGTGTGCTCGTGGTATCTGATATTGAAGTTTCTACCGGTTTGCCTGATGTAGGTTTTTCCACAGGTGTTACATTTGATCTTATAAACTCCTGATTTTAAAAAACAGCTGGTCCTGTTGATGTGTGAAGTATTGTGTAAAACGTTCATGTTCTTATAGTTGTTTTGAAGGCTATTTTAACGCCTTGTTTCTTAAAGATATTGGTTAACTTGTAGATATCATTGTTGAACGTGAAGGTGGAAAATGTTAGAGGTTTAGTTGTTTCTTTTTTGAGGGTAGTTTTTGGGTGATATTTATGTTTATTGATTATCCTTTCTATAAAATGGTTGCTGAAGCCGTTGAATTTTGCGATTCCGCGGATTGTGTTCAGTTCGTTCTTTAGATCTTTCTTGGACATAGGTATGCTGAAGGCTCGGTGAAGTAGGCTGTTGTATGTGGCTCGTTTGTGGGACTGGGGGTGCACTGAATCTTGGCGAATGGTGGAGGCTGTTTGAGTGGGTTTTCTGAATATTTTATAACTGAAAGAATCTGAGTTTCTAGTGATGGTTAAATCTAGAAAGTTGATTTTTAGATTTGATTTGGATTCTAGTGTGAATTTGATATGAGGATCAATATTGTTGAGTCTTAAGAGGGTGGTGGATGCGTTAATTGATTTCTCATTCATGATTACAAAGACATCGTCAACATATCTGGCCCAAAAGAGAATGTTTTCAAATTCATTGTCAATTTTGGTGTATTCGAGGAAATCCAGGTATATTTCTGCTAAGATACCTGAGGCCGGTGACCCCATTGCCAAACCATCTTGTTGATATATGACATTGTCAAAAGTGAAAAAGTTATTATTGAGGATTAGTTTCAATACTGTGATAAAGTCTTGTATCTCTAGTTTGCTTAAGTGGCTGTTTTTGTTTAAATTGTTTATAATTATCGGAATTAATTTTGATACTTGTATGCTTGGGTACATGTTTACAATATTGAAAGAGTGGATAGAGTGATCAGGTTGCAAATTGAACTTGTTAAGTTTTTCTACTAGCTCTGATGTGTTTTTAATAGACTTTTTGGATAAAAATTGATAATTTTTTCTTAAGAAACATTGGATGAATTGTGATATTTTGTATAAGGGGCTTGGTCTATAGTTGATAATTGGGCAGATGGGAACTCCGGCTTTGTGTATTTTGGGAAGAGCTTTAGCAGTGGGGAGTCCTGGGTTCATTTGTATGAGTTTGGATTTTTCCTGTTTGGTAAATAAAAATGAAGTGATTTTAAGAGTTTAAGTAGTTTTTGAATTTTTTGGGTGGGGTGTTTTTTGATTATGGAAAATGAGCTGTCTGTGAAACAGTTTTTTGTTTTTTCAATATATAATTTTTTATCCATGATAACTGTTGCATTGCCTTTGTCAGCTTAAGTCCAGCTCCATGGCTAAATGGTTAGCGTTGTTTAATGGCAAATAAATTATTTAAATGACCCAAGGCAGATAATTACAGGCCAGTTAGCTTGATATGTGTTGCTTGTAAGCTCTGGAAAAGCATTCTTCCTGATTGTATTAGGCGCATTTGCAAAATTACTAACTGGCCTGATAGAAGGCAATTCACGTTTTGAAAGTTCCAACAAGATATAGCAGATATTTTAAATTCAGGAGGTCAAATGGACCATACCACTATTGACCTATCCAAGGTTTTTGATAGAGTGAACAACAGGAGACTTCCGATGAAAATGAGTGCTACTGGACTAGACAAAAGTGTGACTGAATGGATGGTTAAATTTCTAAACAGGAAAACTCGTAGAATTAGACTAGACGAAGCATTATCTGATCTTGCAGCGATTAATGTGATCTTCCGCTAAGCAGTTTTACACTTATATTTTCTTATATATATAAACAACGCGAGTAAATTAGTGGAATCTTACAGATGATGTTATAAGTTACTGTACTGAGTAATAAATATTACAGGATTGCGAGAGATTGCAAAAGAACCTCAACAATGTTTTGAAAGGAACGATGTGCAGAGAGATGAATGTGTTTCCCGCACCTTTCCGGTGACATTATTTGCTCTTCCTTCTCAGTACCTTTCCCAGTAAGTACTCTAACCTCAGAAAGCGTTGAAGTGGAAGTTCTTTTGTGCTTCATTTCATCGTGATGTTACAGAGCTCCTGTCATTTGAGGAACGAATAGTTAGTAATAGCATATGTAGAAGAAAGACCCAACACTGCCTTCTATGTATTTATTTCTACATAATCAACATGCATGATGGTAAACAGAATGAAAAGTCAGGTTGTAGGTTTCACCAACACAGTACCTCACTGTAAGTACCTAGGTGTTAATATAACGAAAGGTCTTCCTTGTGGCAATCACATTAAAGGGGCTGTAATAAGGATGTGAAGGAAATGACATTTATGTCTGTGGTAAGTCACCAATTCGAATATGAAAACTGGAAAAGTTTCAAATGAAAGCAGTACAATTTGTTCTAGGTGATATCCGACAAAAGAGTTGTGCTACAAAAATGTTGGAAACTTTAGGCTGGAAAGAATCTATATATACCCTTACACTAAATGGGAAAGGTGACCTAGAAAACATTTTAAAAGAAGAAAGAAGAATCCTGAGGAAAATTCTCGGCCCCCGAAAAACAGAAGATGGATATAGACTGAGGTCACGCAAAGTGACAGAAGAGCTTTCCAACATTGCAGCAGACATCCGCAAAAGACTTCTGAAATTTTATGGCCACGTTCGCAGACTGCCGGCAAGTAGACTGACACACAAGATTCTCACCTACATAGAACATCTAAAAAATATTCCATGGGTACTGGAAGTGAAGAAGGATCTGGAAAAAGCCCATATGGACTCAACTGACACCGCAGATAGAAACCTCTACAGGAAAAAAATCAATGGATGGAAAGTGCAACCAGAGAACGAAGTGAAAAAAAAAAGACTGGAGCAAAGTGGACAGAAGAACGAAAAAGGATTCATGGAGAAAGGATGAGAGCTGTTTGGCAACTCAGAAAACAGAATCGTTAGAGCTTTGCGTGATCCACTGGGTCCATACGCACATAATAATAATAAAAGTTTTGTCTGTACATTGCTCAAAATTTTAAAAGGATGGTATTTCTGTATCGGTCATGTCCATAGTAACAAGGAAATGCACTTTTAAATTTTCTGTAATTTCTGTCTGTCTGTCTGTATGTATGTATGTATGTATGTATGTACACGCATCACGAGAAAACGGCTGAAGAGAATTTAATGAAAATTGGTATGTAAAGTCCGGGAATAAGTCGCTACAATCTAGGCCATAAATAATCTTTTTCACGCCGAGAAAAATGGTAGTTTAGGGGAACGCCTAAAATTTAATTCTCAAATGTTTATGTTATTAGTTGTCCTATCGTAATGAAAATCGGTATGCAAAGTCGGGGAATAAGTTGCTACAATCTAGGTCATAAATAACTTTATTCACGCTGAGCAAAATGATAGTTTAGGGGAAGGCTCAAAATTTAATTCTCAAATATGTGTGTTATTAGTGGTCTCATTGACAAATACTATATAACTAAAGTTGTATAGTATTAAATTTCCGATCATTTATGTCTTATACATTTTTACCGTACCGGCTAGAGATATTCATGAATATGGATTTTTATTGCTAAGTTCTTATCAACGCCATCATGAGAAAATGGGTAAACAGAATTAAATGAAAATCGGTATGTAAAGTCAGACAATAAGGAACTAGTCTACGCTATAATTAGTTTTATAAGATGCCCTACTATTACAGAGTCGAAAGAAAACAATGTGAGGGCCTATCATACAGAAAACTCATAACATTGATCAACAATGACATCAGGAACATTGATTGACCATTGTTTGTTGTGATGTGCTTCGTGTCTCTGTTGCCACTCATCTCCGATAGATGGGATTACTGCTGTATACAGAGTTTTCTTTAAATTTGCTTTACGTCGCGCCGACACATATAGGACTCATAGCGACGATGGGATACGAAAGGGCTAGGAGTGGGAAGGAAGCGGCTCTGGCGGTAATTCCTGGTGTGAAAATGGGAGATCATAAAAAACCATCTTCAGGGCTGTCGACAGTGGAGTTCGAACCCACTACCCCGGATCCAACCTCGCAGCTGCGCGCCCCTAACCACACAGCCAACTCACCCGGTCGTACCGACTAAGTTAGATAACTTTCTGATACTACCGATACATAACAAACTGATTCATCATAGCATTCGAGCCATTCAATTCCTACTCTGAGGCACTGACTGGAATGAGCAGTGTGCATATTTAACGGAATAATGTCAGAGAAGTGTTCACGGCTGTCTGCGGTCTGGTCATTCCAGCACTGGAACTTTGGACTGTTAGATCGGCACCGTATTACTGAACAGATCAGATCTAAGGCTTTTCAGGTGTTTGCTCTATTAACCAGCGTTTCGTCTCTATTGGTGGAAAAATATCTAATTCCCTCCATGGGAACTTAGAATTTCCAACCGTATTACTGTTCGTTAAAAGTGAGAAAATGTGAGTTTTTTAAATTTGATCGAGTATTTTATATGATAACATTGCTTTTAATCGCTACATTCCTACCAACGACTTGAGGTAAGAAAACCACAAAGACAGTCTCAATGACAGTCTTTCTGAGAATCCTGTAGCGAAGTACAGGTACATCAGCTAGTTGGGAATAAAGAGATGAGCTCCTCAACTAAGGGGTATGTTCCAGGGAGCTGAGAAGAATAACAGAGTAGCCCTCAAAAAAGGTCAAATGGGACCTCTCCTTGAAACCGGCAGCCATACTGTTTAGCACCATGGCTGGCTGGGCTGCGGTGCATGCTAGTTGCTCATCATAAGTTTTGTTATGTGTGTATGGGTATAACAATAGACGTGCCAGCATTGATTTTCATTGGTAAGCGTTTCTTATCGCAGGCTAGAACATGTGAAACATAGATGCGCATGTTTAAATTTTCATGGAGAGATCGTCATTATTCTAAAATATGGATTGGTGGAGGTTCTGTAAGAATCCAGAGCATCGGGCTCTGTGGAAAAAGGCATTTAAGAGGAAGAACTGGACACCTGGTGTTAACTGTTATTTGTACGGAGCACTTTAGCCCTGACCAGGTGAATGATAGTACTTATCCGGGCCGAGACTGAGAGAGAATGCCATCCCAAAAGCATTCCCCGCCTATCCCAGCTACTTACAGCCATCAGCTCCTAAAGTAATTATCATTCAAGGACGTACATTATGATAGTGGCTGATATGCTTTGTTGTTCCGTTATGATGACATTCAAAATAAAAATGGTTTGCAGAAAAGGAAGGAATCAAGATCCAAGGATGCTGACACTCTCGGGCCACGTAATATCATACTGGAGAGGGCTTCCAGTGCCATTAATACTATTCAGGTGCGAAAGGTGAGAACATTTGCTATTTTATTACAGGAAGAACTTTGAACACAATATATTCCTCTTACAGTTCAGTATTCCCCCTTCCCACTGTTGTAAGACCTGAAGATGGTTTTCTGTGATTTCCTGTTTTCATACCAGGCAAATGTTGCGGCTGTACCTTAATTAAGCAATGGCCGTTTCCTTTCCAATCCAATCGTTGCCTTAAGACCTATTTGTGTCACTGTGACGTAAAGAAAAAAGTACCATATTCCCCTTTTAACTATTAATATTCTCGTTTGTTTATTCAGTGTTCAATCCCCAGAAGAGAAAAATGGAGAAAACTTTGAACATGCCCAGTGTCATAAGAAAAACGAGAAATTAAAAATAACTGAGATGTACGAGAACGATCATCTATCTGATTAGGCTAATATATTAACTGTACTTCAACATCCGACTAAAACACTTATTCAGAGTACAAAATGAAAAGATCCAGGGAACAAAAACTAGACAATATGTCATGAAAGTTACGCAGTTCAAAGGACAGTAATGCTCACCCCTGGAATGTGATCGCAATGCTTCTGTTGTTTTGGGGCCGACGACCTTAGATGTTAGGCCCCTTTAAACAACAAGCATCATAATCATAATCATCATCAATTCTGTACTTCACAGTGGTGCTGAATGGGCGTGGCTTCAAGGGCTTTCCCACCCCGCGAAGTGGGCCTACTTTGTCCACAGGTTAGCAGTGGTGAGGGGCTACTCCATTATTCTTCTCAGGCCCTTGGTACGTTCTGAGCTGTGGTGGAGAGTGGGTGTGGAATGACTTTACAGGATGAATAAGCTTAAGTGGAGCTTTCAAAGGTAGGAAGAGATTGGAATAATTTATCAAGGGTAATGTTCAATAAATTTCCAATTCCTTTGGGGGCATTTAAGAACAGATTGGGTAACAACCTTATAAGGGTGTTTAGAGGTTGTAGTAAGGATGTAAAGGAGAGGGCATATAAGTCTCTAGTAAGACCCCAACTAGAGTATGGTTCCAGGATTACTTGATTGAAAGTTAGAAACTTCATTCTGTTCCATACTGAACTGCGATTACAGTAAAATGAAAATGTTAAGGGTCCACCTTTTCAATACAATGAATATTTATTGATGAGAGTGTATATCACATGTCGTTTAAAGAAGATTGGTACTAGTTTCGACGCTCATTGCAAGTCATCATCAGCCAATGAATCAATTGAGCAAAACAACAATATAAAACATATGATAGCACTTACAAGAAAATATTTGTAAGTAGTAAGAGCTCTACAGTCATCAACAACTTTTGGCTCACAACATAAGAAGTTACCCTCACCATCATCAAATGGTTCTACTTTTGATTCAACATTCGACACATTAGCTACATTCAATTGTCACATTGCCTTTTCGACCAGCATGTCAACAAACCTACATGTCTTAATAACGTTATAGCATCATATCAAATGAGATTGTCCATAGAGGTCCAATATCAACATTGTATATTTAACCTTCAACTACAATTTCGTACTTCATCAAAGTGAACCACATCATCACTATATGCTACTTACTTTTATCTTATGTAAACAAATAATTACAGGTCACTTCACTATTTTACAACATTATGTTTTAAAATATACGATTTTGATCGTCATTCTCATTATTATCTAGTTCTAACCGCTAGTCGGTCAACATCATTTTAAAGGAATTTTTACCACTTGTCTATAACAAACTGTTACTTTATTCATTTTACTTATAATAATTGTCTTCCAATGTCACTATAGCAAATACTTTCACCAAATGTAAACTTCTCACTCATAGCATAGTCTTTTACCATATATGTTAATGTTAGGACAACTAGTGATGAGAAATCTGGGAAAGAAGACAGGAGGGCATTGGATCAAAGAAATTCAAGAGGATCTCCAAACAGTTGGACTTGAAATTAGGTACACATCAGAGAACAAGAATAAAATTACCACCCTTCTTACGAATCACAAATTTTCAACTGAAATGATGCACAGAAGGCCTATAGAGATTTCAGATGAATTAAGAACACTGCGATCAGAACGAATGAAGAAGTACTGGGCAGATAAGCAGAATCAAAAACAGTACAACCTTCAAAGAAAAAGTGTACATGGAAGACTCAAGTGGTCCAATGTGGCCAATAAAGTTGATAAATAATAATATGTAAATCAGATGCCTGATTTTATTTTAAGGTTAAACCCATGACTGATGATGCCTATATGTAAGGCAAAACATATACCATTTTAATTAACATGCCAATGTAATTCAAAAAAGACAAGATTTATTGTATTGATTAGGTGGTGAAATTAATAAAATAATTTATTGTCATTATTTCAATTAAGTGGTATGTTCCAAGCTGTCAGCGCAAAGATGGCGTGGAATGACATTAGTATTATTACAAGTAATAAAACTCATTGTAGACCATATCAGACATCAGATTATGAACATTAAAATAAGAACAATAGTTAACACCACTTTTCCAATAGGCCTACTTATCTTTCCTTATATTTAGGATATAAACATTACAACAGGCGTTGTAAGATGGGACATGTTTCGCTTAACTGTCATAAGCATCATCAGCCGAAATAAATCTTAGCCTAAAGTTAGGTCAGGGCCCCGAACCTAGCGTCCTTAAAATATATGGCACCCTAAGAATCAACATTTACATTTAGAAAATCAAATAGGCTTAAAACTAGTGTAAAAAAACATAGAACGTTACAACATGGCTAAGAGAAAAACAACACAATTGTACTTTCTGTTTTTAACCTCTGTTTCAACACGAGACGGTATGGACTGTAGAAGAAAGACCCAACACTGCCTTCCATGTATTTATTTCTCCATAATCAATACGTTCCTTGCCAATGATTATATAATATACTACCACAATATTCTAAGGAAAGTAGGAAAACCAGTCTCGCAAATGGATTATGCACATCAGCTGAGTGATGATCTGATTACATCTCACCTTCGCCAACTTTGTTGCGCCCGTTAAGAGCAATGTTACGTGAAATACTCAAAGTAAATGCAGATGTATGCAAACCTGAACAAAAGAAACCCTAAAAGAATAAAATATGTGTCTTCTTTCCTTCAAAATTGCAGAGAATGCCTAGCTCTTTTGCACTGCTTGCAGTCAGGCAGTATGTGGTGACCACCAATCAAGTACCTGAGTATAGCATTTAAGTGATATGTAGGCAGCTAAGAACAAATAGAGCTTATAGTAACTTGCAAATATTAATAAGACACGCTTAAAGTACGACAAAAATGCATTTGTCAACCATGCTGCTGATAAAGTACCTGATCCTATGTTTAATTTCACAACGAAATTTGCTATAGTCATAAAGTATGATGCTGGTTGATATTTTTTTTGGAGAAAATGCACTGGTAGAGAGACTGAACCCAGAATAGGGTGAAAGAATGAAAATTTGTGTGATTTTCTCCTTAGAACGTATTGAAAGTGATGTTTTCTTAGTGTATTGGTTACACTGGAGATGTGCAGTAACCAAGAATCGAACAAGTACTTTACATGTAGTAGGTCCAAGGACTTTTACGACTTCAAGAATAGAAAAATGTGCTTGTATACTTGTATGTTGAAGTTTTTGTTTACCTTTATTACATGCAGATACTGGTGGTTTCATTTGCATAGTCCCACAGACAAATGGATACCGGTAGTGATAATGATGGTCATGGGAGAGATTAGTGATCAAGGGTTAACTACTTTTTGTATGGTTTTTCGGAGATCCAACCGGCCGGAATTTAGTCCCGCAGCTGTTGCTTGACATACTGTTAAATTTTCCAACACGAGGTTGGAGAATTTGAACACCTTCAAGTAACATCGGATAGCGCCGGGATCAAAAATGTGAAATTGGGGTACCGTCTGAGCCACTAGGCAAGGCAGAAAGATGAAGGTAGGTTATACCCAGTATTTTGGAGATATCAATGAAGTGCAGGAGACAAGGCGAGAAGAGCATATTATTATGTCTAGAGATATACAAATTAAATGTTGATAGACAGATGGCGGTACTGGTGGTGGTGATTATTGTTTTAGAGGAAGAACAACTAGCAACCATCCTCTATATAACACTAATCAGAAAGAAAAAAAAATAGAAGGGATCTGACACTTCGAAAATTGAAAGTATCGGCCAAAGGAAGACAAAGGCACGAAAGGCGTAAAAATGAAAGACACCCTAGGCCTCGCAACCTAATACAGTCAGGGTCGGAAAATAACAAGAGTTGACCAATGGAGGTTGGATAGGATAGAGGAAAGTGAGGAGCCTGGCACAAGTAAGTGGAAGCAATGCCAGGAGTCAGCTAAGGGCCCATTGGTGGCCAACCCACGCTCCCAAGTTCAGAGCCCTTGGGGCCTGTTGATAGACAGTGTGTGCATTAACGGAAATTAATGTATTAGAATATACTAATGATACCTTTAAAAAATATATATGCAAGGTCTGCATCAGTGGGTAACAGTCCATTTTACAAGGAGAGATTTTCTAAGAGTAAATATGGAAGTAATATAGCAAGTACTACATTCAAAATACTGCTAACCGATTTTCACTTAGAATAGCCCTAAGGCAAAATATGCACAATGTTATACGTTCTCATATTCAGAATAATACAAGACGTACGTTACCCAAGGATCATTTAAGAGAAATAACCTACGTTATAAATGTTTTTCTACTCCTGTGTTTTAGCTTTAATTCTTTTTCAGAAAAATGTGCTATTACCCGTGAGATGTAGCATGTGAATTCACCGTCATATTTACCTGCGTTGCCGTTGCCGATAGTTAGGTTAGAAATTGTTCACAAACATATACACACGCCCACTGCTTCATAGAGCCACGGCCGACTGGATCCCTCGCTGCGCTCCTAGGTAGCCAGAGCGACGCATCAAGTCAGCCGTGATAGAGCACGTTGTTAGGCGATAAAATGCTGCCAACCCTTCTATCAACAACTAATGAAATTACGGTTTACTTATTTTCGTAGTAATTTTTCACGAAATGTGGGCACATTGCATTTGTGACCAGGCATTGGTATTTTAAATTGCATGCAGTGAACCGATATTTCCTATGTGATAATATTCGGTCCAACTGGTACCGACAATGGAAATAAATAATGTATTGCTATAGTGCCAACTGCATTCATAGAGCCGTCACATAGCCGTTTACATTTTACCCAGAGCCATCTACAGTTAAACCGGAAGGTACGCTTGGCAACGCTGTATCTATCTGTCTAGTGGAGGCCGAGAGAAAAGAGGGCGTGTCCAATTTTGAATGACTTCACCCATATTCACTACATTTAGACCAAGACCAACTACAATACTCAGACCACAATACAGAAAAAACATGGCTGCCGTACCAGGCCAAAGCTGACGTGGCGAGGAGTAACCTAATAATGGTCGTGAGAACATTGCAGTACGAAAATATTTATTGAAGGATTTAAAAAAACAGCATTTGATACGTAAAAGAGAAATAGAAATTTTACGTGCTCTTTATCTAGAGGATTTTTTTTCTTGTTTAACGTCCACTATCACATCGAAAGGTTTTGGCGATGGATGGAAGGAAAGGGCTACGAGTGGGAAGGTAGCGACCGCGGCCTTAATTAAGGTACAGCCCCGGCATTTGCCTGGTTTGAAAATGTGAAACCACTGAAAACCATCTTCAGGGCCGCGCGGTCAGGGTTGAGTAGCTGTGATCTTGCATTCGGAAGATGGGAGGGGTTCGAATCCCATCGTCGTAGCCCTGAAGATGGTGTCCCGTGGCTTCGCATTTTCACACCAGGCGAATGCTGCGGCTGTACCTTAATTAAGACCACGACCGCTTGCTTCCTACTCTTACCTCTTTCCTATCCTTCCATGACCGAGAACTTTTGATGTGTTAGTGTGACGTTGAATAACTGGCAACAGAAAAAAGCATTACAATAAAAAACAAGTTATCAACGCCTAACAAATGTCACTTCGTTGAAAACACGAATACGGACCTAAGCAAAAATCGACACAGCACCAAACAAATAAGTAGTTTTCCGAACATTAACACTGTGACCCATCATCCTATTATGCATCATTCACCAAAATATTGAATTTGACTAAAACTAGCACTACACACATCCTACAACTCCTCTTTTGAAGTTTCCTGGCAATTTTTCATTTGAGTTCGCATAATTGTTGATAAAATTACTGGCCAGAATTTTTACACAGTCATTTAAAATTTTTGACGAAGAAACATCACACTTCCACACATCACTTGAACAATTAATGTTACTTTCAAAGGTTAATACAAGGCTAAAACAAGGGCTCTATTTTTCAGAACCCAAAATAAAGATTATGTCACTCATTTCAATACTACTCTCTAGTAGTATAATACAGGGATTCTGCCGCCTCCTCCCGCGGGAAATTTGAATTCTGGCGGGAAATTTGAATTCTGGCGGGAGATTTGAATTTTGGCGGGAGATTTGAATTTGTAAACAAAGCCACGTGCTTTTTGACAGCTGTCTTCGACAACAACGCATCGCCAACCTCACTGCTGCCATCTTGACGGGCCTAAACCTCAGTGGTACCAACTTAACCTAACTAGCGCGAGGTAAACAAAGCCACGTGTTTTTTGACAGCCACGTGCTTGCTGACAGACAATAACGCATCGCTAACCTCAGTACTGCCATCTTGACCGGCCTAAACCTCAGTAGTACCAACTTAACCTAACTAGCGCGTGGTAAACAAAGCCACGTGCTTTTTGACAGCCACATGCTTTTTTGACAGTTGTCATCCGCCATCTTTAAACCACAGAGCACTGTGCTGCCCTCTTTATCGTAGTAGATGTAAATTCGTCACCTGTCATCGGCAGTGCTGCCATCTTGGCGGGCCTAATCCTTAGTGCTACCAACTTAACCTCACTAGCGTGAGATAAACAAAGCCTCGTGCTTTTTTGACAGCTGTCATCCGCCATCTTTAATCTATAGAGCACAGTGCTGCCCTCTTTAGCTACTTACCTTTGAAACGTGGAGGCGGATAATTTGAAAAATGCTTTTTGACAGCAGCCATCATTGAGCACAGTGCTACCCTCTTTGTGGTGGCGGGAAATTCCACGTGCTCTTGTTTGGAAACAAACTCACGTGCTTTTTTCTGACAGCTGTCATCCGCCATCTTGCATCGCAAACCTCAGTGCTGCACTCTTTAGCTAGATGCCTTTGAAATGTGGTGGCGGCAATTTGAAAAATTCTATGTGCTCTTGTTTGGAAACAAAGCCACGTGCTTTTTGACAGCTGTCATCCACCCTCTTTAATCAATAGAGCACTGTGCTGCTATCATGCGGGCTATTTCGTCAGCTGTCATCCGCCATCTTTAATCCACAGAGCACCGTGCTGCCCTCTTTATGACATGTAGTAGCGGGCAATTTGAAAAGTTCTGTTAGCTATCATCCGCCATCTTTAATCAAGAGAGCACCGTGCTGCCATCTTTAGCTAGATACCTTTGAAATGTGGTGGCGGCAATTTGAAAAATTCTATGTGCTCTTGTTTAGTAAACAAAGCCACGTGCTTTTTTGACAGCTGTCATCCACCATCTTTAATCAATAGAGCACTGTGCTGCTATCATGCGGACAATTTCGTCAGCTGTCATCCGCCATCTTTAATCTACAGTGCACCGTGCTGCCCTCTTTATGACATGTAGTAGCGGGCAGTTTGAAAAGTTCTGTTAGCTGTCATCCGCCATCTTTAATCAAGAGAGCACCGTGCTGCCATCTTTAGCTAGATACCTTTGAAATGTGGTGGCGGCAAATTGAAAAATTCCACGTGCTCTTGTTTAGTAAACAAACTCACGCGCTTTTTTGTCAGCTGTCATCCGCCATCTTACATCGCAAACCTCAGTGCTACACTCTTTTCGTACATACCTTTGAAATATGGTGGCGGATAATTTAATAAGAAAAATTCTACAGCAGCCATCTCTCGGCGCTAATTGCACAAGATGGTGGCTATACATGACTCTTTAAAGGTGCTTATGCAAGATGGCGGTTATACATGGCTCCTTATGAGATGCCCTAGGGATGCTTGCGCAAGATGGCGCTTGCTCTTATGAAGCGGCTTAAGGGTCCTTGCACATGATGGCTAGAGACGTCCTAAGGATGCTTGCGCAAGATGGCGGACGCAAGATGGCGGCTATACACGACTCCTTATGAGACGCCTTAAGGGTGCTTGCGCAAGATGGCTGCTGCTCTTATGAAGAAAGCTAGCTTAGAGGCTAACGCGTCGTGCTAGTTCGATTCATTAAATTTGGGGCTTAAATGCAAAATGTTAAATATCTCGAAAGCGGTGCATCGTAGAGCAAAACGGACAAAAATTTTTCTGCCCAGTACCTCGGTTCGCAGTACGAGGAACAAGAAAAACATAGTCTAATGATGAGATCAACGGTTCGGTTCCTACTTAGGCCCTTTGGCATTCGCTCTGTTTTAGCTTGTATTGAAGCAAGTCTTCGTAACATGATCAGGTTTAGCTATGGTAGAGAGTATAACGTGCCGTGCAGGTTCGATTCATTAAATATAGGGCTTAAATGCAAAATGTTAAATATCTCGAAAACGGTGCATCGTAGAGCAAAACCTGATACCTAGGTATGCAGTATCAGGAACAAGAAAAAAACATAGTCTAATGATGAGATCGACGGTTCGATCCCTACTTAGGCCCTTTGGCATTTGCAGCTATCTAATTTTACAAGATGGCGGCTATACATAGCTTCTTATGTGACAGCTTAAGAGCGCTTGCACAAGATGGCTGCTGCTCTTATGAGACGCCCTAGGGGTGCTTGCGCAAGGTAGCAGCGACAAGACGGTGACTATACACAGCTCCTTATGATACGGCCTAGAGGTGCTCACACAAGATGGTGGCTGCTCTGATGAAGAAAGCTAGCTTTGCATCGTGCAGGTATCTTTACAGCACTAAACCTCATACCTTTGAAATGTGGTGGCGGGTAATTTGAAAAATTCTACGTGCTTTTTCTTAACAGCAGCTATCTTTAAACAATAGCGGCTATACATAAGCTGTTAAGGCCTCCTCTTATGTCAAGGCATAGCTCTATCGAACAAGTTTAAACCTGCATCGGGATAGCTAGAGTAAGCACGTGCTGCAGTGATGACGTCATTATGCATGTTTAGATTTGCAAATCACTAAAGAAACATAACAAGACTAGAATCGAACACTGCACTCTATGCCGTTAACTTTATCATGTGATCGGAACATTGATTGAAGTGTTTAGAACGCTAAATAAGTAGAACCGAACACTGTACTCGATACAACATGTGTTTAGAACATGTCAGGGGATACCTTTGTTCTAAGAAGATTAGGTTACTGCACATTCCTTGTAGGGCTAATAGGCTAAAGGGCTAATGGGCAAAAGGACAAAAGGGCTAAAGGGCTAATGGGCTAAAGGGCTAATGGGCTAAAGGGCTAAAGGGCTAGGGTGCCTCTCCTCTCTTTATCCGGGCTTGAGACCGGCTCTACAACTAGAGGCGGAGTTAACACCCTAAGGAAAGAAGAATGTTGGGAAATAATCTATACGAATATAGCTACTCGATCGACTATATACTACAGATGGATGACTTAGGTGAGGGTAAGCGCTTACTTAATAATACCTACACGACGTAATTCATGCTCTATTTCAAATATATCTTCTTTGTACTGTGTGTAACCAGCATCATGATAGGCTCTTAGCAGTTGTAAACGTTTTACGAGTACGTTGGGGTCTTTACAGTACCTTATATCTACATAGGGTAACAGAGGCTTGTTGTGAACTTGGAGTCTATATGCAGACAGTTGATGTGTAGGGACTTGTTTTGATGTAATACGTGCTTCAGCAGTAGCGTTTCTAGGTACAAACTTAACTTGTTTCGATAGCGATGAAGCGTTGAAATTTCCTCCTTCTTTACCTTGCATCTCTTCTTGAGATGTTTGCACTGCGACAGAACGTGTAGTAGGCTTAGGAAATGAAGTAAAATCATCAAGCTGTAATGGCAATGAATTTTCTTCTTCTTCTTCTACTTTCCCTTTACTACTGTTTTGATCAACATCATTATCCTTATTATCATAATCATGATCTTGCCTCTCTTTATCTTGAAGTTTGTGCTTAGTAACAGAACTCGCAGCAGGTCTAGACAACAAGGGAGAATTAAAAATCTCTCGCAGAGGTGTACTTTTTAAACATAAATCAGTGTTCCCTTGAATATGGTTGAGCTCTTTGTATTTTGTTCCCGATGAAGCTACATTACACGCGGCTTCATGACGTTGAGCGTTGTATGCGTTCTTGAACTCTCTTCTACAATGTTTGCATTGAAAAATTGTCCTACATGATATCTCATGACGTCTCCTGTGATAGCTTCGGGAAAATGCTTTTCCACACTCTTCGCAAATATACCGTTTTTCCATGACGGACTTTTATCTTCTACTAACAGATTCTTCTTTAAATCTACTTGACATTTGTTACTCTCTACTTCGATGATGCGAACAGCTTAGCGATTAACAGTAAACTAACACAAAAGGGTATAACCAAGGTAGCAACAGTAAGGTTTAAGCCCATCAAGATGGCAAGAGTGAGGTTAGCGACGTTCTGTTGTTGGATTTTAAATTCCGCGCTATAACATGCATAAGGTGGTAGCCTTGAGGTTTACCGCCGTAAAGATGGCAGCAGTGAGGTTAGCGACGCTCTATTGTCCTTCAATGTGAGGTTATTGTCCGTCAAGAAGACAGCTGTCAAAAAAGCACGTGGCTTGGTTTACTAAACAAGAGCACGTGGCAGTGACGTCACGGTCACGTAGTATGCTGCTTCAGAATGCAAAGTTCAATGTCTACACCTACGTAGTTAACACTCTGCTATGCTCACAAGATTTTTTTTCACATAGTTATTCTTTATGCTTTAAGTTCGTGCACATAGGTTATGTTAATATAGCAGCACATGTACAAGCGATGGTCGCACGCTCGCGTAGAAGATGCATGCATTATCAGAAGGTGATATGTACACGCTTTTAAACCTTGCTATTCTTACTGCTACTATGTTCACAAGATTTTCAAAGATCGCTATTCTTTACGCTTTAAGTTCATTCGCATAGGTCATGCTAAAATAGCAGCGGAAACACATGTAAACCTTGTACATTCTAGCAGGATGTGTTTAGTACGATAGTTGATGCATGCAAAATCGATAGGTGTTGTGTACACACTTTGAAACTTAGGTATTCTTCGTGCTTTAATTCCGTGCACGTAGGTTATGCTATGATAGCAGCACACTCTAGCGGGAGAAGTTTTGTACTCTAGTTGATGCACGTATAACCGATAGGCAATGCGTACACGTTATTAAAACATTGCTATTCTTACTGCTGCTGCTATGTTCACAAGATTTTTATACATCAGTTTTCTTTATGCTTTAAGTTCATGTGTATAAGTTATACTAAGTTAGCAGCATACTTATAAGGTTGTCGCACACTCTAGTGGAAGAAGTTTAATACGAAAGTCGATGCATGCAAAATCGATAGGTGATGAATACATGCTTTGAACTTGGGCATTCTTTGTGCTTTAACTTCATGCACATAGGTTATGTTAAGATTGCAGCACACACAAGCGATGATCGCACGCTGTTGTGGAAGAAGTTTAGTACGATAGTCGATGCATACATCATCGATAGGTGATGTGTACACGCTTTGGAACATAGCTCTTCCTTGTGCTTTAAGTTCGTGCACATGGGTTTGGGATACACAAAAGCGATTGCGACATGCTCTAGCGGAAGAAGCCTAGTACGATAGTCGACGCATGCATCATCAATACGTGATGTGTACACGCTATTCTTTATTCTTTAAATTCACACACATAGGTAGCAGTACAGAATTGCGAACATTGTACACTCTAGCGGCAGAAGTTTAGTACGATAGTCGATGTATGAAAAACCGATAGGTGATGTGTACGCGCTTTGTAATATAGCTATCCTTTGTGCTTTAGCTTTATACACATACGTTAGCAATACACATATGCGATCGTTGTACATTCTGGCGGTAAAAAATAATCGATGCATGCAAAATCAATATGTGATGTGTACACGCTGTTAAACATCGTTATTTGTTATGCTTTAAGTTCGCGCGTATAGGTTATGCTAACATAGCAGCGCAATCTAGCGGAAGAAGTTCAGGGTGATGTGTACACGCTTTGAAACATGGCTATTCTTTGCATTTTAAGTTCATGCACATAGGTTATGCTAAGATAGCAACATAATGTAGCGGAAGAAGTTTTAGTACGAGAGTCGATGCATGCGAAATCGATAGGTGATGTGTACACGCTTTGAAACATGGCTATTCTTTGCACTTTAAATTTATGGGTATAGGTTATGCTAAGATAGCAGCACAATCTAGCGGAAGAAGTTTAGTACGAGATTCGATGCATGCAAAATCAATAAGTAATGTGTACACGCTTTGAAACATGGCCATTCTTTGTACTTTAAGTTCATCCGTATAAGTTATGCTAAGATAGCAGCAGAATCTAGCGGATGAAGTTTAGTGCGATATTTGATGCATGTGAAATCGATAGGTAATGTGTACACGCTTCGAAACATGGATATTCTTTGTACTGTAAGTTCATGTGTATAAAATTATGCTAAGATAGCAGCACAATCTAGCGGAAAATGTTTAGTGCGATATTTGATGCATGCAAAATTGATAGGTAATGTGTACACGCTTTGAAACATTGCTATTCTTTGTACTTTAAGGTCATGCGTATAGGTTATGCTAAGATAGCAGCACGATCAAGCGGAAGAAGTTTAGTACGAGAGTCGATGCATGCAACATCGATAGGTAATGTGTACACGCTTTGAAACATGGCAATTCATACTGCTGCTCTGTTCCCAAGATTTCTAAACATAGCGAATCCTAATGCTACTCTTAACGACGTAGAGATGAGGATTGATTGCGTGACCGTGACGTCACTGCCACGTGCTCTTGTTTAGTAAACCAAGCCACGTGCTTTTTTGACAGCTGTCTTCTTGACGGACCCTAACCTCACATTGAAGGACAATAGAGCGTCGCTAACCTCACTGCTGCCATCTTTACGGCGGTAAACCTCAAGGCTACCACCTTATGCATGTTATAGCGCGGAATTTAAAATCCAACAACAGAACGTCGCTAACCTCACTCTTGCCATCTTGATGGGCTTAAACCTCACTGTTGCTACCTTGGTTATACCCTTTTGTGTTAGTTTACTGTTAATCGCTAAGCTGTTCGCATCATCGAAGTAGAGAGTAACAAATGTCAAGTAGATTTAAAGAAAAATCTGTTAGTAGAAGATAAAAGTCCGTCATGGAAAAACGGTATATTTGCGAAGAGTGTGGAAAAGCATTTTCCCGAAGCTATCACAGGAGACGTCATGAGATATCATGTAGGACAATTTTTCAATGCAAACATTGTAGAAGAGAGTTCAAGAACGCATACAACGCTCAACGTCATGAAGCCGCGTGTAATGTAGCTTCATCGGGAACAAAATACAAAGAGCTCAACCATATTCAAGGGAACACTGATTTATGTTTAAAAAGTACACCTCTGCGAGAGATTTTTAATTCTCCCTTGTTGTCTAGACCTGCTGCGAGTTCTGTTACTAAGCACAAACTTCAAGATAAAGAGAGGCAAGATCATGATTATGATAATAAGGATAATGATGTTGATCAAAACAGTAGTAAAGGGAAAGTAGAAGAAGAAGAAGAAAATTCATTGCCATTACAGCTTGATGATTTTACTTCATTTCCTAAGCCTACTACACGTTCTGTCGCAGTGCAAACATCTCAAGAAGAGATGCAAGGTAAAGAAGGAGGAAATTTCAACGCTTCATCGCTATCGAAACAAGTTAAGTTTGTACCTAGAAACGCTACTGCTGAAGCACGTATTACATCAAAACAAGTCCCTACACATCAACTGTCTGCATATAGACTCCAAGTTCACAACAAGCCTCTGTTACCCTATGTAGATATAAGGTACTGTAAAGACCCCAACGTACTCGTAAAACGTTTACAACTGCTAAGAGCCTATCATGATGCTGGTTACACACAGTACAAAGAAGATATATTTGAAATAGAGCATGAATTACGTCGTGTAGGTATTATTAAGTAAGCGCTTACCCTCACCTAAGTCATCCATCTGTAGTATATAGTCGATCGAGTAGCTATATTCGTATAGATTATTTCCCAACATTCTTCTTTCCTTAGGGTGTTAACTCCGCCTCTAGTTGTAGAGCCGGTCTCAAGCCCGGATAAAGAGAGGAGAGGCACCCTAGCCCTTTAGCCCTTTAGCCCATTAGCCCTTTAGCCCATTAGCCCTTTAGCCCTTTTGTCCTTTTGCCCATTAGCCCTTTAGCCTATTAGCCCTACAAGGAATGTGCAGTAACCTAATCTTCTTAGAACAAAGGTATCCCCTGACATGTTCTAAACACATGTTGTATCGAGTACAGTGTTCGGTTCTACTTATTTAGCGTTCTAAACACTTCAATTAATGTTCCGATCACATGATAAAGTTAACGGCATAGAGTGCAGTGTTCGATTCTAGTCTTGTTATGTTTCTTTAGTGATTTGCAAATCTAAACATGCATAATGACGTCATCACTGCAGCATGTGCTTACTCTAGCTATCCCGATGCAGGTTTAAACTTGTTCGATAGAGCTATGCCTTGACATAAGAGGAGGCCTTAACAGCTTATGTATAGCCGCTATTGTTTAAAGATAGCTGCTGTAAAGAGAAAGCACGTAGAATTTTTCAAATTACCCGCCACCACATTTCAAAGGTATGAGGTTTAGTGCTGTAAAGATACCTGCACGATGCAAAGCTAGCTTTCTTCATCAGAGCAGCCACCATCTTGTGTGAGCACCTCTAGGCCGTATCATAAGGAGCTGTGTATAGTCACCGTCTTGTCGCTGCTACCTTGCGCAAGCACCCCTAGGGCGTCTCATAAGAGCAGCAGCCATCTTGTGCAAGCGCTCTTAAGCTGTCACATAAGAAGCTATGTATAGCCACCATCTTGTAAAATTAGATAGCTGCAAATGCCAAAGGGCCTAAGTAGGGATCGAACCGTCGATCTCATCATTAGACTATGTTTTTTTTCTTGTTCCTGATACTGCAAACCAAGGTATCACGTTTTGCTCTACGATGCACCGTTTTCGAGATATTTAACATTTTGCATTTAAGCCCTAAATTTAATGAATCGAACCTGCACGGCACGTTATACTCTCTACCATAGCTAAACCTGATCATGTTACGAAGACTTGCTTCAATACAAGCTAAAACAGAGCGAATGCCAAAGGGCCTAAGTAGGAACCGAACCGTTGATCTCATCATTAGACTATGTTTTTCTTGTTCCTCGTACTGCGAACCGAGGTACTGGGCAGAAAAATTTTTGTCCGTTTTGCTCTACGATGCACCGCTTTCGAGATATTTAACATTTTGCATTTAAGCCCCAAATTTAATGAATCGAACTAGCACGACGCGTTAGCCTCTAAGCTAGCTTTCTTCATAAGAGCAGCAGCCATCTTGCGCAAGCACCCTTAAGGCGTCTCATAAGGAGTCGTGTATAGCCGCCATCTTGCGTCCGCCATCTTGCGCAAGCATCCTTAGGACGTCTCTAGCCATCATGTGCAAGGACCCATAAGCCACGTCATAAGAGCAAGCGCCATCTTGCGCAAGCATCCCTAGGGCATCTCATAAGGAGCCATGTATAACCGCCATCTTGCATAAGCACCTTTAAAGAGTCATGTATAGCCACCATCTTGTGCAATTAGCGCCGAGAGATAGCTGCTGTAGAATTTTTCTTTTTAAATTATCCGCCACCATATTTCAAAGATATGTACCTAAAGAGTGTAGCACTGAGGTTTGCGATGTAAGATGGCGGATGACAGCTGACAAAAAAGCGCGTGAGTTTGTTTACTAAACAAGAGCACGTGGAATTTTTCAATTTGCCGCCACCACATTTCAAAGGTATCTAGCTAAAGATGGCAGCACGGTGCTCTCTTGATTAAAGATGGCGGATGACAGCTAACAGAACTTTTCAAACTGCCCGCTACTACATGTCATAAAGAGGGCAGCACGGTGCACTGTAGATTAAAGATGGCGGATGACAGCTGACGAAATTGTCCGCATGATAGCAGCACAGTGCTCTATTGATTAAAGATGGTGGATGACAGCTGTCAAAAAAGCACGTGGCTTTGTTTACTAAACAAGAGCACATAGAATTTTTCAAATTGCCGCCACCACATTTCAAAGGTATCTAGCTAAAGATGGCAGCACGGTGCTCTCTTGATTAAAGATGGCGGATGATAGCTAACAGAACTTTTCAAATTGCCCGCTACTACATGTCATAAAGAGGGCAGCACGGTGCTCTGTGGATTAAAGATGGCGGATGACAGCTAACGAAATTGCCCGCATGATAGCAGCACAGTGCTCTATTGATTAAAGAGGGTGGATGACAGCTGTCAAAAAGCACATGGCTTTGTTTCCAAACAAGAGCACATAGAATTTTTCAAATTGCCGCCACCACATTTCAAAGGCATCTAGCTAAAGAGTGCAGCACTGAGGTTTGTGATGCAAGATGGCGGATGACAGCTGTCAGAAAAAAGCACGTGAGTTTGTTTCCAAACAAGAGCACGTGGAATTTCCCGCCACCACAAAGAGGGTAGCACTGTGCTCAAAGATGGCTGCTGTCAAAAAGCATTTTTCAAATTATCCGCCACCACGTTTCAAAGGTAAGTAGCTAAAGAGGGCAGCACTGTGCTCTATAGATTAAAGATGGTGGATGTCAGCTGTCAAAAAAGCACGTGGCTTTGTTTATCTCACGCTAGTGAGGTTAAGTTGGTAACACTAAGGTTTAGGCCCGCCAAGATGGCAGCACTGCCGATGACAGGTGACGAATTTACATCTACTACGATAAAGAGGGCAGCACAGTGCTCTGTGGTTTAAAGATGGCGGATGACAGCTGTCAAAAAAGCATGTGGCTGTCAAAAAGCACGTGGATTTGTTTACAACGCGCTAGTTAGGTTAAGTTGGTACTACTGAGGTTTAGGCCCGTCAAGATGGCAGTACTGAGGTTAGCGATGCGTTGTTGTCTGTCAAAAAGCACGTGGTTGTCAAGCAACACGTGGCTTTGTTTATCTCGCGCTAGTTAGGTTAAGTTGGCACTACTGAGGTTTAGGCCCGTCAAGATGGCAGTACTGAGGTTAGCGATGCGTTGTTGTCTGTCAGCAAGCACGTGGCTGTCAAAAAACACGTGGCTTTGTTTACCTCGCGCTAGTTAGGTTAAGTTGGTACCACTGAGGTTTAGACCCGTCAAGATGGCAGCAGTGAGGTTGGCGATGCGTTGTTGTCGATGACAGCTGTCAAAAAGCACGTGGCTTTGTTTACAAATTCAAATCTCCCGCCAAAATTCAAATTTCCCGCCAGAATTCAAATTTCCCGCCAGAATTCAAATTTCCCGCGGGAAGAGGCGGCAGAATCCCTGTATTATGCTACTCTCTCTCTCTGTAATTACCAGAATTTCACATTTTCTCTATCTCGCACAATTGAGGTTGCCTTGCCCGTAACATCCTAATATCAACTTCAATTTTTCTGCTAGTAAAGCAATAATTTTAAAATACACTTGCACTTCTAGGTCACTCGTCACTTTCATATTGATGGAATATCTACTGTAGGTCTTGAGAACATTATAATATTTCGCAATCACGTTGAATGGACTCATATTTTTGTCTTAAAAGGCTGAAAATATGTGTATCATCTTCACACCAATGTTTAAATGCTACTTCGTCTCTCAGTGGCAGTTGCTGTTCATGCTTTTTAGGGCACCTTCTTCCTCGAGGTACATAAATGTTATGCGAGAGACAGGTCTCAGTGGACAGTTTAAGATATTTCCTAGGGAAGCGAATAGGTTCACTATTCTGAACGGGAAATATAATAACTTTGCGGACAATGAACGTAGAGAAAAATATTTAATGCACACGACAAGTTCATTTTTTACAGCAAAATTTTCCCTATCAATGCACCGAATCCCTTTCTCTCGAAATGGAGAGGGCAGACATACGCGAAGAATTTCCGTAATTTGACCTGCAGAGAGGTACACAATACAACACACTACATTCTAAGTAAACGCCAATAATTATAACACCACCTCTCAAACACAATGATAAACAAACACATAACCTGTACGGTACCACGTTGAAACACGAAATAATTAACCTACAGGTATTTTAAGCTTCCACGTAAAAGCGACTGGAGACACAAATACTTCCGTATCAGTATTGAAAGTCACGAAGTACGGTCATATGTCCATTCGAAATACCTATTTCACAATAATTATTATAATTATTATTGCTTTAAACTCGTATCCACAATCACATTTAACCCACGCCTGGCCCGCACCCACGGCCATATTGCCATTAATCGAAACCTGCCTTGAGGTCTGAGGATTGTACTTGGTCTTGATTTAGACCAACACGTTGATTGTGATAAATGCACACTCTTCGCAAAATGGTACTACAAACACACACGCACCAGTAAATGCATTCACTGATGTTAGAAATACACATTTAAACGTGAATAAAAACAAAACGTTTTAAGAACAGTACTCACAAGCTCGATTATTGTGGAGCGCCGATAGCTTCCTCCGCTTAGTGTTTGTATCCTCACTGCTGACATAACTCGTGTTCTTCATCTGCTTTCAGCACTTATTTAACACGACATTTGAAAATGTAGACAATAAGCAATCTATCGCACCATTATTGTCGCGCCCACAATGACGGCGTTCAAACCAGAACTGTTGATTGTCATCTCTTCCTAAAGCAGCTCAGGATAGAGAGAACAGAAACCATTCGTTATACTTTTCACAACCCAGATGGTCTTCGTATACTACTGTTCTGCAGACACACACAATACAATGTGATGTCACCACTAACCCACCTCTCTGGTGTTCTTCAAAATAGGGATCACTTGTTTCATTACTTTGCAGGAGACCTGAATAAGTGTCACAGCTTATCCTTCTGGATATTATCCTTATTGTATACCAAGAAATGTACAGCATATTACCCCTGACATCGCAAAATACCCACAAAAGAAATTCACATGATAAATGTGAGTCTAACTTGTTTATTATGTCCATATTGAGCCCAATAACATCTGTCTTGATGGAATCAAACATTTCTAATTGGCTACAGCCAAACCTCACTTTTCCATACCATCACCACCACCACCTCAACACTAGAACACCCATAATCCTAATTTTCATCTCACTTTCTAGGACTCGAAGTGCAGTAACATTGCAGTTACAACCCATTAGCTATAAGTACTGACTACACCTTCTTTCTAAGCTATCACTTTGAAAGTTTCTTGACAGTAATAATTTGCTTTCACAGTTACAAACGAAACTTTTTGAGTACGGCCTAACTCTTTCTCCTTTTAGTGTAAATATTAATAACAATGTTATTTGCTTTACGTCCCAATAACTACCTTTACGGTTTTTGGAAACGCCAAGGTGCCGGAATTTAGTCCCTCAGGATTTATTTTACGTGCCAGTAAATCTGCCGACACGAAATTATTTCTTTTAACACACTTCGATGATAAATATTTGGGAAAATAATTGGACATGCATGAGGGATAAGCTCATTAGGTTTAGGTGATACCGAGCTCGATAGCTGCAGTCGCTTAAGTGCGGCCAGTATCCAGTATTAGGGAGATAGTAGGTTCGAACCCCACTGTCGGCAGCCCTGAAAATGGTTTTCCGTGGTTTCCCATTTTCACACCAGGCAAATGCTGGGGCTGTACCTTAATAAAGGCCACGGCCGCTTCCTTCCAACTCCTAGACCTTTCCTGTCCCATCGTCGCCATAAGACCTATCTGTGTCGGTGCGACGTAAAGCAACTAGCAAAAAAAAAAGGTTTAGGTGATAGTGTAGTTACGTTGACTTTACTGTCACAAATTTTTTCCCCTGTTGAAAAACTTTCGTGTGTGACATGTTTTATGCATACGACTGAATCCTTCCCAGGTTCCCAATCATCCCGTTTAAAATGACAAATCCATTTTTGTTTTAATTCCTCGTCTGAAGGAATATTAAACGAGGTAAGAAAACACTTTTAATGCTATAGTTGTTATGATACATGGGAACACAACATATTCTGAGCATCTGCAAATACTCGAAATTTTTTATTAATAAGCCAAATTCAGTCCGCACCATCACAAATAACGTCATTGATGTAACGTCGCACTAACTACTTTTACGGCTTTTGGGAGACGCCGAAATGCCGGAATTTTTCCCGGGGGAGTTCTTTAACGTGCCAGTAAATCTACCGACACGAGACTGACGTATTTGAGCACCTTCAAATACCACCAGACTGAGCTGGGCTTAGAAGGCCAGCTCTAGAGTCCAAGCTATTCAGCCCTGGTTAGCCTCCACATTATTTCGATAATAGCCTCTGCATATGCTTATTGTACCACCTTTCTTGTTATATGTAGATACTCAAACATATTCGTGAAAAATTAAACGAAACACGAGACGAAGTTCTCTAGACATCAACATACACGGATAGATCCCGCGCTTTCACCTTGGCCTCCACTGGACGTAGCCAAAATTACATGACTCCGGCTTGAAACTGTAGTCGGCTATGATTTTACCAGTCGCAGTCTTCTAAATTTGGCAACGTCCAGTGGAGGCCAAGGCGGAAGCGCGGGAGCTATCTGTGTATGCTGATGTGTAGCGAATTTCGTGTTGTGTTTATTTGTATTTTTCATGGATATGTTCGAGTATATATAACAAGGTAGGCATGGGCGCCCATATGACAGTTAGAGGGGGGGGGAAGATAAATAGCAACTTGTATTCTATGGTAGAATAACCCATGGTATACCCTGCCTCTTGGTGGGAGACGGTACTACCACTTCTACGTAAAACTGAATTTAAATCATTTTCTTCGAAGGAAAACACCTGACTACCGTACATTAGATTTTTGCATTTCCCTGAGAGCTAGAGGGGTGGGGGGCGGCCCCACCTTGCCCCCGTGTATGGGCGCCCTTGAGTTACGTGACTGAGTAACATACGTAGAACCTGTTATCGAAATACGTGAAGGCGTGCCTGAATGTGGGTTATTAAAAACACGTTTTGTGTATTTGCAGATGCCCAGAAAATGTTGTGTTTCTATGTGTCGTAGCAACTATGACATCAAAAAGGATGGTTATGTTACCTCATTTAGGTTTCCTTCAGATGAGGAATTGAAACAAAAATTGATTCGTCAAGTTAAGCGGGATAATTGGGAACCTAGGAAGGATTCAGTCGTCTGTATAAAACATTTCACAAATGATAGTTTATCAAAAGGGGAACAATGTTGTGATAGTAATGGCAATAAAGGCAATATAACTATACAACCACCAAATCTAATGAGCTTTTCCCTAATGCATGCCCAACTATGTTCCCAAATTTGTCCAAATATTTGTCATCAAAGAGTGTGAAAAGAAGAAAAGCCTTGAAGATAGGAGATTGGAAATTAAGAGTAGGGAAAACAAGAGGAAAACAGATTTGAAGGAATCAAACCTTCAAGATGACTTAATAGTTGACTTTAATAATTTAAAATCCCTTCTTCATACCAAAATTGACATGTCAGTATGGCATATCAGTATCTACAATGAATTTATTTGCATATACAGATTAAATCTGGATGATTTGACAAACGTAATTTTCTCAAAATTCACCAGGATATGAATGTGACTGTATATGTTAATAGTTATCAGGTGTCAGTCAAAGAAATTAAATGTTTAGCTGATGATAAATCCCCAAGTGGTCTCAGCTAAATGAATATTTATTAAATTATACAGGAGCCACTGCTAATAGTGTTAATATTGAATGTGTATAAAGTAATGTTCTTAAAATGCTTGACAAGCTCATAGAGTTTTGTGAGGTTAGAAGTGAAAGCACAGACTTCTTATCTAACCTTGTTTTTTAAGGGAACAATTCGAACTTTAAACTAAAAGGAAGAAGTGTTACTCAGAAAGTACATTGATTCTTGCCTTCATGTTGAACTACCGGGCTCATGCTGTTTATTGTTCTTTACGTGATAGTGGTACACTGATACTACCACACCTTAAGTAACTTAAAATATTAGCAGCAAATTTACAAGTGTCACCTAATTCGGAAAAGGAAAACAGAAACTTTCGTTACAGAGTGACAAGGAATTTATCAGACATTGAAAAATACCGAGTTTTAAGTCTTGATGAAATTTATGTGAATCCCTCTCTTGAGTAAAAGAACGCAGTACCGTACTCACTGGTCAAGCCAAGAATAGCCCTTTACAAGAAACAAGAACAATACAAGCTTTCATGCTGCATTCTGCATTTGGATCCTTTAAGGAAGTCATCTCTCTCATTCCAGTGAAAACACAGTCCGGAGATATTTTATTTAACCTGACAATGAATGCTCTGACATTTGTTCAGAATAGAGGACTAATTGTTATGTGCATAGTATGTGACAACAATAGGATAAATAATAATATGATTAGCAGAATGTGTTGATATATCTTCATTTCTGCTCGTTACACCGGTTGAGGTAAGCAAATTATACCATGGAAACACCAGCTTCATTACACACATCCATTTATTACGAGCTGATGACTACAACTGAACATCTCACACACGAAGCAGTTCAAACTTTCAAGGAACAAAGCAAGCGAAGATAAACCACTCGACTAAATTTATATGAGTTACCTACATATAACCTCAATGTTGTTTTCCTTAAGATATATACAAGATATGTTCCATGACATTTTATTTTTATGAGAAAACTACAACATCCCAACCCCCACCCCCTTTCACAAAACAATAAGTTAAAATTTACAAGATCTACCTTTTCAATACAAGATATGTTGGTGATTAAAATTACAACATCATGTATTAAATGGTACTGGTTTCAACATCCATGGACGTCATCATCAGCCAAATAGGGTCATTAATACAAAGATATATATTCATGTTAAAACACATAAAATTGTCCCTCATAATTAAAATTATCTCTTACAAGTTAAAATATAAAGCATATTTATGCTAAATGTCCAGGTTTGAATATATAATTAGTACAAGATTGACAAATTGTTAGTCACTAATAAAATAAAATAAACTGAAGTTGGGAAGCCTCGTAGAAGTAAGTTCGAAGTCATTGACAGTTTTTAAAATTTTAAGATTTGGGTGCTTTTTACAGCTTTGGCATCAACGTATGTAGAGAAATGTATGCTAAGTGCGATGCAGTGATGTTAAATACGTTGAAATAAGTGGATGATGTTCCTCTGTGAGCGTAAAAACAATACTAAGTCAGTAGAAAATACATATAAAAGCCATCTTCGTAAGTACCGGTACGATGTTATGTCGTGGTTCTTTGGAGCAAGTGGATCTTGTGACCGGAGCTGTATGTTGAAGAAGTTAAAATATTCTCGATCCAATGCGGGCCAGTAGTATGAGAGATAAAAACGATAAAAACGAGTTAACTCGAATAGTAGAAATGGGGCAAGAAAGTAAAGTGTTGTGAAGAGACTCACCTTTTGGTTGACTGGTTGTATGTACTGCGGAGCTGAGTTGAAGAGGAACTGACAAGGGAAACGTGTGGACCGGCTGAGGAAGGAGGGGGAGAGGGAGGAGTGTTAGGTAGGAGGATGGGGAGGGGCGATAAACGGGGCGGGATCAGCAGGATTTGGAGGTAGGAGGGAATATCGCGTCAAAGAGTTTCGTCCTATCTGAAAGACTGGGCTATTTTCCGGAATTTTCAACAAATTAAACACTGCAATGAGAACATCAAACAGGATTTTCTGTTTCTAAGTGATGCCATTTAAAGTTTGAATTACAAAATTGGTCTAAGTGAATGTAGCAGCTTTCGGTAGTATCTAAAAGAGGGCCCTTGCTAAGCGTGTTTATTCCGTAAAATATGTGCTTAGCGTCGTGAATATGCTGGCCTACCGCGGAAAATTGCGTTCGTATGTTCCGTGCACCTAATTTTTATGCTACGGCCAGTTTGCCCAATGTATGAACTGCTACAGTCATTGCATCAAAATCTGTATACACCTGATTTTGAGAAAGGGTTAGAGCAATTAATCATGCTGGAATTGTGTAGAACGTCCGAATTTCTATTGTTAGTTCTGAAAGAGATGTTAACATTATGCTTCTTAAATATATTGGTGACGTTATATATGGTTTTATCAAAAGTGAAAGTCGAAAACAATTTTTGTTTTGATTCATCCTTTATTAAATTTGATTTTGATCGATGCTTAAATTTATTGATTATGCGTTCAATAAAAGTGTTGTTATAACCATTGAACTTAGCTATAGCACGAATGGTATTCAATTCCCTACTCAGATTCGTTTCAGACATGGGGACTTTAAATACCCGGTCCACTAAGCTATTGCAAGTGGCGCGTTTTTGAGTCTGAGGATTCACTGAAACTTGTTTAATTGTCATTGCTGTTTGGGTGGGTTTCCTGAAAATTATGTATAAGAAAGAAGAGGAAAGTCTGGTGATTATTAAATCTAAAAAATTGATGGAGCCATTAATTTCTGATTCTTATGTAAAGTTAATGTTAGGACCAATGTTATTGAGATTTATTAGCGTCGTCGGTGCATCGGTGGAGCGTTCATCTAAGATGATATATGTATCATCCACATATCTGGCCCACATCTGAATATTGTTGAATTTCACATCATTATCAATTTCCGTGTGTTCCAAGAAATCCAGGTATATTTCGGCCAAAATGCCAGAGGCCGGTGACCCCATAGCCAAACGTTCTGTTTATAAATTACATTATCAAAGATGAAATAGTTATTGTTGGTCAACAATTTCAAAATAGACATAAAATCAGATATTTCTAGTTTATTGAAAAGAGTATTGGAATTTTATTTCTTCTCGATAACAGAAAAAAGCTTCTCGGTTTTTATACTAGGATACATGTCAACAATGACAAATGAGTGTAAAGTGTGGTAAGGTTGGAGTTTGAAACTGTCTGGTTTCTTAATCAACTCAACTGTATTCTTAATTGATTTGTTCGAAAGAAATGTGTAATGTTTTTAAGGAATTGTTGTATAAAATGTGACAGCTTATATAAGGGGCTTGGCCTGAAATTTACAATGGGGCCCTCGGCCTTATGGATTTTTGGCAGTGCCTTCACGGTCGGTAAGCCTGGATTCATACTGATAAGTTTTTGTTTTTCTCTTTCAGTTAAAAGGAAAGATGTGTTTTTTAATGTTTATTTCAGTTGCCGCTGAATAAATCGGGTAGTGCCTTTGCTGATCACCGAAAATGTATCATCTATCAAAAAAGTTTTAGTTTTTAAAATGTAGTCAGATTTTTCCATAATGACAGTAGTATTCTCCTTGTCAGCTTTAGTAATGATTAACTGGTTATCCTTAATCCTCATTTTTAGACAGATGATGTTTTTCTTTCCGCGAATTGTGCATTGGTTTTTTGAGTTCGGGAGAAATAAAAGTCTTGTTTAATTGTCTTTTAGCGTCCAACCTTAGTTCAGCTTGTAAGTCCTGTGGCATTTTGTTGATGGCGGCCTCTGTTTCAATAATGAGCATAGAAGCAATATTAGGTATATTAGAATTAGGCCACTTGCTCCAAAGAAATAAGACTAACATCGTACTTACGAAGATGGCTTTAATATGTATTATTTACTGACTTAGTATTGTTTTTACGCTCACAGAGGAACATAATCCACTTTTTTCAACGTATTTAGCATCACTGCATCGCACTTAGCATACATTTCTCTACATACGTTGATGCCAAAGCTGTAAAAAGTACCCAAATCTTAAAATTTTAAAAACTGTCAATGACTTCGAACTTACTTCTACGAGGCTTCCCAACTTCAGTTTATTTTATTTTATTAGTGACTAACAATTTGTCAATCTTGTACTAATTATATATTCAAACCTGGACATTTAGCATAAATATGCTTTATATTTTAACTTGTAATAGATAATTTTAATTATGAGGGTCAATTTTATGTGTTTTAACTTTAATATGTATCTTTGTATAATGACTCTATTTGGCTGATGATGACGTCCATGGATGTTGAAACCGGTACCATTTAATAAATGATGTTGTAATTTTAATCAACAACATATCTTGTATTGAAAAGATGGATCTTGTACAATTTAACTTATTGTTTTGTAACCTCTATTCAATACGGTCCAAACATTAAATTCTTGACTTTAAACCTCCCTTTCCTAAAAAAAAAACCACTTCAACTGTCCTCCCATTGCAAACCTATAAGCTTATATAAACTCTTAAGCTTGTTGCTTGATAAATTCCTTGTGAACAAGTCTGCAGCATTTCTCTCTGATGCTACATATACAAACTCGATGAACTTTTCTACTAGCTCTCTGCATACACGGTAGTACACGATGTCAATATATTTTGACCTTTTACTTACATTATAGTTTTTACTCAATTTAATTGCTGCTACATTGTCAGCAAAAACTTTACAAGGTATATCCATAAACCTTTCCAGCCTTAGCTCTGACAGCAAATCTTTCATCCAAGTTACTTCTCGAGATACCTCTGCCATTGCCATGTATTCACCATCCATGGTAGATCTAGCCATACAACTCTGTTTCTTACTATACCATGATACTACTCCCCCTGCTACTGTGGTTACATACCCACTCACTGATCTTCTAGACTCAGTATCTCCTCCCCAATCTGCATCACAGAAAACTTGTACTGACTTCTCACAATTTTTGAAAACAACTGTAAATCCCCAGTACCGGTACCACACAGATATCTCATGATATGCTCCACTTCTTTCCAATCTTTAATCTTAGGTTCTGACAATTTTGACTAACTTTACTTACCTCAAATGCAATGTCAGGCCTAGTATTATTTGACCAATATAGCAAACATCCTACTGCACTGCGATAGATGGTACAATCAAATCCCTGCTCATCATTTTCAGCTGCTGAATACCCACTTGGTAAAATACTCTTACCCGGTTTACAGTCACTCATGGAAAAATCAACAAGTAATTTGTCAATGTACAAACTTTGACTCAACATAACCCCCTTCTTTTGTCTGTTCTATTTTTATTGACAGTGAGTTTGTTGCTTTCCCTAGGTCCTTAATCTCTAACTCATCTGACAACTTTATTTTAACCAACTTAACAACCTCTTTGTCACCTATTGCAATTATGTCGTCAACATACAAGTCAATAACACAATACTCCTTTACATAAACAAATGGTTCCTTGACACATTTCTTAAAATCTAGTCTTCTAATTATAGCATCAACACAAGCATTCCAGTCTTTACTCGAATTAGGTAGTCCATTGATGCTTTTCTTCAATTTAAAGGGGCCGATGACCTTCGACCCTTAAAACAACAAGCATCATCATCAGCATCATCTTCAATTTTAATACATAGTTCTGGAGGTCTTTTTCTACGAACAATTCCCGTGTTTCCAAGTATAAAGTACAACTGATTTCACTATTTAAGTGAGCACATCTAGATGTTCTACCGTCCAACCTTTACGTACTGCAATACTTATTATAACGCATGACTCTGCTCTGGGATCTAACTTCCTGCTGTCTGCCGTCACAGCCCACGCCTGACATCCAAATACTTTCAATCTACCTATTTCTTCCTGATCCAACTTCTTATTGAACCACAGTTCATACGGTATCTGAAAATTTATTGCTGAGGATGGGCACCTATTTCTTAAATACACTGCAGTCATTACCGCTTCTCCCCAGAATTCTTTTGGTAACCCTGACTGGATCAACAGACATCTAACAGTATCAATCTGCCTCTCTGCTAATCCATTCTGTTGTGGAGTATACGTACCGACCTCCTATAAGTAATACCACATTTTTGCAATTGTGCTTGAAACCTGCTACAGGTATACTATGCACCATTGTCAGATTGCACTACCTTAATTTCTACCCCATGTAACTTTCCTGCATTTGCCTGATACCTATTAAGCACCTCCAACACTCCATCCTTGGTTTTCACGCATACAGCCACATTATATCTGGAGTATTCGTCATTCATTGTTACAACATATTGAGCTTTCCCAAGTGATGGTGGACTAATTTTTCCAATTACACCAGTGTGCACAACATCAAGTGGTTTTTCTGCGTTCGCTCACAAGACTTAGGTACTCCCTTGTTACTTAGTTTCCCGTGAATGCATACAGAACAAGTAATAATATCATTACTTCTTTTCAATTAAAACATAGGCAATTTAAACAATGCATCAGAATGTGCATGTCCGTATCTCTCATGCCACAACCTAAACTCCCCAACACATTTAAATGTTACATTGTTATTACATTCTTGATCTATTATTTGGTCACAGTCACTCACAGCTACAATATCATTTCTCCCCTCTATTTGTACTTCATACACATCATTCCTCCTGTTTGCAACAAACAATGATTCATTTCCATTCTTATCTACAACCACTGCTTTCTCACCTGCAAATCCTACTTTGAAACCTTTGCTGGTTAACTTACCAACTGATATTAAATTTGCACCTAAGTTTGGTACGTACAACACATCCGTAAATGTAATTGTCCAGCCTGTTGACATTTTTACTTTGACCTTACCTAAACCTCTAATATCCTGTTTACTGTTATATCCTATTTCTACATTCCCGGTTACATTTGTTAACATATCTATAAACATCTCCTTTGTTGGACACATATGATGGGACGCACCTGAATCGCACAGTCAATCTCTAATTTTCTCAGTTCCTACGGAAACTACCATGCTCATTGCTTTATCTACTGCATGTATAATTTCTGAGCTAACTCAGAAGAACGGCTTGCCTCAAGGAAGTGTACTGGCGCCTTTGTTATTTAATATATACACAAATGAACAGCCACGGCCTCAAGACACCAAGAGTTTTACCTATGCTGATGACTTTGCTCTCGCTGTCCAGTCAGATAGTTTTGAAGAGATAGAATGCACCCTGAAAGCTTCTCTAGAAGAACTCGGCAACTACTATGATCAAAATCAACTTGTGCCAAACCCGAGCAAAACGCAAGTTTGTGCATTCCTTCTACGACATCGACAAGCCAACAGGAAACTCGTTGTGACATGGAATGGAGCTACGCTAGACCACTACTTCCATCCCAAATACTTGGGCGTCACTCTCGATCGCAGTCTCACCTTCAGGGTGGACTGTATGAATGTAAATCAAAAGGTCTCTTCCAGGAACACACTACTTAGAAAACTTGTTGTGTCTACTTAGGGCACTCACCCACAAACTGTTAGAACTACTGAACTAGCCTTATGTTACTCCGCCGGTGAATATGCCTGTCCAGCGTGGTACAGATCTGCCCACGCAAAAGAGATTGATGTGGCACTCAATGAAAGCTGTAGAATAATTAATGGTGCCCTGAAGCCAACTCCTCTCGAGACCTTGCCGGTATTGCTCCTTGTGACGCCAGGAGAGAGGTTGCTGCTAACAACGAAAGGCTTAAAACAAATCTAATGCCTTCACATCCACTCTTTGGATACAACCTGCCCAACGAAGATTGAAGTCCAGGGAAGCATTTTTAACATCTTCAGAACACCTGGAAGGATCATCGGACAAAGGCAGGATTACCAAATGGAAACAAAGGACCCCTGGCCTTTTGAAATGGATGGAACCACGGGAAGCGTTACCTCCCGGTCACACCGAGGATTGGTTGACATGGAGGTCCTTAAACAGACTTAGATCTGGAGTGGGTAGAACCAGAGCGACTCTACAGAAATGGAACTTCCCCATCGATACGGCCTTTTGTGACTGTGGTGAACTCCAGACAACTGAACACCTGCTATGTTGTCCCTTGTGTCCATCAAACTGCACAATGGAAGACTTGGTGCTGGCTAATCCAAATGCCCTTGAAGTGGCCAAATTTTGGGCCGAATCTGTATGACATATATTGTTGTAGACCTTTTACTTGTATATATTTGTGTATATAGTTTGTTTCTTATAAATGTAGTGTTATTCTATTGCACTTCTGATTCGAATAAAGAAAGAAAGAAAGATTTCTGAGCTTACCACTTTTCCACTCGCATTCACTGATTTACTCTCCTGCGATGTTTCGTCACTCTTCATTGTTGGATATACTTTTGAATAATGTCCTGATTTACCACAATTGAAGCACTTATGGTTACTGCGACAATATATACATAAATGTCCCTTTTTACCGCAATTGTAGCAACTATACTGTTTTCCTCATCCCACGTATTCCTTTTTGATATCTCGCTTCTGTTGAACAACCATGGCTTGAGCTTCATCCTCCTCACGTTTTCCAGTGTCGTAAGCCTTTTCTCCATTTTGCTGAAGTTTCCTTCTACTTTCCTCAGTGAGTAATCTCGCCTTCACCTTCGAGATGGTCAGTTTCGCCAAATCATCTTCCAAGGAAGGTATACAAACTGCATATTCCTCTGTAAGATTTGCGATAATCATTCATGCAAGTTGTTGATCTGTGAACTCGTATCCAGCTTTGCTCATTTTCCTCCACAGTTGATTTATGTTTGCGAAGTATTCTTAAACACGCATGTCCCTGGGCTTCACAAAAAGAATTAACTGTTTCAGGGTCATACCACCATTCACTAGCCCTCCGTCATTGCACAACTCGTCCAGTTTCCGCATGCCTTTTTCGCTGATTCAATATCTGCAATGTCACTTTCAAAATCTCCCACGTATTTGAAAATAACCGCTAACGCGGTCACATAGTTTTGCGCTCGTCGTCTCGTTTCTATCTGAGACAGCTGACAACCTGGCGTATCCTCATACCCTATTACTGATTCCCATACATCTTTCAACAACAGCTCTTGTTTCACCTTTAATGCCCACTGTAAGCTTGGCCACATTCCTATTCAGTGTTTCTTCACCGGTCCACGAGGTCGCCATTTTTCCCGTCAATAATGTCACAACTTGCTTCGTCCGACGTTAATTCTCGTTACTCCATTTCAACTTATATTGTCCGAAATTTACTGCGGTGTTTTGGAGCTCTGGAGCTCTTGGCCCATAACCTGTTGATATATCTTCATTTCTGCTCGTTACATCGGTTAAGGTAAGCAAATTATACTATGGAAACACCAGCTTCATAACACACATTCATTTATTACAAGCTGTTGACTACAACTGAGCATCACACACACACGAAGCAGTTCAAACTTTCAAAGAACAAAGCAAGCGAAGATAAACCACTCGACTAAACTTATATGAGTTACCAACATATAACCTCAATGTTGTTTTCCTTAAGATATATACAAGATATGATACATGACATTTTATTTTTTATGAGAAAACCACAACATCCCAACAGTATGTGTTCAATGTTAGGAAGTGAAAGTCCATATTGCGTACCAAATCCCTAACACAAGAATTTACAGATATTTCTCATGTTTGATCCTGTACATATATTTAAGTATATCAGGAATAACTGGCTAAATCAGAAATACAGAGACAAAACTTTTATTTTCCCTGATTTTGAAGTAGATCAGATTATCTCTAAGGCGTGCTTTAATGATTTAAGAAACCTTCATGTGTACCACCGTCATGCATCCAACTTGATTGCTACAGCTTTTAAACTTAATTATAAAATGGCGTATCCCAACAATCTTGATAGGCAGAAAGTGGTAATTGCCGATAATCTGTTCCATGACACCGCTATAGCTGCTTTAAAAACGAGTAAACTAGATTCTAATGCCACAGCAAATTTTTTAGAAATTATTAGTAAGTGGCGGCATATTGTAAACGTCAAAAGTGTCATTAAAAGAATTTGAAAGAGGGAACACAATCAAATGCCTTTTACTGGACTAGATGATGACCGAATTCAATTTCTTCAATATTTCTGTAAGTGGGTAAGCAGTTGGGGTGATTTGAAATTGGTTCATGGTCACTTAACAACTGACACTTCAAGAGCTTTGGTACATACCACAACTGTCCTGTTAAAAATTATGCACTTTTCATTTGAAACCGTGAAACCAAATTATTTACTGTTAGGGAAGTTTCGGAGTGATAATCTGGGAAGAAGGTTTGGTCAGTACAGACAGCTTAGGGGTTGTAACTACAATGTTACTGCACTTCAAGTTCTAGAAAGTGAGAAGAAAATTTGGATTAAGTGTGTTCTGGGCTTGCACTCATCTAGGTATGGAAAAGTGCAGTTTGACTGTAGCCTGTTAGAAATGTCTGATTCCACCAAGACAGGTAATATTAGGTTCAATATGGCAGTGATGAAAAACTTTGACTCAATTTTATCATGTGACATTTTTGATGGGCATTTTGAGATGTCAGGGGTAATATACATTTCTGGGTATGCAGTAAGGACAATATCCAAAAGGATAAGCTGTGACACATGTTTAGGTCTACTGCAGTGTAACGAAACAGATGATGATGGGTTAGTGGTGCCATCAGATTGGTATTGTGTGTGTCTGTGTAACAGTGACAGGTATGTTTACCTTGTTGGTATCTGAAGACTAGCTGGATTGTGGAAATCACAAAGAAGTTCTCTCTTCTCTATCCAGAGCTGATTTTGGGAGAGATTAAAATCAACAGTTCTGGTTTGAACATGGTAATTGTGGGCATGAAAATAATAAACTGATAGATTGTTTATTGTCTACATTTTCCAATGTTATGTTGAATAATTATGGAAAGCAGATTACGAAAACGAGTTATGCCAGCAGTGATAATTTAATCAGTAAATGGAGGAAGCTGTTAATACTGCATACATTTTGAGCTTATGAGTACTGTTATTTAAGGGTTTTATGCATGTAAAATGAGTATTTCTAACTTCAGTGAATGCATTTCTTGATGTGTGTGTTTCTTAGTATCATTTTTCGAAGGGTGTGCATTTATCATAACCATCAAGTTGGTCTAAGTGCGCTGAATATGGATGAAGTCAATTCAAAGTCGGACACGCCCAATTTTCTCTCGGCCTCCGCTTGACAGATAGATACAGCGTTGCCAAGCGTACCTTAGTAAAACTAAAGTTATAGAACTTGTGTATGAAAATGTTCAATATACATCTAGTCAAGATATTTGTAAAGCTTGTAAGCTGTGGTGGGATAGAGAACTGGAACTGGATGTTGTGTGTTGCAAGAAGTTAGAGTTTGGAAATGTAAAAGTTTTTTAAATTTAACATATCTGAAGGATTTTATTTTTTTATAATATTTTGAGAAATGAAGAAATAAGAACTCTGGACTCTACTGGAATTATTTTATATAACTGCGAGAAATATTAATTTAAATATGTGTGTAATAATTTTTCTTCTAGGCAAATGGCAAGAAATGTTGAACTGTATGTACATTGAGAGCTGCAAGAAGTATTTTGATTCAAAAATTATGTAACTAGTAAAATGTAATTTAAGAAAACCTCAAGATTGGATTGTTAACATTGCAAGAGTGATAAAGTGATCTGTATATCATGATGTAATTGGTAACATTTAAAAAATGTAAAGGTGCTTTAATTTGGAACAGCCTATACCGCACGCGCGGTTATGGATGTTGAAATAACTGATGTAATTTATCTAGCGTCTGTAGCCCGGAAATGACCATATAAGGTCATACGAATGTATTGGCAAACGAGAATCTAGTGGAAATTGTTTCATATTGGTTAATTGTGATCGAGCCATATCCGGTCTTCTTGCACATGCTCGGCGTCGCTACCCTCGGGAACTCCTGCCTTTCCGAGGTAAGTGTTATTTCAGTGCTATTTTCTTGTTATTATCAATGTTTACTGATTTCGTTTGATTTAATTTAATTCCTTTGCGTTTCGGTGTTTTCTTGCTTAATGTAATTTTCAAAGTTTAATATTCAACGTGTCTGAGTTTGCCCTAGATTCTCGCTTTCGTAATTTAAAGTCTTTCTCCTGTCTTTTAATCAACTATCCTTTCATTTGTGTTTTGGTTTCGTAGTTATTCCGTTTGTCAAATGTGTCAAGTATCTGCTGCTCTGTTATGTAACTTCGTCTCTTGTAATTTTTTAATTTGTAATTCTTAATATAATTGAGCTAGATGGTGTTTCATGTAAGTCTTTTCTCCCCCATAACGTCATACCTTCCATGTACGTCATAAGGGCTTCCCGCACGCTCCACTATTCTTTCTTAGTGGTCATTTTTAGGCCTGTAAGTGTTCCCTATATTTGATTTAATATTGCGTATCGAAAGATACTTGTCACGTTTCCATGTTTCGGTATGAATACTTCGCCACGGCGTTATTTACTATTTCATTAGTCATATTATTTCGCATTATTATCATTATTATTATTTATGTACGCGCTCGAAATTGCGGTTACAGGCTTTTAACACATTTTTCGTTAATGTAGTTGAAAACTTGGCTAAAGATCTTGGTCCATGTGACCCACCTTTGCTATCTAATCATACGATCTGCAACTCTGTGTTCTTTAGGCCAACAGGTGTTAAGGAAGTCACAAAAATCATAGAAGCTCTAGCCAACACGAATAACTATACGGATGACGGAATAAATAACATACTCCTCAAGAGGTGTGTAAATCATTTGGCCCCCTTGCTCACCGAGATAATTAATTTGTCATTGCAAACAGGGGTAATACCAGATGAATGTAAAATTGCAAGAGTGATACCAGTTCTTAAGAAAGGAACACAATTTCACCCCAGTAAATACAGACCACTATGTATAGTATCTTCACTAGCAAAAGTACTTGAAGTAGTAATAAAAACAAGTCTTGAATTTCCTAATAAAACACATTTCTTCTTCAAATTTCAGTATGGCTACTTACCCAAACATAGTACACTTTCAGTAGCTTTTGACATAGTGTCCCTTATACAGAATGCATTAGATAGTAATAAAATAGCAGCTGGACTTTTCATAGATCTTGCAAGGGCATTTGACACAGTTAACCATACCCTACTACTTAATAAACTAGCAAGTGCAGGAATTAGAGGAATAGCCTTTGAGTGGTTTAAAAATTACTTAACTGATAGGAAGCAATATGTTAATATCAATGAAACTAAAGGGCCCATCTACAATGCTAAACATGGTGTTCAGTAAGGGTCAGTGCCAGGACCATTACTGTTTTTAATAGTTATCTTGAGTTTAATGGTAAGATATTCCTGTTTGCAGATGATATATTTATATTTTATGACAACAGTTGCGAAAAACGATTATGGAGTATATGCAAAAAGATCTGAACAAAAATAACCTAGTTATAAGTACCTCAAAAACAAAATACATGATATTTCATAAACCAACACAAATAATCAATACCTGAAATGTAGTAAAAACTGGGAATGAGCCAATTGAAAGAGTAAAGCAGTTTTCATATTTAGGCCTGGCTTTGGAGAATAACTTAAGTTGGAATGAGCTTATCTTAAATGTAAAGAAAAAATATTAGTGTAATTGAAGTACTAAAAAGATTGAATGACTATGGAATAGACAACCAACACCTAAGACACATATATACCTCCTCATACATTCACACCTTATGTACATGAATATAATATGGGGAAATTGTACACAGGAAGCTATAAAAGGACTAGAAGTGCTCCAAAAGAGAGCTTTAAAAATTATGTATGGATTTGATTTACTAAAACCATCTGTGGAAGATTTTCAGGAAACAAACATATTACCAGTACAATGCCAGATTAAATACTCTCAAGCTTTATGTTCAGATATAAAAATAATATGATTTCTGTTAATACAGAACTACGACACAACAAAGACATTCACACCCATAACACAAGATCAACAAACCAGTTTTACAAAGATTCCACTAACACTACCAAATATGTGTTAAAAGCATTTCTTATTCAGCAAGCGCAGCCTTTAACAATCTACCTCCCAAATTAAAACAAATCAATAAGTTGTACAGATTTTAGAAAGAAGTACGCAGGTACTTCCTTGAACAGTATGTTGGAGAATAAATCGATAACCACTGTGTAACTATTTTGCCACCTAAGTTTAGTTTATTTTTAATATCTTCTTTTTCCACGTAAAATAATGATATTATGATGTAAATCAATAATTGTAAATATTTCTTGTTATAATTATATGTAGGCCTGTGCCTTATCTGTTAACTGAAACTGAAAGCTACCAAGCTGTGAATGTAAAAGGCAGTCCCTCCTTGAACCACTAGCTCACTGGGACATTCTATAACCAATAAATAAATAAATAAATAAATAAATAAATAAATAAATAAATAAATAAATAAATAAATAAATAAATAAATAAATATATAAATAATTGTAGATGGCTCTGATCTCTAAGCCTAATATGAGGGTCTAAGCAGAGCCGAGGCGTTGCCTGTGACAGGACGGCTGCGATTGCCGCGACATCTTGCAACAACTTCAGCTGTACCAGGACGAATAGAAATGAATAGTGTGACGACTCCCTCTGAATCACATGTTAACAGACACGATGCACAAGTTCTCCGCCACCTGCAGCGCTGCTGTCTTCAAAAAGGTCCATGTACGCGCTCTTTTTGTCGGCTTAATGTGGAATTGTTTAAAAAGATTGTGGTGCAAAATATCTCGTGTTAACTTTTCGCGAACTGAAAAGTGAAAAAGATTAAGCATTTGAGAAGTAGGACGTATACTTCGACACGTGCTTCAGTTTACTGACGCATGCAAATATGCCTACAATTTGCTATGTCCCGTGTTGCAAGTCGGGTTACGATAAGCATTCGAATAAAAAACAGCATTTTTTCTTCCCCAAAGTGGTCGAAGCCTATCCCAAGTCAAGTTATAGTACCCATATCATCGTTTTTCAGAGCCATGGTAAAAGCTGTTGTCAAAGAGAATGCCAAAATCATAAGTACAGCTCAGGAAAAAATTTACAGCAAGCTTACCTTTGATCAGCCACTATTATCAAGTTGGGTAGATGAACAAATAGTTCTTTTCATCAGTTCAGAAATGAATGTTATTCATCACTTCTGTGGGTATATTGTTAAACATGCATGTAGTGGTTCTCTGCAAAACAATACAGAGGAGTCCGGCTCATGATTAAATGGTCACAGGGATACCGGGTTCGAATTTTAATGGTAATTGGTTAATTTCGCTGCCACGGGGGCTGGGTGTATGTGTCTTCATCATAATTTCAACCTCATCGCGACGCGCAGGACGCCTACGGGAGTCATTCCAAAATTCCTGCATCTGGCGAGCGAACTTGTCCTCGGACACTCCCGCCACTAAAGCCATGTGCCATTTTATTTAATACAGAGGAGGCAAAAGGCAGTCCGTTTTCAGTCCTAACAAGTCTACCAGAATATAGTAACTCATCCAACTACCCCACTCACCCATCGAATTAATTATTAGCATTTATGTTTTGTCATATAGAGGAAGTTGTGAGAAATTTAAAGTACAAGAAGCATTAAAGGGAGAAATATTTCAAGAATGTCGGGATAGGTTACCTTCAATTACCCTTTCTCATGGTTTGTTAAGAATGAAGCCATGTTTTTCAGTGTTGACTTAGTTAAATGTAACAAAGTTTTTCCAGTCTGTCAAACACACAGCAAATATAATGTAAATTAAAACACTTTGAACATACCTGTAAAACACACTAACATACAAAGAATGACATGTTTCGTTCTACAAGAACATCTTCAGATTCTATCAAATCACTTTCAAAAACAATCTTATATATGTACAGTATTGTTTACGTGGCGTATATATCAACATGGACATATATATGAACATCTCAATCACAATTATTATGGATCAGAAACGAAATCAAATTCGCGTACATAAAGAAACAAGAAATCAATAAACAAATTCTACGCATCCATTTAAACCTAAGCAACTTCTGGCACCACACATAATGGACGTCCTACTCCAACTCTTTACACGATTACATTAAAAAGGAAGCAATCCGGAAACAGAAGGTCATTGACAATAAAATACGTAACCTAATAATTAAACAGAAAAATCCAGAAAACGCTAAGCAAAACAAACTCGCGAATTTTCACCCTAGATTAATTAACAGATCAGACATTACCTTTTCAAAGAATGAAATAAGTCTGCTAGAGAAAGGTCTCAAATTCAACTGCCAGGAACATCATAACGAAAACAACATAAAACAGCTCATCACTGACGTAGAAATTGCTTGCGACAAAATACCATCTCCACAAAGAGAAATCATAAAAAACGTAGCCTCCAACGAAGCCCTAAAAATATTCGCACATGAAAATTCCACCAAACAACCGAATTACGCCACTCAATACTCGGCATTGAAAACAATTAGGAACAAAATTAAAAACGACAACCTTATCATAACGAAAGCGGATAAAGGTAACACAACAGTCATAATGAAGAAAGACGAATACATAGAAAAAACAATAGAATTTATCAACAACGGTATTCAAGAATTGCAACGCGACCCCACAAATAAATTTCAAAACCAAATAAAGCAAGCTATCAAGTAAACAGACAACATTTTCACAAACAAGAAAAAGAAAGCCTCACCATCAAAAATCCTAAACTACCCACACTAAGAGCCCTGCCCAAAATACACAAAGAGCCGTGTCCCATTAGACCAATAGTAAATTTTAAAGATGCGCTAAGTTACAATTTAAGCAAACAACTGAACCTAATTCTAAAAGAGAAAATTTCACTTAAAGAAGACAGATCAATTAAAAACAGCCTAGAACTAATTAAAGAACTAAATAAACTTAAAATAACAGAGAGCACACGTATTGTGCCGGTAACGGCGGTACAAAACTAAGTCCCCGTAATAGAAATTTTAAAAACTTACGCGTTACGCTCCGGGCCGGCTACGAAAGACTGACTGGACGACGAGCAACCGCTGTGTGCGTGTGACGTAGAGAGCGGGTGACGTCACAGCATGCCTCGCCGCGATACAGAGCCTAGACTGATGTGGAATGTTCTTCGAGTTTCTATGGGTAATAACTTTCCCCATAATAATAATTAAACAAATTTAACAACATCATCGTGTAACCCGATCCCTTATCTATGTTCCTGCCGAGTCTCACGTAAATCTGGCATGAGGCGATGAAGTTATGGAACGAGATGTGAAGGCCCAGATCAGATATAAATACTGTACTGCTTCGCTCAGCAGAGCAGTGTGTGGCCAGAGTGTGTGTGTGCACGCTAGGCGGTGGAGTTCATACAGTCGGTTCGCGAGGACCGTGATCTAGCGTGAAGCGGCTATCAATCTTCGAGTCCGTGGACTTTAACCCAATCGCGTCGAATATGGACTTGTACGGATTTCTTTATACTGTGAGTGATAAACTTTTACTCCGACGGGACGTGATATAAATTGTGCTTCGTCTGAACATTATCAAGTGACTGTTATTCTACACGAGTGTCTAAGACTTGCGAATGTTTTCGAGTGCTCGTAATTTGAAGTTTCATGTTATGGACAGGACTTAGGACAATTTGCTCCTTACAGAGTACTAAGTACTTCAAGTTTATGAGACTGTGTTTTAATCCAGATGTACTCGATTGCAAGCATGACTACGTCAATAATTTGCCATTTCATGAACTGTGTAAATATTTGATGGTCATGAACTGTAAACTGTGCATATGTGAATTGTGCATTTCAATTCTACTAAACAGCACCTTTCAATTCTACGAACATTCAGTTTTACGAACAGTCGAACCGAGGACTGTCAATACTCAATTAATTTCGTCTTTTGATTTCATGTTATTATCAATACGTGAATGAGTTCGAATTCACGAGTGAAACATCTTTATTTTCGAATCCAATTAAAGTACGTTGAACAGTGCTTCAAACTAAGAACTAAGTCGTGCGGCATTACTTTACATTATGCCAAGTGCCACAAACTTCAAGTGACTGGGTTAAAATTCGACAATAAGTTTCGTGTGGACTTTTATTTTTATGAGTATTAAACTTACATGCTCATTCGAGTTTAGTGGCCTTCTTTTCATTTAACACGGACAAAATTTAGTGACATTTCACCATGTGATAAACTCTCAAAGATACATTTTTTGTGTTTGAACCTTGTTAAAGCCATTGGTAAACTTTCCTCTCATCTGTGCAGAAGCAGTCTTTGCATTAACTCGCCCCAAGGCTTAACGATGTTCATTCACGTTCATCATTCACGAGGACAACCTCAACGCCCTTCATCAGCACCGTATGGATCTTCAAGACGTCGAATGGATCTTCTAGAACTTCCATCGGGGGAGGAATGGTGGTTCACTGGTATGAGAAAAGGAGGAGCTGCCGGAATCCAAGGACATTGCCAGCCCTAGGACGAGGAACATTTTCTACTGTATCTGCTGTACAGAGGTGACATGACTTTGAATTTACTAATAAACTCAGAGGAAAAATTTTAAGATTTATTTCTAAACAAACCCTCTCCCTCTGTACGCACTTCAACGAATGGTACACGCCCTGCGTCTCATGTCTACCGAAGTACCACGTTTACTGTTACAGTATGTTATCCTTTGACATCACTACCATGTACACCAACATACCAATAGATGACTCCATTAATATTATCGAAAACCTTCTTATAGACAACACCGCTCTACAATAAACCAAAGAAATTATTAACCTTCTTAGAACAACACTACACCAAAATTGCTTTGCATTCAACGACAAAACCAATTGCCAAAAAGAAGGATTAGCCATGGGCTCACCGTTATCAGATATAATAGCAAACATTTTTCTGAATAACTTCGAAAACATCTTCTTAATGGGCCAGCTGTCAAAAGGAATCTTACATTGGAGCAGATTCGTGGATGACGTCATATGCATATATGATAATGACATCACTAATGCACACCAGTTATTAAACACTCTAAATTCATTACACAAATCCATCAGCTTCACAATGGAGCCAGAAAATAACAAAAAATAAACTATTTAGACATTACAATTAACAGGAATAATGACAACCTATCTTACAAAGTATACAGAAAGCCCACTCAGACGTCGCACACTATTGACAACTCGAAAAAGAAGGACTGAATACAATGATACATAGAGCTATTTCCATACCAATGAGCGCAACAGATTTCAATGAAGAGATGCAAATCATTAAACAAATCGCGAAAGAAAATAACCATCCTCCAGGCACAGTAGATAAACTGTTAAATAAACATAAGAAAAGTCGCCGGGAAAGCACCACACATGACAAAGAAAATTATGTGGTTCTCAACTATGTTAACAATAACACTTACAAAGTAGCTAACATTTTCAAGAAACAAGGTATAAAAGTAGCCTTTCGAACCATAACACACTACAGAGACACATCAGCAGATGCAACCTTAACAAAAAGGACCCTTTCTCAAAGTCAGGAGTATATGAACACAAGTGCCAAGAACCTAACTGCAACGCCACATACATACGTCAAACAAAACGTAATTTCCATACAAGATACAAAGAACACAAAAACGCGAACAGATATAATCGGCATTCAGCCTTCGGGGAGCACATATACGACTGTTCACACCATTTCACAGACATCAATACTGATCTAAAAATTTTACACTTCGAAAATAAAAGTAAATCTTTGAATATAAAAGAAGCAATAGAAATTTACGTCGCAAAAATGCGAATGCAAATAACCTGAATGAGCATACACATTTAAATAATTCCCCCCTATTCGCTCTACTCACATAATATCTGACAACACCTACTCATTAAATTGCTTTTATAATAATAATTTAATATCGTGTGGCTATGTCTAGCCGAGTGCAGCCCTTGTAAGGCAGACTCTCCGATGAGGGTAGGTGGCATCTACCATGTGTAGGTAACTGCGTGTTATTGTGGAGTAGGATAGTGTTATGTGTGGTGTGTGAGTTGCAGGGATGTTAGGGACAGCACAAACACCCAGCCCCCGGGCCATTGGAATTAACCAATGAAGGTGGAAATCCCCGACCCGGCAGGGAATCGAACCCGGGACCCTCTGAACCGAAGGCCAGTACGCTGACAATTCAGCCAACGAGTCGGACATAATAATAATGATAATGATAATAATACCGTTCCTTACTTTATTCACCTAAATTATTAATTTTGCTTTCATGCATATTACATAAAAGTACATTTAACATGGAGTGGGTCAATAACCTTTCTCCCTTCTCCAATGTTGAGGGAAGGTTCCACAGCGCTCCGGCCGCTCCGGCCGCTCCGCCCCACTTCTTCCACACCTCTCCACTGTACAGTATACTCGATTCAAATCATCAAATAGGAGAGGTCCACATCGTTCTACAAGGCTCCTCCCATTCTTGCTCTCCCCTCTCCACGCCCAGCGTGCCCCCAAAAACTTCCATAACCACAGTCTTGAAATATTATTTGGTGACAACGGGCTTAACATCGGCAGTCTAGATAAGTACGTAAGTTTTCAATATATTAATAGTTGTATATATTTTTATTTTTGTCATTACTGTTTCAAGTTATCACTAAACTCTCTATCATTGACAAGTTTACGCTACGTAAACAATACTGTACATATATAAGATTGTTCTTAAAAGTGATTTGATAGAATCTGAAGATGTTCTTGTAGAACGAAACATGTCATTCTTTGTATGTTAGTGTTTTTAGAGGTATGTTTATAGTGTTTTAATTTACATTATATTTGCTGTGTGTTTGACAGGCTGAAAAACCTTTGTTACAATTAACTAAGTCAACACTGAAAAACATGGCTTCATTCTTAACAAAATAACATAAAGAAGATAGATCAAGCTGCAGATACATATAAAAATATAATGCGTGGTTGCAAATTTTTAAACGTCCATTGGTTCGACTTCAATAAAAGAAGCAGCCGGTGCATTTAATTGATCGTACAACGTGACACGTTAAATATCGGCAAATTCAATTAAATGCGCGGCGCATTATTAATTTTTACATCCCTTCTACGGATAAATAAATATACTGCTCGCAGTATATTTATTTCGATTTCTTTTCTATATATATAAATGGAGCTTTCATGACCTGTTTTAATTTCTTTGTCCTGCATCGTTTTAGTAAAGAGTTCTACATTCTATTCACGGTCTTCCTCATAATACGGTTTCATGCTGGATGCGTTGTATACATTTTTGTATGTTCCGGTCAAATTTTCAATCACGTACGCGTTGTTGCCTAGCACTTCCTTTATTATGTAAGGACCGTCGAATAAATGTATAAATTTCGCAAATATACGCTCTGAAGTTTTGGAATTATGTACCTTTTTAATCATTACCCTATCATTACTTTTGAAAGGTGGATGGAACTTCTTATTTCGAAGCCTTCTCAGACGTCTACTAGCTTGTGCTTTAAGTCTGGCATTTACCATCTGGTTGATTTCTATAGTTCTGGGTTTTGGCTCATCACTTTCTCCTATAATATTGTCCCATGGTCTTTTTGGTCGTCCGTTTATGTGCACAACTCTAGGTATCTGATTGGTTGATTGGTGGATTGTATTATTCATACATTCCTCAATTATCTTAGAACATTAATCCATCTCCAGTGATTTTCCGAACAATAAATTCTACAGTACTTTGATATCTCCCGCATACATCGTTCTACGAGGTTGGCTGATGGATGCCTTACTGAACAAAATATATGCTTAATCTCCAGGTTATGCACCGCTTCTCGAAATTCGGCTGATGTAAACTGGGTTTCTCTGTCCGTCAATATTCTTTTTGGCTTTCCCATTCTAGGTATAATATTCTTATTTATAGCTTTTAGCACTTGTTTTGTTGTAGCTCTCTGTATTGGTTGCAATACTACGAATTTTGAAAATATATCCATGGTGACAACTATGTATTTATATCCTCTCGTAGCTGATGGCAGTTTACCGAAGATGTCCATTGCGAAGATTTATCTCGGGGTTGTTGGTATTATGGCTATTGGTTCATGCTTAGTCAGAAAAGAATTATGTTTTGTTCTTTGACAAGTATCACACGTTTTAATTATATTTCTAACTGCTTTCCTAATTCCTTTCCATGTAAACATTTCCAAAATTGTTCTCGTTACCTTTTCCATTCCCCCGTGTCCTATTATTCTGTGAGTATGAAAAATTATTCCTTTTTGTAACGATTGCGTTACCACTGTACTTGAATCCTCGTTGATATACTTAATTAGCATTCCATTTTTCAATATATATTGACCGCTTTCATTCTGTTGTTTCCTGTTCTCTGGGTCATCATGCTCTATCCTTGTAATTTTTAATGCTAAGTTTTCATCTGCTCTCTGCAATAACGCAATATCCTTCTGTTTTTCTAGGAATTCCTCATTCTGTTGTATTAGCTCAATCTGCTGAACAACTTCTTCTCTCTCAACAGGATTTCTACTTAACGCATCTGCAAGAATGTTCTCTACCGGGCGAGTTGGCCGTGCGCGTAGAGGCGCGCGGCTGTGAGCTTGCATCCGGGAGATAGTAGGTTCGAATCCCACTATCGGCAGCCCTGAAGATGGTTTTCCGTGGTTTCTCATTTTCACACCTGGCAAATGCTGGGGCTGTACCTTAATTAAGGCCACGGCCGCTTCCTTCCAACTCCTAGGCCTTTCCTATCCCATCGTCGCCATAAGACCTATCTGTGTCGGTGCGACGTAAAGCCCCTAGCAAAAAAATTTCTTCTTCCCCACTACAATGCTCGACTTTAATGTTAAACTGTTGAGTAAACAAAATCCACCGTGTGACCCTCTCACTTGACATTGCTGCTTTAAGCCGATTGCAAAGCCTTATGATCGTTTCGGATCGTTACTGGAAATCCATATATGATTTTCTTCCATTGCTTTAGGGCATAAATAATAGCAAGTAATTCTTGCTCGGTCGCCGTATAGTTTAGTTCATGGTTACGTAAGTTTGTACAGGCAAATGCTAAATAAGTTCGATTTTTCATGTCATCATTCGTTTCTTAATATAAATACGCACCTACTCCTATATCGGAAGCATCAGTCTGTATTATGAATTCTTTTGTATAGTCAGGATATCTTAACTTTATGCTATTGGCTAGTAATACTTTCATTGCAAGAAACGAATCTTCTGCCTTATCATTCAATTTCCATTTGTTATTTGCCTTTAATAACTCCAGAAACGTTGCTGCCGTTTCTGTATATCCTTTACAACGATTTGCAAAAATTGTGTCATTCCTAAAAATTGCCTGACTTGCTTAAACCGCGTCGGGCGAGGAAATTCACATATTGCGTGAATTTTTACTGGGTTTGGCTTTATTCCGTCCCAATCAATAACGTGTCCAACAAATAAGATTTGTTCTTGACAGTATTTTGCTTTTGCCATGTTGATTTTAAAACCTGTGTTTTCTAAATGTTCTAGCAGCCGATTGAGCTTATCACAGTGGTCATCGAATGTCTCACTTGCAAACACCAAGTCATCTACGTAGCATGTCACATACTCTTTCACCTCAGGCAACAGATTTCGATCTAGGGCTCTTATCAATACTGCACAGCTGTTCTTCATTCCAAAGGCAATCTACAGTACGCGTAGGTTTGATTGTTAAACATAAAGCCAGTCAATAGTCTTCACTTCTCTTCCAGTAATATATGGCGAAATGACGAAGTGAAATAAAAGCTTGTGGAGTATCTCATATTCTTGAATCATTTTACTATCTCCTTGATCTATGGAACTAGATCATATTCCGGGATTAGTATTTCATTTACATTCCTGCCATCCAGACACACTCTCAGCTTCCCATTACTTTTTTTACAATACCGATTGGGTTCAGATGAGGTGTTGTTGTTTTAACGATTATTCCGTCATCCATCATCTCTTGAATAATCTTCTTTACGTCAATAAAGTACTTCTCGGGAATGTCATATAATTTTCCTTTATAAGGTGTCCAGTCGTTCACAACGATTTTATATTTGAAATTTAGGATTTGGCCAGGTTTATCTTTAAATATTTCAGAATATTTTTCTATAATTGCATACAATCTCCGCTTTTCTTCGGCATTTCATTTGGTCTCAGCAACCTTTTTCCATATATTTGGTTCTTCCTTTTCATCATCAATCATTAAAATTTTTCTAAACTTTATATTATTTCTTCTCCTTCCTCAGTTTCACTTAGTGGAGTACATTCTTCCATTTGCCTCTGTATTTTCAATCCTTCAAATTTCATGTGTTCTAAACCTTGTGCCTCTTCATTCAGTTTAATTCTTTCCTTCGTTATTTTTCCATCATCTTCAGCAATAGGGAATCTTAATATTGGTTGTTTTCTCAGATCTATGGCCATTTCCGTGTTCATCATGAAATCGATTCCAACGATTATATTATACCTTATTCGGTTCATTACTATAAATGGATGTTCAAATAATACTTTACCGATCCTTATGTTTAAATAGATTTGTATTTTACATTCAACTGATTTATCTGGTATTATTCCTCGTATCTTTGTCTGCGCCACTGGAATTATGGGTAATTTTTCTTTCTGATTTACAGACGTGGCCAAATTATTAGAATAAAATTGGATTTTCAGAATTTATTGACATAAATTTTTGTTACATTGACAAATTAGGGAGATTGTTGTTTTAGTACTTTGTATGCCACCCTTTAGACTGAATGAGGGCCTTGATTCGCCTTGGCATCCCATTAATCAGTGTTTGGCATGCATTTCTGACGTCATCGTCCTTAAACCAGATTTCTTGGACCTTAGCAATGAGCTCATCCCGTGTTGTTATTTTGGTCTTTCTCAATTTCTTCTTACAATAGCCCATAGATTTTCAATGGGGTTAATATCTGGGCTATTTCCAGGCCAATCCAGTAACTCTATGCCCTTCTGTTCAAAAAAATCCATGGCTTTTTTTGCTCTGTGGCATGGGGCACCATCCTGCATAAAGATGAAGTCTTCTCTCCCATACCATTGGTCCATTTGCGGTATCAGCTTGTTTTTCAGCACTTTTATGTACTGCTCGTGTTTCATTGTCCCTTCAACAATGTACATTTCTCGGCAACCATGCCATGACATGACACTCTACACCATAATTGCCGTAGGATGTTTCATGGTTTGCTGTATACAGTCGACCTTGAACGCCTTTCCCTCTCTTCGCCTCACATACTGGCTGGTCTTTTCTCCGTTGGGGAAGATACTTTCATCGCTGAAGCATACCTGATGAAAGAAATAAAGCTTCCTCTAATAAATGGTCCATTACAGTGTTGTAAAATGTAGCAAACCATGGCAGGTACTTTTGTATTCCATGTAATCATAAAAGTAAATGGAATATATTAGCAGGTTTTTGCTCACAAAATGATTATAAAACCTTTGAAATACTACATACCTTCTATTCATCCGCTGACCAGTTTTGATGAATCTTGGCCCATTGAAGTCGCCGGGAAGCCATGGAAGGTGTAATCTTAGCCTTCTTTTGTGGTCTCTTTGCTTTCAAGCCGGTGTTGAATAACTTCCTTCTTACAGATCTGGGGGATATATTAACCCCACACTGCTCCATTGTCTTGCTCAGGTCAGTACTTGTAAGTTTGCTATTACTAATCACAAGATTCTTAAGTTTTCTCGTGCTTCTAGGGCTCAAAATCTTGCTCCGTCCACACTTGCCTGCTCAGTCCTGAGCGAATATTTGTCCACCATTTTCATGTTTTTTTAATTCTATTCACTGAAGTTTGTGAAATACCTAATTTCTGGGCTATTTCTTGTTGTGTGTAAATCTTTTCAGCAAGTAAGGTCCTTACTGTGCCAATTTTTCTTGGGGAAAGGTCACACTTTTTCCCCATAACCTAAAAATATTTCACTCGCACAATAATGGAACACCACTGACTCATCAGGGTTAGAACACACTTTGAATACTTCAAAATACCTTTTAGTTGAACTGTATTACACAAAAACAATGATTAAATTGCAGTGTAAAACAACAGAAACACAAAAGCTATGAACACTCGGCAGTAGTCACAAGGCGGGAAATCTCAGCTGAACAACATGTGCACTTCAACATTCATTTGTTCTTCATTCTTGCCAACTGTTGTCGAGCAAAAGTATCCCAGAGGTACAAAATATATCAAGTACCATTATGCCTATCAGAATTAATCCACCACTTATCTACTTATGGGCATATTCAGCCATCTTAGGCACCATTAGACTGAAATCGAACTTTATTCTAATAATTTGGCCACGTCTGTATTTCATCAAATAGTACTTTTGATATGACGCTTATGCTTGCTCTTGAGTCCATGAAACTGTGCGTCTTTAATCCATTTACTCGCACGGTAATGATGGGTAACTGTGCTTTGTTTTCTCTACTCTTTTTCTGCGGTTCTTCTAATAATTCGTCTGGGTCTATGTCCCAAGACTCAATTTGTAGGATATATCAACTTCCAATTTTGCTGTGTAATTCATTCCAAGTGTTATCTGTTTCGTTTCCTAATCTAAAATCGGCGTTTTTACGCCGGAAATCCAATGTTTGGGCTTCCGGGTTTAATTTTTGTTCATCCCACTTTTTCCTTTTATACTCTTGAAGCTCCAAACTTCCAGGTCCTACTAAATCCCCATTTATATTTCGATCCTTTATTGCTTCTTGCCATTTCTTCTTCTCTTGGGTTTCTCTTCTCAAGTCCTGAATATATTGCCTGTTCCTGCTTTCCCTATTGTTGTGATTATTCATTTGTCTTCCGCGATACATTGGTCTTCGTTTATATTTGCCTCGTTCTCTACTACCTCTGTATTGGTTATATGGTCGATAATAAGGTATAAATCCTCTATCTTCGTTTTGCTTTCCGGCTTTATGACCATTCTGCCTGCACTTGCATCGGCTTTGCTCTCCCATTCTCCCTTCGTCCTCACTACATTCTCTTTTTCTGGGGTTCCTATCAGTGTCTCTTCTCTCAGTAAATGACTTTCTCTGACTGTGCTCCCAGTTCAATACATGTATTTCCTCCTGGTTATACATGCTCCTATTTATTTTTGACGTTGTATGACCAGATGTCATATCAAGTTGCCTCAGTATACTTTCCATTTCTACCGCTGACTTTACATTTGCTGCCGCCAGTAATCTCTGGGTTTCTGGAGGGAGTTCTTTTTGTATTGTCTTTATCGCCTTCAGTTCACTGGGTGCAGAGTCCAGGTCTTGGAATCTATGGAATTCGTATGAGAAATAGTCACTGTACTTTATCTGTCCCGTTGACGAATACTTCCTTGAATATAGTTCTAGCCTAAGGTTTTGTTGAATTTCGGGATTCCAAAATCGTTTTAAAAAGTAATCGTAAACTCTTCATAGTCATGAAATGTGTACTTGAAGGCTTGGTACCACAAGTTTGGGTTTGCATCCAAGTGTTTCTCAATTATTCTAAGATTCTTTGGGTCGGAAATCCTATTTTGACGGAAGTATTCCCCCATTTCCCGTAAAAATCTCTTTGGTGACACACATGCAGGATTGTTAAAGTGTTTGGGTCTGTCATCGTAAGTTTTGATAACGTTTATTATCGCTGGGCCTCCATTTCCGTTATTTCCTATCATTACGTCCTTGTTACTTTGCTCTGTTTCTCCAGATATTGTAGGTGTTCCCTCTCGTTCGTCTATCTGTATGTCCACCATCCTTTGCTCACCAAGCTGTTTCTATATCTCCGATTTCGTTGTTTGGATTTCGCCTCTAATGCTCTGAATTTCTTTCCTCATCTCTTCTACTCCTTGCTCTGTTCTAACAATCCTTTTCTCCGCCTCGTTTTTATTCTTTTCCATTTCTTCTTTTATCTTCTTTATCTTGTCCCCAATCTGATCACATGCTAAAATAAAGTTATCTCCCTTTGTTTCATTTGCCGAAAGCACATCTTCGTTTACTTTTTTCAATTTCTCATCATACTGAAACCACTTTCCTTCTGAATCTATTCTTATCGATTCCATACTGTCCGTCAATTTCTTGATTTCGTCCTCTTTAAACCCCTGAATGTAGTTCTTATTTTCCGTTATTTCACCTCTAACTTTATTTATCTCATTGTAGATTTCTTCATTCTTATCTTCCATTCTCTCCATCATTTCAGTTCGAAGATCGATTATTCCGATTTTCATCTAAAAATATCTTCTTCAATTTTACCAATTCCCGTTCTTATCATCTCTCCCTATCTCTTCTCCATTTTTCTCATCTCTTCCATCTGGTTTCGATGTATTTCTTCTTGTTTCTGTTCGTATTCCGCTTGTTTTCTCTGATATTCTTCTCGTTTGTGATTACATTCTTCTTGTTTTCGTTGGTATTCTTCTTGTTTATCTGGTATTCTTCTTGTTTCCTATTCATTTCTGTTAATATTTCTATTATTCCCTTTTGTTCTCTCGTCCTCTCTAATTCCTCGGTTATCTTATTTATCTGCTCTTCCTTCTCCTTTATCCTTTCCTTCTACTCACCTTTTGCTTTTTCTAAGTCTTCAATTATCCTATTTACCTCCTCATACTTTTCCTGTAATCTCTCTTCCTGCTCCTTCTGATATTCCTCGAATTGTGAGCGTATTTGATTTATACTCGACATTTTTAATGTCTATATTGGTTAACTTCGCTAAAGTTCCTATTTCACTAATTGTTTATAGCTTATAATCACAAAAATATATCAATATTTCAATCCAGTATGGGATTGGCAATCTGACTTCCCCCAATAACCAGCCGTTCTGCTGCCCCAGTCATTTACGAAATCTGATAATAAGCATTCTTGATATTCCTAAAATTATTAACCTATTTACTATCAGTACCTTAACAAAAGTAAAATAAAAAATCATATCATGATCTAAATTAATAATCATTAAACGCCTTAACCTACTAATCATTCAAATTATTGTTGCTATTTCATTCATTATTATTATCATCCATCTCTTCTTCAGTTCATTTTATCGTCCATATGACTTCTTGTCTAACTTTCAAATTCTTTATCTCTTGGTTTCTTTCGTAATTATCCACTGTCAACCATTTGCTTCTTCTGAATTTTGCCTCAATGCTGGGCGTTGACTTCTTATGTCAGTCATCTTCTTTATAAGTTTCAACGTCAAGCATCTTCAGTCTTGCCACATGTCTGGGCATCAATTAAAATGCACCACCATGCCAGGTATCCTCAATCATGCCTTAACGATTGGTGTCAATTAAAATGCAGCCCAACATTTTTATTTATCTATTTTTATTGTATTGGGTATCATCAGTCTTGCCGCACGTATGGGCGCCAATTAATAATGCGCCGCGCATTTAATTGAATTTGCCGATATTTAACGTGTCACGTTGTAGTAGAATTAAATGCACCGGTTTCTTTTTTATTGAAGTCGAACCAATGGGCGTTTCCAAATTTGCAACGACGCATTATATTTTAATATGTATCTGCAGCTTGATCTATCTTCTTTAACCGTAAAATAAAATATATGTTCTTTCGTCGGCATATCTTTTGATTATGACGATATTCTCCATTTCACATTTCGTTATTGAATTCAAATAAGTTTCTAATCCGCCGCACAATACCTCTCAGTATAGTATTATGTAAAATAATTTTTTTAAATTTAAATTTTACGTGGGATCAACTGAGCTCCAATATATCCTCCTCTCTAGTTCGTCAGTCTATTCATTTGCGCTTCAATTTGATTATGAATATTAATAACTCGATCCTTAAGTTCATCCATTCACCATCTTGCAGTAATTCTACTTAAAATAATCTCCTAAGACAATGAAATGAAATATCAACTGAATTAATTTAAATTCTTCATAATATTTCAACCCAAATCTTAATCTTAATGAAATTTCAGAAAAACCTAATATCCTTTTTGACCTTCTAATTCCCATTTTCAGCAATGTCAAACCAACAAGTCATAATTCAGTTTTTCATAATATTCACAGCACATTTCCTCAACAGCCATCATTTTTCCCACATCCCTCAGCCCCACCTTAATCCCCCCTCCCCCTCCCCACCCCACCCCCTTCCCAAACCACCTCTCCTTCTGACCTTCCCCTCCCCTCTCCTTCCTTTTCATTTGAATCTCACAACAGTTAGTCTGAAGCACACTCAACAATAGACCACACACCTCATGCTGTATTGAGAGGTAAGTCTCATATAACCTATGCCATCTAACTAACACATTCTCTCATTCAATTCATTAATTTAATTGTATCCAATTTATCAGGTTAACTTCATGGGCACCGCAATGAATCGCATTTTTTATACCAGACACAATGTATCTGTGTTAACCACATCTTCATGTGCTGTCCTGACAATGTCCAACAACATTTTCAGCAAGATTTAACAAGCACCATGAGAGCATCTCATTTATTATTTTGATTGAGGATGAAACAACATCTAACAGTTCCCTGTCAGCTATTTACAGCAGTGTCCAATGGATTACAATAGCTAACACCACACAAATAGATTTGATGACAAACTACAGGATCAACATTTACCAGTTCCCAGCAGTATTAGAACTAACAGTTCTGTGTATATAAATTAATACTTGAAATTATTCTCAATGATGAACATACTGAAGATGTTAGAACCTAGTTCATTTTCAGATTTATTCATAATTCCATCTCAGTTTCTAATGTCACTTTGTATATATTTGTTTTCATTTGTTTTATGTCAATTGTGTGCATGTACATGTCTAGTTATTAGGTGTTTTACATTAAGGCCGAAGATGGCCATCCCCGGCCGAAACTAGTCCCTAATTAATGTAATTTAGAATATTACATATTATAGTATTGAAAGGTGGACCATTACTACATTATTTTAATAAATACATTGTACTTGCAATTCAATACGGATCAGAACCATGAAGTTTATAACCTGTGATATAATCAGGCAATGAAACGGTACAGTAAGGATAGCAGCACGATGCTCCGTTGATTAAAGATGGCTGCTGTCAAAGAAACAAGTGGCTTTGTTTACAAACAAGAGCACGTGGATTTTTTCCAAATGCCCGCTCGTAAGGTTTAGTGCCGTAAAGGGGGCAGCACTAAATGTTTGCGAAGCAAGATGGCGGATGGCAGCTGTCAAAAAGCAAGTGGCTGTCAGAAAGGCAAGTGACATTGTTTACAAACAAGGGTATTTGGAATTTTCAAATTTCCCTCTACCACGTGCCTATGTTGGCAACTATGAGGTTTAGCCCCGATAAGATTGCGGCACTGAGGTTGGCGATGCGTTGTTGTTTAAAGATGGTGGATGACAGCTGCCAAAAAAGCACGCGGCTGTCAAAAAAGCGCGTGGCTTTGTTTACAAACATTACCTTGCCAGAGGTCAATGCGGCGGACGCCGCTGCGGAGGGGCCTGCGGCGGTGGCGTCGGCGGACACCTCTGCGAAGGGGCCTGCATTGGCGGTGGCGGCGGACAACTCTGCGGAGGGGCCTGCATTGGCGGTGGCGGCGGACACCGCTGCGGAGGGGCCTGCATTGGCGGTGGCGGCGGACACCTCTGCGGAGGGGCCTGCATTGGCGGTGGTGGTGGAGGCCTCTGCGGAGGGGCCCGCGGCGGCGGCGGCGCTAGAATCCCTGACTTATACTACTCATGACAATCAAATCTGTTCAGTATCTGACGATAAAACACATCGAAGTGAGCAATTTGGAAAAGATGAATGTTCTGCTGTACAAATATTTACCTCCCGGCGGTTATTGCACTAATGGCTTCATGTTCGTTTAAATACAAGTTTAGTCTTTTCATGCGTAGGATCGACGGTGCGCTTTATGGAATCAATTTACAAATTGTTCACATTCCACAAAGTCAGTGCCAGAACTCAGCAGATCCGCAGAAATAATCCAGAAAGCACGCATTTTTTCACCAACAGATAAAAGACCACAGTGGTTGAATGATGATTTCATCGAGTACATTGAAGGATTTCAGTTTAAATCAAAACATACGAAACTGAAGAGTTTGATTAATGAAACGGCAGATGCTCACCAACAGACTGTGAATTGTACGTCTTATATGTTATAGAATGGATACTTCTACGTTCTCACTAGTAGAAGTTCTATCGAGTGCAGCGAAATTAGGTGGTGAATCTAATGACATGACGGACGCACGCACTGCATTATGTGCTTTCAAAAGTATCCTGATAGCCGCACTCTTGATACGTCTCATAGTGCGAATGTTGTCAGCACTTGCCGTGACACCCTGCCGACTGAAAAGCTCAATCAGCCTCATGAGAATCAAATCAAACTCGATGAAGAAAATGTTCTTCCCGGTAATATCGCCGTCTTTCCGGGAGGAATTCGAGTGCCAAGTGCAATGGTGCAGATACATTTAGAAACAGCTTATCAACCTATCATTTGTGGGTATTTATTTTGTACGGTTAAAGAAAGTTTAGAACATCCCCTGTGGGTGGGGTGGTAGAATGACACCATCTATATCCCATGCCTGTCGTAAGAGGCGACTAAAAGGGGCCCAGGGACTCTTAACGTGGGAGCGTGGGTTAGTGGGATCCTGGCATTGCTTCTATTTACATTTGCTAGGCTCCTCACTTTCGTCTATCCCATGCGACCTCCCATGATAACCTCTTGTGCTTGTCCGATCCGGACGGTATTAGGTTTGGGAGGCCTAGGAAGTCTTTCGTTTTCACGTCCTTCGTGGCTCTAGTCATTCCTTGGCCAATACCTTCATTTTTCGAAGTGTCGGACCCCTTCCATTTTTTGTCCGGTAAGCGTTGTATAGGAGATGGTTGCCTACAGTATGGCCCACGAGAATTAAAGTCTGTCATTTGAGCGGCGAAAGCAGTAACTACAAAGTACTCTGCGGCATATCACTCCTTCATACAGACTGAATATTTAATTAAATATGGAGTCCTAATGTAATTCAATACGCTTTGACCCGTTCCTAAGCGCGTGCTAATAATTCCGGCATTTAAGACAGAACACGTCATTGCCGATAAATATGAGATTTTGTAACTCCCCCTTTTAAACAGAAGGAAGCACATAATACAAGATACATATAAAACACGTAATTATTTGATAATGCAAAATAACAAACCTTACAGAACGATATCAGCCGATGATCAAACAGGAAAATATTTTACCTTTTACAAACACATGGCTTCGCAGGATAACCAACATGCCAATTAGAGAAAGGAAGTATGGGAAGCAGGCCGGGAAACCCTAGAGGACGAGACCTTACGCGACGTTGTAGGGAAAGAAACGTGAGAACATTAACCCTTTGTCTAATTTTTTTAACATATAGAATTGAATCAAGGTATGAAGTGCACAAGGTTAGATAACATTATTAATTAAAAAATCAAACCGAGCCACGAGGTTCCTATCAATGTTTCTCTCAGGAAAGTGAATATTTACACAAAGTTACAATGACATTTAAATAAGTGAGCATAATTTCGATGTAGAAATTTACAATGAAAATTTAAAGGGAACAATGACCTAATTACAAACATCATATAAGGCAAGTTGAAAAATGTTACAAGAGAAGGGAACAACAGAAACTAAATTTAGCGCAGAGCCCTATAGAGGAGCAGTCCTCTCCTAATACACATCAGTGAGGGACGCAAAGCTCAACAGGTGTGCACTAAATTGATACGGAATTACTGGAGGCAACTCGGAAAAAAATTAAAGTTTACATATTCACAAAAGATTAATAAAATGAATTGCCTCCAAAATAAAGGGTATGCCTAGTTGACGAACTACGGTTTTACAAATCAAAAGCGGTGAAAACCAGGGTCTAAGGCAAACTCCGAACGAATGAATTTACATTTTAAGTTAACACTTGAGAACAGAAAACATGCTTACCCCGGGATGGCTGGAGCCGGTGAGCGGACCACCTTACAAGGTGCGTCCGATCGTTACGACGTACGAAAACCAAAGACGCTGAACAGAGCCTTGCTCTTGCTAAGGAGCCAAAAAGCCGGAAATTGGGAAATACTCAAACAGCCAATCAGGGAAGCTGCCAATGTTTCGATCCGACGTTTGACCAATACCAATTAGTGTTATTTTCACCAATAGAATTGTAGCACCAAATATGGTAATGTGGGAAATTCATTCTAGAGATTTCGATTGCGAAACTCAGCGATTTCGTGATCGAAGCCTTCACGTGGCACTACAGGGTGATACAAAAAATGGGTTACAAAAAAACATATTATTCGAGATCTCCAATATCAATGTTAATGATTAAGTAAATAATTGTCTCTTCAGTGACTCCTGAAAATACTTTAAAATACAACTTCATCAAAAATAAAACACACAAATTTTTACATAATTTTTACAACAACAAAAATTTAGTCGAATTCTTCAAAAAATGTTAGTTCCTTAGTTTCTTTTGTCAAGTCAAAAATGATTCCGCCGACTATCAACTCACCACCGGTGACATCCTCCACCGCCGAAACTCGAGCTCAGCTCGATAATAAATTTTTTTTTAAATGTTACATTAACTGGTGATTTTAATTGGAGGTCTGAATTTTGTGAACACACACTGATACCAACGCGTATCAACCACATCTTGATGCAACTTTTACAAGTATCTTGTAAGCAGAATTTCCTAAGCTCGACCACAGGTATTGCTGTCCATAGGATCGGTGACAACATGGTTTCCCTTTTCAGTCCAACCAGGCTCTCCAATGACGCTTCATATAGTTCACTCGCATAGCGAACTCACAGTGAACACGTAGTAAGGCATGGCGCAGTACTGGATAACTGCCACCACCAGGAATTCTGCGACAATGCAGTCCCAGGTTGAATGCAAACAGGTCAGGAGTTTATAATGCCCCTTCCAACAGGCACGACAGGTTCCCTGTCTGGACCAGGCCATAGTGATCACTGTAACAGAGATCAACCACAGCAGAAAAGGAAGAAATACGGGAAAAGGCATAACCTCGGCTATGCAGAAGAGAAACGTAGACTTAAGGGTGGTTTTTTATTTTTTATATTAACTATTATTACTATAATAATAGGAACTGAATATTCATGCGAGGAAGATACCCTCGCCCCAAATTTTTGGGAATTCCAAACGCTCCCAGGGCAAGCATGTATTAAAAATTTATCAAATATAGGAGACCAAATAAAATTAGGAAGGTTTATCGGAGTTTACCTTAATACCAGAAATTTTTACAAGGGATCCCTAGTTATGACAATGAATGAAAACTTTAACCTAAAGATCACACTAAAATCTACCTAATATGATCTCAAATGAATATACTTATTACAACTAAAATCTTAAATAACCTCTAGACTTGCCAAAGTATCCGGCCGGATATACACCCCAAAATTTGCTTACAACTAACTTTCCTTAAGTTACTAATAGATACTAGAGCATCATGTCATAACTAGGGGATCTTGACTTGCGACAAATGGATTCGACTGATCCTTTTCTTTTCAGGATCGCTGATTAGCAATGACACAGGTGTTAAAAATTTCAATATCGAGCAGGGACCTCGAAATCTGGGGGCCAACTTACTAATAACATGGTCCGCAGCACTACTCACAGTATGAGTCTTTACATAAACCTGGTCACCCACAGACAGATTGTGTGGTCTTCGCCCGTGATTATAGTTACGTTGAACTTTAGCGTAATATACTTTCAAATTCTTTCGCGCACGGTGCCAAGCAGCACGAATCGTTTCTGGATTTGCGACATCAGGTAAAAGATCGTTAATAGACCACAGATTAGAGAGTGGAGAATTGGGGTGAACGCTAGCATCAATGAAGCAGGAGTCTGCTTGTGACTTTCATGAACGGCAGTGTTGAAAGCAAATGATAACCAATTAAGTGATGAATCCCACTTAGAATGGTCAGAAGAATGATAGGCAATAAGAGCAGATCTTAGATTTCGATTGACTCTCTCAACATAATTAGGCCTGGGATAACAAGGGGTGGTAGTCACATGAGAAATAGATAGGTCAAAACAGAAATTACGGAATTGCACAGATGTAAAAGCTCTAGCATTGTCACTCAACAGAAATTGACAGGGTCCAAATGAAGCAAAGATCTGTTTCAAGCAAGAAATAGTAGTATTAGCATTAGCCATGCGAGTAGGAAACAGCCACGTAAAACGCGAGAACGCATCAACACACACAAGTATGAAACAATGGCCGGTCCGTGATCGCGGGAACGGTCCAATGTAGTCAATAAATAGTCTCTCCATTGGGCGAGAAGCTTGCTCAGATGACAACAGACCAAGGCGGGTATTGGGGGCGGGGTTACTAATGTTACAGTTTTTACAAGATTTAACCATGGTGCGGATTTCACCATCCATAGATTTCCAAATGAAGTGTTTACGGATTTTCTCTCTAGTCTTGAATACACCGAGGTGTCCACCAACAGGGGATTCATGAAAATATTTGAAAAGAGCAGGAACTAAATTAGCTGGAACGACAATTTTGGGGTCACTGCGACCACGAGCAGGACAACACAGAACACCGTCCTTAATGACATAGGGTTTGACATGCTCACCGGACTTAATTCTGTCAATAATAACTTTCAATTCAGGGTCGTCTTCCTGATGTTTAGAAATATCTTTGAAAAGGAAAAGGGAATTGGTCAACACTGCATTAACAAAGGCCGAAACTTGTACAGGAGAGGGATCTGCAGGCTCTGATTGAGGATCAGAACTGCCCGGGTAGAACATCCTACTAAGACTGTCAGCAACAACATTTTGAGTTCCATGAATGTGACGAGCTTCAAATTGAAAAGCTGAGATGCGTACTGCCCAACGCGCAAGGCGACCAGTCCTCCTTGGCCTGGCCAGTACCAAACTCAGCGCCTGATTATCAGTTTCAACATCAAATGGGAGGTGTTCGAGGTACATTCTGAACCTTTCCAAGGAGAAGACAACAGCTAAGGCTTCTAATTCATAGATCGAATGATTGCGTTCAGCAGGATTGAGACTACGGGAAGCATAAGAAATTGGACGGCGTCCATTTTCACATTCCTGAAGGAGCACACAGGAGATACCAGTAGATGAGGCATCAGTCTGGAGAATGAAACGTTTAGAAAAATCTGGCATCACCAGCACAGGAGCGTTACATAAAGCAGATTTCAAATCATAGAAAGCTTCAAGTTGAGCATCACCCCATTCAAATTTAGCATCCTTCCTCCTTAAGGCATTCAATGGAGCTGCTCTTTCAGCAAAATTAGGGATGAATTTACGCAAGAAATTGACCATGCCAACAAACCTAGCTACAGCTTTAACATCTTTAGGGGTTGGGAAATTTTGAATCGCTGCAGTACGAGACTGATCAACCGAGACACCTTTTCAGACACAATATGTCCTAAGAAGGACATCTGGGGCCGCGCAAAAGTAACCTTGCTAGCCTTAAGGGTCAGTCCTGCTTTACGGAGTCTTTCAAGGACTTCATTGAGATGAACGAGATGTTCTTCAAAAGTTTCGCTAAAATTACTAAATCATACGCCTGATTCAAATCAAAGGTGGTAAAAATTTTGGCATTAGCAAACCAAGAGAAGCAAGAGTGTAAGTTAGGAAGAGGAACAGATTGAAGCACAACTTGCTTATTCAACATTCTATAATCCACTACAGGCCGAAAACCACCCTGTGGTTTAGGGACAAGAAATATGGGAGAAGAGTACGCAGATTTAGAAGGACGTATTACACCATCAGCAAGCATTTGGTCGATGATAGTCTTAAGGGCTTTCATCTTTGGAGGCGACAACCAATACGGAGGAGAACGAACAGGTACATTGTCAGTAACTTCAATTTTATATTCCAAAACATTGGTCACCCCTAACTTGTCGGTGAACACATCAGGAAATTTATCACAAAGATTCCTAAGTTGGTTGGCCTGGTCATCAGGCAAATGATTAAAGTAAAAATCTTTTGGTTCACTTGTGTCCTCAGACACACCAATGACATGATAAGGAAGAGTAGGAGAACGGTTACACAATTTAAAGATCCTAACGGAAAATTTAAACTGGAATTCATTATATTGAAGATCCAAAACCATACCAGTTTTGGCAATAAAATATGCACCGAGAATGAAAGGACAAGATAAATCTTTCGCCACTAGCACGGGCATTTTCCATGTGAAATTACATATTCTAATTTTGACATCCAGACTTCCAATCACATTCAATGAATTAGAGTTAGCCGTATGGCAGGTTAAAGACACCGGTTTTAAAGAAGGAAACTTACAAACAGATTTTACAGAATTATACAAATCTTCGCTCATCAAGGTGAGGCTACTTCCAGAATCAACTAAAGCACAAACAGGTTCATTATTCATTTCTAGACATATGTAAGGTAATTTACACGAATAGAAGAAATACCACAAGATTGTGGAAAATTGATAGTAGGGTCAAACTGAGGCTTATCATTAATTACAGGATGGGGTAAATCGTCATCTAACTGACAGCCATAACAGACGAAACAAGAAGGTACACTGTAGGGTTTGGCACAAGAATTGGCGGCTAGTCATCTGGCATTGCCATTACCAGAACGCCCAGAACCGGACGAATTGCGAGGACATTGTCTAGAAAAGTGTCTATTTGACCCACAGTAACTACAAGAATTAGAGCAGGAAGAAACTCTACTCACATTAGGATTTGCATTGCCTAAGGGCTCAATCTTAGGACAATTCCTTTGGAAATTTTGAAGCTGACAACTCATGGAAGGTTTTGAATTACCTAAGGCCCCAATCTTAGGACAATTCCGCTGAACAAGATCAGTGGAACTGCAACTATAGCAAGCACGTGAATGACGTGGTTTGGAAGAAGTACAAATGGTACTAGTGACTTGAGAAGACATGCTCATAGGAGGAGGGGATAACGCCACGCGTTACTGGTCGGCATACCTAATGCCTTCAGCAGAAACGGTGATAGCTTCCAACTGAGCGAACGTAGCGGGTCGTGGTGAAAGAGCAAGATACGATCGATAATTTGGTGCAAGACCTTCGACAATGTTAGCAACCATCTGAGACTCAGAATAGTTGAGCATAAAAATCCTGGCATTGAATCTAATGTCCTGAATGTATTCAGACAATGTTTCATTCAAATGCTGTACACGAAAATAGTGCTTTTGCACCAAGGAAGACAATGCACGGGAAGGAATAAAAAACTCAAGCACATGAGCGTGAAATTGGTCAACTGTCCACTTTTCAGAAATAGCTCTTATGATATGTTCAGAAAGAGCTCCAGATACATGAGGTTATAACACTTGGAATAAATTATCACTACTTAAAGCATATACAACACACTGATCTTTAAATTCAACCAAGAAACGCAGAAATGTAAGAATCTCTTCGATTGAATTAGCGGTGAACTTAGATAAGCCCTTAAATAGAGCGGTTAACGGATGAGGAAAATTAGCAAACATTTGAGAAACAGCAGGCCTAGTAGGTACCTGAACAGGACTGGATTGATTAATAGAAGGCATCACAGTTGTATAGAAATCCTGACTTGAACGTCCCTGGGAAAGGGTGGGTGTACTAAGAGTGAGGTTAGGACTACAGCTAGATTGCATCGAAACTGGCACAGATATTCGCATCTGCGAAACATTCTCGCACATTTGTGACACTACCGAAGTATTTGCTACAGGTGACACTTGGACATGAGGATATCTTTGCACAACAGGAAGAGAAACAACTTGGGCCGCAACCGAAGGCTGAGGTAAGGACACAGAATTAACATTTCTCGTAGGAACGGTAGACGTACCAACTTGTGTAAAGGAATCATCACAGGCATTATTCATAGGCAGAGAAGCATTTGTAAATATAACAGAAGATTGCAGGGGAACATTATTACAAGTTACCACATTACTAAATTGTGAAGCAGTAGATACCGAGATATTTTCACTGTTACAAGTTTCAGGTGGAGCACACACATTAACTACAGAACTGGAGCTAGACAACGCATTGCCTTCTATCAAATCTACAATTTTATCGAAAATGCCGGAAAATTTTCATAACAACAACTCACATTCCTGTCACTCATTTATGGATAAATTAAGAGTTAACAGGTCGCGGATCCTATCCACGTAATGCTGGACTTGGGCTTTTACACGTGTTAACTGAGCATCAGACGGTTTAGAGGAACAAAAGGACAAAAGATTAGCTTCGTATTCAGTAAATTTACCTTTAACAAGGGTCAAAGATGCACACACTTCGTCTGTTGATAAGTTGGGTACGGCTATAGTTTCGTTAAGAGATTGCTTTAACAAGCTCGCGTCATCCCTAACCTTTCCTGTCGAATCCAATTTACGAATACGAAGTTCGTAAACTAATTCCTCCTTCCTCAAATGGGACGGAACAGGGACAACACGAGACATGTTAACAAGAAATTACGTTAGGAGATGACACCAGGTTATTTTAGGTTAGACAAGGGTTATTGCTCTCGCATCTCCTTCTTCTACAACCACGCTCTGCTACCAGATGTAACTCCCCCTTTTAAACAGAAGGAAGCACATAATACAAGATACATGTAAAACACGTAATTATTTGATAATGCAAAATAACAAACCTTACAGAACGACATCAGCCGATGATCAAACAGGAAAATATTTTACCTTTTACAAACACGTGGCTTCGCAGGATAACCAACATGCCAATAAGAGAAAGGAAGTATGGGAAGCAGGCCGGGAAACCCTAGAGGACGAGACCTTACGCGACGTTGTAGGGAAAGAAACGTGAGAACATTAACCCTTTGTCTAATTTATTTAACATATAGAATTGAATCAAGGTATGAAGTGCACAAGGTTAGATAACATTATTAATTAAAAAATCAAATCGAGCCACGAGGTTCCTATCAATGTTTCTCTCAGGAAAGTGAATATTTACACAAAGTTACAATGACATTTAAATAAGTGAGCATAATTTCGATGTAGAAATTTACAATGAAAATTTAAAGGGAACAATGACCTAATTACAAACATCATATAAGGCAAGTTGAAAAATGTTACAAGAGAAGGGAACAACAGAAATTAAATTTAGCGCAGAGCCCTATAGAGGAGCAGTCCTCTCCTAATACACATCAGTGAGGGACGCAAAGCTCAACAGGTGTGCACTAAATTGATACGGAATTACTGGAGGCAACTCGGAAAAAAAATTAAAGTTTACATATTCACAAAAGATTAATAAAATGAATTGCCTCCAAAATAAAGGGTATGCCTAGTTGACGAACTACGGCATTACAAATCAAAAGCGGTGAAAACCAGGGTCTAAGACAAACTCCGAACGAATGAATTTACATTTTAAGTTAACACTTGAGAACAGAAAACATGCTTACCCCGGGATGGCTGGAGCCGGTGAGCGGACCACCTTACAGGGTGCGTCCGATCGTTACGACGTACGAAAACCAAAGACGCTGAACAGAGCCTTCCTCTTGCTAAGGAGCCAAAAAGCCGGAAATTGGGAAATACTCAAACAGCCAATCAGGGAAGCTACCAATGTTTCGATCCGACGTTTGACCAATACCAATTAGTGTTATTTTCACCAATAGAATTGTAGCACCAAATATGGTAATGTGGGAAATTCATTCTAGAGATTTCGATTGCGAAACTCAGCGATTTCGTGATCGAAGCCTTCACGTGGCACTACAGGGTGGTACAAAAATGGGTTACAAAGAAACATATTACTGGAGATCTCCAATATCAATGTTAATGATTGAGTAAATAATTGTCTCTTCAGTGAATCCTGAAAATACTTTAAAATACAACTTCATCAAAAATAAAACACACAAATTTTTACATAATTTTTACAACAACAAAAATTTAATCGAATTCTTCAAAAAATGTTACTTCCTAAGTTTCTTTTGTCAAGTCAAAAATGATTCCGCCAACTATCAACTCACCACCGGTGACAGATTTCATAGTCACTAAACTGACAATAACCTCAACAAATGCACATGTTAAATAGTGAATAGAAGTGTAGTCAGGAAGCAAACACTGTGCTGTTAGATGTGAGCTTGTATCCCACTGTAGGCAGCCTTGCAGATGGTTTTCCGCGGTTTCCCATTTTCACACCAGGCAAATGCTGTGGCTGTGCCTTAATTAAAGACGCGGCCACTTTCTTCCAACTCCTAGGCGTTTCCTATCCTATCGTCGCCATAAGACCTATCTGTGTCGGTGCGATGTAAAGCCAATAGCAAAATATTATTATATAAACCAGCAACAAATAACACAGCAAACACAGTACTACTCCGAATAATATCAGAAAAGTGACGGGGACCAAGCCGACCCTTGTGGTGACAGTATCATTAAGGGCTGGTTGTATAAACCGTTTGATCCTAGATCATAGACGACCGGGCGAGTTGGCCGTGCGCGTAGAGGCGCGCGGCTGAGAGCTTGCATCCGGGAGATAGTAGGTTCGAATCCCACTATCGGCAGCCCTGAAGATGGTTTTCCGTGGTTTCCCATTTTCACACCAGGCAAATGCTGGGGCTGTACCTTAATTAAGGCCACGGCCGCTTCCTTCCAACTCCTAGGCCCTTCCTATCCCATCGTCGCCATAAAACCTATCTGTGTCGGTGCGACGTAAAGCCCCTAGCAAAAAAAAGATCATAGACGAAATCGATCTCAGTTCACGCTAAACGCGTTTTTTTGCTGTATGAACATTAATCTGATATCAATTCGCACTGAACTAGGATTAACTTTGACTGGAGAAATTTCTCCGATCAAATTGTTTGATCTCAGTTCAAGGAGTTGTCTTTTATTTGAGATAAAAAAACAGCTGATTGTGAACATAATATTATACGTCTTGTTACGATAAATCATAAGAAAATACACAAAAGGAGTTGGGGAACAGTGGGGTTCACAAACCATAGTGTCAGAATTTTTGCTGAGTCAACACCCGAGGTCTAGTAGTGTAGCTATGCGGGTACTGATCCGAGGTCATTGACCCCTAGTGTAGTAGTTGTACAACGTCATTTGCATAAGAGAGCAAGCCTAACCTCACAGTCGCCATCTTGAGGGGAATGAACCCAGTTTTACGGCTAGATGCCCTTCCCGACGCCTAAGAGAGTGAGCCTAACCTTACAACCTAACGATATGGAGGATCCTACCCTTGGTTTTACAGGCAGATGCCCTTTCCGACGTAATTTGCGCAAGATGTCGGCTATACAAAGACAGCCTAGGGACGTTTGCACATGATGGGGCTATACACAGCCTCTTATGAAGCAGCCCAAGGACTACTGCGCAAGATGGCGGCTATACATAGGCTCTTATGAGACTGCCCACGGGCGCTTGCGTAAGATGGCGGCTGCTCTTATGAGACGGCTCAGGGCGCTTGCGCGAGATGGCCGCTGCTCTTATGAGGCGGCCTAGGGACGTTTCCGCAAGATGACGGCTATGAGACGGTCTAAGGGTGCTTGCGCATGATAGCGGCTGCTCTTATGAGGCGGCCTAGGGCCTACGGCAAAAGATGGCAGCTATAAATAGGATTTTGTGGGGACTGCCTAAGGACGCTTGCGGAAGGTGGCGGCTATACACAGGTTCATATGAATAAAGCTAGTCTAGAGGATATTGCGCAAGATGGTGCCTATACATAGGCTCTTATGGGACGGCCTAAGGACGCTTGCACAAGATGGCGGCTATACACAGGCCATTATGGAGAAAGCTAGCCATGGGGCTACTGCGCAAGATGGCGGCTATACACGCACGTATATAGAGAACGCTAGCCTAGAGGCTACTGCGCAATTTAGCGGCTATACATAGACTCTTATAACATCGTCCTCCTCCGATGGGGCATAAGAGGTCAGCTTTTGGATTTATGTTACCATCCGACAAATCTACAATGCATAACTCTAACTACGTGATCTTATGCTTAAGGCTTTACGCATTTCAGGAGTGAGCAAGTGCTATTATTCTGTTTCTAACCTACAGCGATGACGTTCTTGCAGTGAGGACGTCAACAAGGTTATGTATGTTTAGACTTGTTCGTTACCAAGTTCACTCACTTACTCAAGCCTTTATAGATGGAATGAGTAAGTGTAAGAAGGCCAAGAAATGCAATAAGTACAACATTTTATATTTAATGAAAAATGTTTTACAAAATTATAACAATTTACAGAAACAGTTTTGGTAATGCTGCTGACAAAGTTGCTGTACTCCTTAAAAGCTTACTACGAAGAGATAGCATGCTTCCGAAAAGGTAATGCCTCCTGCAACATTCAAATTAAACAAAATATCTAGTGTTTATGAAATATATTATACCATGTATGTTATCCTTTACAAAGAAGATAATGCAGTCCTTACATTGTTGTTATTCATGTGGTTTTTCTTTTCTGAATCATCGTCATCATGTACTGAAATGAATGGAAAAAGTTCCTCCATACACTGTGTGCAGTGTTCAATCATCGGATTTGGTCCATCCCAATCATCATCACGATTTTCCCTTCTATGCTTGTAATGACGTTGAAGGTTCTACATAAAGCTACATTCATTGACATCTTACTGTGGAGATGAAGGATGTCCCAAAAAGCATTTACGAAAGGAGCAGCGTACGTAGATAAAAATCCTGGTGGTAAACGTTGAATCAGATATTTTGTCATCTCATATAATGTTCTATGTATATAGAACATTTTAGTAGCCTCACTTACTTGTCTGAGATAAATAAGATGTTGTGTATTAGCATGCGAACAGCATGCACAATCACAGTTCTGATTGTTATCAAGACGATTGTCTGTAACCGTGTATAATTTTTCTTCTTTCTGTTCCATAGCGTACGATGTCGAAGCACACACTATTGTTGATGATAAAGGACTAACCTTGTCTTATAAAATATTCGTTAGCAGATGGTAAGTAACATCACTGATACGAATAATAAGACAATAAATAGGCTGTTGTGTTAGGAATGTTTTCAGATGTTTCAAATTCTAAACGAATATCGACAGGAAATTCTTTTGTAGATTCTTGATGATAAGAGCAGTCTATAACTACAACCGGTGCTTTATTTTTCAATTCCTCAGGTGAAAATAGCGGACTAAATTCCTTCTGATAATACGGTGATTGGAATTTACAAAACATGCCATACAGCATCCCAAATTTATTTTTCTCAAAATTAATGTCTATGTTTTCTTAGGGATACGTAATTCCGTTGAGATATAGTCTAACATTTCTTAATTTACAGTGATCAAACTGTGAGCTATCTTTTTCATGATTGAATTTACGATTAGTTTGAAATCCAAAAATAATATACAAGAGCTTCTCAGTAAAACGAAACATTTTAACAGCCCAGCTATGCTTGTTTGTAGGCGGTAACACAGGATATTCATGCAGCTCCCAACTTCGATAACGTACAGGTAATAGGGCATCATTTTCTGCAATCTTGAGCAATCAAAGTTTTTCTCGATCAGATAATGTTACATGTGAATCCTCCACAATATAAGATGAACTATTATTTTCGAGGCTACTGGTGTTTCTGCTAACTTAAGAGAATTGTAATCACTTCGATCACGGATCAGAATAAGCTCTTGTTTTGCGCTGATTATAATACGTGCAAAGTCTTCTGCGAAACCAAGAATATGTTTCAATGATAACACCCGTGTAAAAGTTCCGTCCTGACTAATCATCCAGTAGCTGTTGGACACCATCCTGCCATCCGTAAAAGATTACTTTCTACGTCACAAAAAGAAGGGTAGTGTTTCATTGCATTTGTCATACTAACGTTCTTCGTTCTATCTATTTCGACATTATTTACTTCATATCGCGTTTCAGAAAAGAGAAAAGATAGACCATGATTGTTTAGTTGTGATGTGTTTGGCCCACTTCCATCTAACTTACCTAGTAGTCCTTAAATATTGGGGTAGCATTCATGTGGTAGGTTGTATACATCTTGCTGATTAATGATAAAGCGAATTTCATCATTGTCATTTAATTCAAACATAAAAGGTTGCTAATAATGAAGCTCACTTCGTACTACACCTTGATGAGTTTCTACTGTGTTCATAATGACTAGCATTACCTCCATTTTGTTGTAGTAGCGTATAACTTAAATCGTGGAGTATCTGCTTATAGTTATCTGTTAACTCGATCAGTCTTCCCAAACATGTAGTATGTCTTCATATTGTACACAGTGTTTTATAGATGTTTTCATACTGTTTAAGATGAAGTTTGTAAGCTACATAAGTGGGCCGATTAAAATTAATAAGCTGATTATGTTTATTTACAAGCCTAAGAGTGATGTTAATAATGTGTTTTACAGACACAGGATGATAAAGAACTACTGCTGGTTTCTCACGTGTAATATATCCACGTTCCTCTCTAATAATAAAGTTGTGAAGGACGTGAGAAGTTTGTTGATTACTATTCAAGTCTTTAATAATATTACAAGTAATGTTCACATGATGATCATCGAAGTGTGTTATAGGTTGATCAGACTCGTAACGTACGTTCGGTAGGAACTCCCTTGGTGAAAATCCAAGCAATGCTCCAATAGAATCAGGTTGTGATTTGAAGGCAATTTTAAATGATGATTCAATGACACATTTATGTGTAATTTTGCTTATAGTGATTGAGAACTTGTAATTATGATTACTAAAACTATCTTCTCTAAACCGATCAATTAACGTACTTTCAATGCAGTCATGAACATCGTCTACTGAATAACGGCCTGAAGGTAGCGTTAGCACATACCCTCTTTTTTGCTAGCACATACTCATCGTAATAGAACTTGTTTACACCATCACGCACATTATAGGTTTTATTGTAGCTTTCAAACGATACTAGTCCAAGAGTGTGTGGCTGATATCCAAATTCGATCGGTGGATTAAAATAGACGGTTGTTTCAGGTCCTTCTCCACGTACAGCGAACCTTCTTTCACCGTTAGTCATCACGTGCAAACTAATGCTCTTTGTCTATTGTCTGGGTTTGATATAAGAACATAAGACATAATCGTCCGCACATGCGTGTATTGAACTTTTGCACACGGTTTTATTGTAAACAATGTCTGCACTGCCTCCGAGATAACGTATGGGTTCAAACGGGGGAGTTAAGTCTCCATAGCTATCGAAATACCATACTTTATATTTATGTTTTACGTAAACAACGTAATGAGTTCCATGTCCGCGACTGTTGTCTAAGTTAATTACAACACTCTCACGTTCACGTGGGCACGCTGGTAGTTGATCGCGCATATACATACCTCGAAAATAATGCATTCCTAGTTGTTTAGCATACGTAAAAACTCTTTCTCGGGTCAGAATTCGATGTGGCAGTGCATTCAGTATACGTGTTTTGGAGATATGTAGATGCCAAGCCCTTTCTTGTATGGTGCTAGCTTCATGTGTACGCCTTTGCCACGTAATGCAATTGCCTCCATCGTCTTGTTATAACGTTCACTCTCTTTCAACTGTTGTTTCGCTTCTTCTACAGCCTTAAAAGTTCTTGCTACAGCACTAGCACCACCCAGCAATGTCCCTAAAGCTGCTAGTCCAGCAAACATCGCAGGAAGAAATCCACCCCGTTTTGATACAGGAATAATTCTTGCACCTTTACCAAACATTGCTCTGCACTTTGGAGAAATTCTCGCTCTTCTTGCGCGTAGTGCCTTAGTAATAGCTACACGCGGATTGCATTCCCCTCGAATGGCTTTTTGTGTAGCCTTTACAACATCTTTCCATCCAACAGTTTTAGTTTTCTTCTTATTCTTATTCATATCGTTGTTTCACCATTCTGTTCACGACTTTACTCGTCAAGAGCAAATTATAAACTGTCCGTTACCTGTTGTTTCGTTTGATATATATATTACTCTCGCGTACTTTATTATTCAGTTACCATGAAGATAATAAAGCAGCCAGACACACTACCTGTTAGTGATATTGTGCCACACCTTTTACTTAGTTCTAGCACAACTACAAAAAGACGTTATGGAAAGTTGTTTCCTTTTACTGTTCGATGTATTATATCAGGGCCATCGGGATGTGGGAAGGCAAATCATTTACTTACACACATTACTTCTTTAAACTGTATACGCTTCGAGAATGTCTACGTTTTCGCAAAGTCACTCTATCAATCGCTATATACTTTTCTACAAATTGTATTGCACGATCTGGTTAAAGATGGAATAAATTATTTTGAATTTAATTCACATGAGCAAGTACCATCACCGGAAATATTATTGTGGTTTTTCGGCAAGATGCGGCATGTGTATGTCGATCATGATAACACCGATATGACATTCAATGACTTTAAACGTATGTGTGCTACTTTGGTCATCAAATCATTACAGCTTTTTAGTTATTGACAAAGAAAGTGATGTTCAGCATGTACGATATCGCATGTGTGTAGATCATTTTACATGCATTAACACAGAATTACAGTCACCACTTGATCAAAAACCATCATCATGTTAATATCTAGCAAGAAGATTACGAATAATCCATGCTCAAAACAATATTCGACGGAAATTTAAAGAGCTTAAACGTATTCAAGCACACACTGATTTATTTTTGAAAACGCAACTAGGTGCAACACTAAAATAAATTTTTAATTCTACTTCATTGCCGCAGTCTACAACAAGTTTTTATGCAAACATCATATGATAAAGAGAAGCATGAACAAGAAGACGAGAAGCATAAACAAGAAGCGGGATGAGGAAGTGGAGAAGCAGAATATGGAAGCATAAGAAGAAGAGGATAAGGAAAAAAGATAAGGAAGAAGAACTTAACGAATCTTCACCGTCTAAGCCCGTTAAGTTTTGAACTACAGATGTTATTGCTGAAACACCTACTACATCGACACAAGGTCTACCATCTTTGTCTGAGGTTATGATCACGCCAGAGTATCGTAATCAGTTTAGAACTGTTACTCAAGATACCTATGGATTTCTCTTTGCTCCTTATATAGAAAGACACTTACACCACTTACGGTATTTGCTATGAAGACGTCTGTTCCTGATTAGGAAATGCAAATAATAAGATTAATAGCAACAAATTCATTGTAAAAGGTGTTACCTATGAACCTACTAAAGGGCTCTTAGAACTTCTTTTCTCACGAATACCTGACAAGGATATAATTTCACAAGATGATCTTAAAAAATATAAAGAAATACATTTTGCTGCTGGTGCAACACGACGTAATTAAAAGTGGGCAGAAGCTGTAAATCCAAATAAGATTCACAAGTATCGTGAGTTTATTTCTAAGCTATTTCCGACACATCAAACAACTGCAGGTGGTCTTAATGCTATCTACAAGCCTTTGTTGCCGTATGTGGACGTAAGATACTGGAATGACCCAAACTTACTCGTTGAATGATTACAACTTCTAAGAGCATCGCAAGATGCTGGTCACACAGGTCAGAATAAGAAATTTCTGTTATAGAAAGAGAATTACTATTCTGTAATGGCTCGTCAAGATAAGATCTTACCTGTAAAGGTAAGCATCGCACACGAGTTACATAAACCAGCACGTCGCACCACTGACGCAGACGCGTTATTACACGTGGAAAAGATGATCTCTGACAAGCTGACTTAGTAGAAATAATTCCATATACCTCTAGCAATAAATGGTATAAGTATCTACTTACTGTTATCGATGTATACTCTAAGTTCGCTTTTGCACAACCTGTGCGTTCTAAGACAGCAGCTCAAGTCAAAGTCGTATTCAAACATATTGTTGAAGAACCGAAACGCTGCCCAAGGCTTCTTCAAACCGATCAAGGTAAAGAGTTTTACAGCACGGATTTGTTTTCTTACCTCAATTTACTTGGCATTCATCACTAATCTACGTTCAGCAATCTCAAGGCAAGTGTTATAGAACGCTTTAATCGTACACTCAAAACAACGATGTGACGCGAATTTAAAGCACAAGGTTCATATCGTTGGATCGATTTGCTACCTAGACACATGCCTACCTACAACAATACACCTCATCGCACTATCGGAACAAAGCCACGTCTTGTTACAAGGAATACACCACGCCTAAATGCTATTCACCGTTTAATCAAAACGGCTCATCAGCGCCGCGATCGCTTTAATGAAGGTGATTTCTTTCGCATCAGCACACAGAAGCCTATATTTGCAAAAGTATACACCCCTAACTGGAGCACTGAAAATTTTCAAATAGGAGTGTTAAGGTTACTAATCCAGTTACGTATTTACTTCACGATATCAGAGAACAACCTATTCAAGTAGGATTCTACATCGAAGAACTGCAGAAAACAAAATATCCTGATCACTATTTAATCGAACGTGTTATTCGACGTCGTGGAAATAAATTGTATGTTTCATGGCTTGGTTTTAATAACAACTTCAATTCATGGATTAATAAAGAGTATGTACTTTGTATCTTGTTTTTAAAATTCTCGAATCTCTACCTCTCCCTTCTTCTAAGTCAATAAACATCAACATTGTTACCACTAGATAATTTAGGACATGATGTAGGATAGGATTCATATTAAACAACACCTGTAATATGTTTCGCAATTCATATTTATTTTAGAATATATATACATTTTCTTCCTTCAAGTAAATCTGTTTTGTGCTTTCTTTGTTTTACTGCCTTCGCTGTTTAATGCCTCTGCCTAGTAACAGTTTTCCTTTCATTGCACCGGCAACAAAAATTGCTGCTGTCTTCTCAGCAACATAAGCACACACGTTGCATAGCTTTACGAAGCAGATTTTGATCAGCTACACGTCTTAGTTCAGGATGGTTTTGTCGATATGCAATGCCATGCTCTTTGCAGGCAGCATCTAACATCTAACATCTACGAGAATCACCACGTGCTAAGTGGACGTCAGGTCGTGTTCCATGGCCGCAGTACTCAGAACTAGGAAGATGAAGCTCAAAGGGAAGAATATCAATCACTTTATTGATGAGCCCAAGTCCAGCATGCTTCCTCACCTTTCTCGCAGCCATGATAAGTGTTTATAAGCGATGACAACTCGTTAGTTTTAGGTCAGTGATACAGTTTAATGAGTTGACATGTACAAGGTCTCCTACCTAAATTCACTTGTTCATAACGTAAACTACATGTTTGAAGCTCTGACAAAACAGGATCTTGTGTAACTCACGAGGCACCTTATCTCAGATCTTCTTTACAGCATTCGCAGCTACATTAACTAAAATACCGTTGGTAATGCATTTAACCCTTCTTCAGTAAAAGTGTTTAGTTTCTTTTTGCATGCATAAATCTTTACGATTGCCTTTTCAACTGCGTTACACTTAGTATCATTTAAAAATGACATGAAGTATTTACTCTACAAATGTTTCTTTCACACTAACGTCATTTCGACACTGTAATTTTTATGTTGTTCACCTCCCGTCATGCACTGCAACACAACCAATCAAAGAGCATGAAGACATGTCGCAAAGACTGTTTTATTGTTTCTTCACTATGCTCCTTGAGAAGAGTTTTAAATGATGGACACTCTAATTCATGCATGTTGAAAATTTCACGCGATGATGGTAGATACTCACGCAACCATTCCTTCTTTTCACAACCCTTTAAGAAAACAAGATCTGCTCTTGACAAATGTGCGTTCATCATTAAAGATAGAAAGCGATAAGGTATTCCTTTTTCTTCCCACAGCAGATCTAATTTTCTCAATCCATTGAGTCTGCTTTTTATCTTCATCTGTTTGTAAATAGTAAAGGAAAGTTAGACTAAATATTAAAATGAGAAGTTTTGGCTCCCACAGCACACTGCAATCCAACACAGTTACCTCTTTAAACACAAATTTGTTGCCGTTTACTTTGAAGCCTTTTACATCGACTATTAACGTTCTTGTCATGATAGAATCAATCGCTCTACTCTCTACCACATTATCTCGGAGATTAAAAATAAATTCTCACTCATATCATCTATACAGGCTTGAGTGAGTGACCTTGATAACGAACAAGACAAATAGTGCATAACCGTGATAACGTCATCGCTGCAGGTTAAACACAGAATAATAGGACCTGCTCACTCCTGTAATGCGTAAAGCCTTAAGCATAAGATCACGTAGTGATGCTTGTTTAGACTTGTCGGATGGTAACATAAAGCCATAAGCTAACCTCTTGTGCCCCGTCGGAGGAGGAGGAGTAGGAGGAGGAAGCTGTAAGAGCCTATGTATAGCCGTTATCTTGCTCAGTAGCCTCTAACCTAGCTTTCTCTATATAACCGCGTGTATAGCCGCCATTTTGCGCAATCACTCCTAGGCCCTCTCGTTAATTCCTAGGTCTCCCCTGAGCCATCTTTCTACATAAGAGTCTATGTATAACCGCCATCTTGCGCAGTAGGCCCCCTGGGCTAAATTTCTACATATAAGCCTGTGTATAGCTGCCATCTTGCGCAAGCGTCCTTAGGCTATCTCATAAGAGCCTACGTATAGGCGCCATCTTGCGGAGTAGGCTCTAGGCTAGCTTTATCCATATGAGCCTCTGTATATCCGCCATCTTGCGCAAGCGTCGTTAGGCCGTCTCATGAAAGCCTATGTATAGCTGCCATTTTGCACAGTAGAACCCTAGGCCGTCTCATAGCCGCCATCTTCGCAAGCGCCCCTAGGCCGCCTCATAAGAGCAGCCGCTATCATGCGCAAGCACCCTTAGGCCGTCTCATAGCCGCCATCTTACACAACCGCCCTTAGGCCGCCTTGTAAGTGCCTATGTAGAGCCGCCATCTTGCGGAAGCGCTCTTAGGCCCTCTCATAAAGGTCCATGTATAGCCGCCATCTTGCGCAAGGGCCCTAAGACTGTCTCATAGCCGCCATCTTGCGCAAGCGTCCCTAGGCCGCCTCACAAGAGCAGCGTCCATCTTGCGCAAGCGCCCCTTGGGCTGTCTCATAAGAGCCTATGTATAGCTGCCATATTGCGCAGTAGCCCTTGGGCAGTCTCATAAAATGCTATGTATACCCGCCATGTTGCGCAGGCGTCCTTAGGCTATCTCATAAGAGCCTACGTATAGGCGCCATCTTGCGGAGTAGCCCCTAGGCCAGCTTTCTCCATATGAACCTCTGTATAGCCGCCATCTTGCGCAAGCGTCATTAGGCCGTCTCATGAAAGCCTATGTATAGCTGCCATTTTGCACAGTAGAACCCTAGGCCGCCTCATAGCTGCCATCTTCGCAAGCGGCCCTAGGCCGCCTCATAAGAGCAGCTGCTATCTTGGGCAAGCGCCCTTAGGCCGTCTAATAGCCGCCATCTTGCGCCAGCGCCGGTAGGCCACCTCATAAGAGCCTATGTACAGCTGCCATCTTGCGCAAGCTCTCTTAGTCCGTCTCATAAGAGCGTATGTATAGCTGCCATCTTCCGCAAGGGCCCTAAGGCTGTCTCATAGCCACCATCTTGCGCAAGCGCCCCTAGGCCGCCTCATAAGAGCAGCGTCCATCTTGCGCAAGCGCCCCTAGGTCGCCTCATAAGAGCAGCGGCCATCTTGCGCAAGCGCCCCTGGGCTGTCTCATAAGAGCAGCCGCCATCTTACGCAAGCGCTCCTGGGCTATGTCATAAGAGCCTATGTATAGCCGCCATCTTGTGCAAGTGCCTCTAGGCCGTCTTTGTATAGCCATCATCTTGCGCAATTTACATCGAAAAGGGCATCTGCCCGTAAAACTAAGGATAGGCTCCTCAGTGTCGTTATGTGTGATGTTAGGCTCGCCCTCTTAGGCGTCGGGAAGGGCATCTGGTCGTAAAACTGAGGTTAGGCTCTCAATATAGCGATTGTGAGGTTAGGCTTACTCTCTTATGCGAATGACATTGTACAACTACTATACCAGGGGTCAATGACCTCGGATCAGAACCCATAGGTACGCTACTAGACCTCGGGTGCTGACTCAGCAAATAATGCTGACGCTATGGCTTGGGAATCCCACTGCTCCACTACTAAAAGGCTATTGTTAGCTATAGTTGTTGTCCGTATATAAGCTATATTACGCTTCTTATAATGCCAGGAAACATAATTCTACAACGTAACCTTTATGAATTGCTCACGATAATACATTATCTCGTTCATGTTTTAAGATGTCTCATTACTGGGATGTAGAGGGTTCAGCATATTCTATGGACCGTTCAAGATAGAATGGCATCAATATCCTGTGAGATAATGTTCTTAACTTTGTTTTTAAGATGGAATGACATTGTTTCCTGCACCTAGCCTTAAATCTATGAACATTAGAAGTTCATCACTGTGATAATTCCGAAAATCGATCCAAGTTCTTCTCGAGAAAATGTAATGTATGCAAACGTGCTTCAATTGCCAGCTGAGGACTGCCCTCTACGATTCGCGCTACGTGTGAAACATGAGCTAGCTATTGATATGCAGAGGTGCTTCACCGTTTCCGGACAGCTACGTATTCGCTCTGCTGTGCTCTTAAAAGCGCTATGACCAAATGTATAATTTAACACCTTTAATGTCACCGTAGATAACAGGTACTGTAAAGAAAAACAGAACATGCGACGGGCTGTACAGTATGTGACAACATTTTTATCCTGACGTGATATTAACCCACACAAAGGCGAACAACCCTATTGAAACTGGGAAATTACGCCTGCTTAACATTAATCGATTCTTCAAAGAATGAATAAAAGAAAGAGAACGGCCACAAAGGCCGTGAAAATGAAAGACTCACTAGGCTTTGCAAATATAATACCGTCGGAATAAAAAAAAAAATTGGGTTGACTGAGCGAAGTCGGAGATCCGTTTTTTCTTCACCTATGTTCGCTGCAAGAAAAGCATATGCAGAAATTCCAGTACATGCTGCAAACGATGTTCATTTGCCGACAGCCACGGCCAGCTAAATTCATCGTTTGAGAATTATCCAAGGAGCAAAGCAATTTCGTATTTAATTTGTTTTGCGGTGTTGCAACGTCCACTTTTCTGAACTCCGATTACATTTGAAGTACACATGTGTAAACCGAGTTCAGTTTTATACAACGAGCCGAAGTCGTAATCACTGTTCGTTTTCAGAACTAGGTTCTAAATTGATCTCCGGTCAGATGACTCTAATGTGGCATCTCTGTTACCGTTGCAAGCGTTAGCCAAATTTTTCTCGCCGGTGGCGCTAAACGTCAGCCTTGCAAGCAGCTTGTGCGTATCCTCCATCACATACATTCTGTGGCGGTGGCGCTAAACGTCAGCCTTGCAAGCAAGTTGTGCGTATCCTCCATCACATACATTCTGTGGCGGTGGCGCTAAACGTCAGCCTTGCAAGCAGCTTGTGCGTATCCTCCATCACATACATTCTGTGGCGGTGGCGCTAAACGTCAGCCTTGCAAGCAGCTTGTGCGTATCCTCCATCACATACATTCTGTGGCGGTGGCGCTAAACGTCAGCCTTGCAAGGAGGTTGTGCGTATCCTCCATCACATACATTCCGTGGCGGTGGCGCTAAACGTCAGCCTTGCAAGCAGCTTGTGCGTATCCTCCATCACATACATTCTGTGGCGGTGGCGCTAAACGTCAGACTTGCAAGCAGCTTGTGCGTATCCTCCATCACATACATTCTGTGGCGGTGGCGCTAAACGTCAGCCTTGCAAGGAGGTTGTGCGTATCCTCCATCACATACATTCTGTGGCGCTAAACGTCAGCCTTGCAAGCAGGTTGTCTCGTATCCTCCATCACATACATTCTGTGGCGCTAAACGTCAGACTTGCAAGCAGCTTGTGCGTATCCTCCATCACATACATTCTGTGGCGGTGGCGCTAAACGTCAGCCTTGCAAGGAGGTTGTGCGTATCCTCCATCACATACATTCTGTGGCGCTAAACGTCAGCCTTGCAAGCAGGTTGTCTCGTATCCTCCATCACATACATTCTGTGGCGGTGGCGCTAAACGTCAGACTTGCAAGCAGCTTGTGCGTATCCTCCATCACATACATTCTGTGGCGGTGGCGCTAAACGTCAGACTTGCAAGCAGCTTGTGCGTATCCTCCATCACATACATTCTGTGGCGGTGGCGCTAAACGTCAGACTTGCAAGCAGCTTGTGCGTATCCTCCATCACATACATTCTGTGGCGGTGGCGCTAAACGTCAGCCTTGCAAGGAGGTTGTGCGTATCCTCCATCACATACATTCTGTGGCGCTAAACGTCACACTTGCAAGCAGCTTGTGCGTATCCTCCATCACATACATTCTGTGGCGCTAAACGTCAGACTTGCAAGCAGCTTGTGCGTATCCTCCATCACATACATTCTGTGGCGGTGGCGCTAAACGTCAGCCTTGCAAGCAGGTTGTGCGTATCCTCCATCACATACATTCTGTGGCGGTGGCGCTAAACGTCAGCCTTGCAAGCAGCATGTGCGTGTCCTCCATCACATACATTGTGTGGCGGTGGCGCTAAACGTCAGCCTTGCAAGGAGGTTGTGCGTATCCTCCATCACATACATTCTGTGGCGCTAAACGTCAGACTTGCAAGCAGCTTGTGCGTATCCTCCATCACATACATTCTGTGGCGGTGGCGCTAAACGTCAGCCTTGCAAGCAGGTTGTGCGTATCCTCCATCACATACATTCTGTGGCGGTGGCGCTAAACGTCAGCCTTGCAAGCAGCATGTGCGTGTCCTCCATCACATACATTGTGTGGCGGTGGCGCTAAACGTCAGCCTTGCAAGCAGCTTGTGCGTATCCTCCATCACATACATTCTGTGGCGGTGGCGCTAAACGTCAGCCTTGCAAGGAGGTTGTGCGTATCCTCCATCACATACATTCTGTGGCGGTGGCGCTAAACGTCAGCCTTGCAAGCAGCTTGTGCGTATCCTCCATCACATACATTCTGTGGCGGTGGCGCTAAACGTCAGACTTGCAAGCAGCTTGTGCGTATCCTCCATCACATACATTCTGTGGCGGTGGCGCTAAACGTCAGCCTTGCAAGGAGGTTGTGCGTATCCTCCATCACATACATTCTGTGGCGCTAAACGTCAGACTTGCAAGCAGCTTGTGCGTATCCTCCATCACATACATTCTGTGGCGGTGGCGCTAAACGTCAGCCTTGCAAGGAGGTTGTGCGTATCCTCCATCACATACATTCTGTGGCGCTAAACGTCAGCCTTGCAAGCAGCTTGTGCGTATCCTCCATCACATACATTCTGTGGCGGCCTCCAGTGAAGAGGAGCTAGTGAGGTAATAGTGTCTATGGAAGAACCCATCTGCTGACCAAACAAATCAAGAGTACTCTACACGGGAACACTATGGCCCATATATCGTGTTCGTAGAGTCAGTCAGCTGCATCCAATGGCCTTAGCCCGGATTTTTACGGTAACTCGCAAGTAGAGGAACAGTAGACGTTCTGAACCACCTCGTCTGCTTTTTTTGCTGAGTCAGCACCCGAGGTCATTGACCCCGGTCACGTGACTATGACGTCATGCCCATGTGCTCTTGTTTGTAAACAAAGCCACGTGCTCTTGTTTGTAAACAAAGCCATGTGCTTTTTTGACTGCTGTCATCCGCCATCTTGCATCGCTAACCTCAGTGCTGCCCTCTTTACGGCACTAAACCTTACGGGCGGGAAAATTCCACGTGCTTTTTTGACAGCTGTCATCTGCCATCTTGCATCAGTGCTGGCATCCTAACAGAGCAAAATCCGCATGGTTGCCACCTTAGGCGAACCTAATTATTCTTTATTGACTTCGGGAGAGTATAGGGAGTCTTCTTTCCCCTACCTCCCCTTACCAAAAATAAGAGATGGGTGAGTGAGAGATGTGCTCTCTCTAGAGATCCACTGCCGTAGCAATGGCTTCTCTACAAAAAAATATTACCGTGGGAAGGCCAGGGCACGGCCGCCTCTTACGAGACGAGCGAGGGGTACATCGACTTACACTTTTATTTATACCTAGAGAATGTGCGCGCTCACCTCCTGCTATCTACTGCTCATCGATCGGCGCACACATGCGTTTGCTGCACACTCTAGCGGAAGAAGATTAGTACGTTAGTCGATGCAAGCATTTATCGATAGGTGTGTCGCGCGCACACACGCGATTAACGCACGCTCTGGCGGAAGAATTTTAGTACGATAGTCGATGCAAGCATTATCGATATGTGCACGCGCACACATGCCACCGCTGCACGCTCTGGTGGAAGAAGAATATTACGGAAATTGGACAGTTTAAGGGTATTTAAAATAAGCCACATTATCATCCTGCAAAGTGCTTGTAGTACTGGTGCCTCCCGCAGGCGGTAGCCTCCAGTGAACTTGAAGACATGTATTGTGCTGCCCCCTTGTAGCATGTACCCAACTCAACTTGTGCTGCATTGTTTCTGTACGCAACGACAATATTTTCGATCGTCATATGTTTTTTCCTGCATGGAGGATAGAAGAAGAAAAACCTTGCTCTTGCTGCTCGATCTTTAAATTACGTATTGGCAGAGGAAAAAAGGAGGAAAATGTACCCTTTTGATCCGGGTTAATTCTATCGCCGTGTGGTGATAGTCACCAATCGGTTTTGATGTATTTTACTTGTCAACTTGGGAAACTCTTCGTGTTGATCCTGGAAGTATCTGGATGTGATAACAGTAATTATCAGCGAACTGTTCTGTGTCGTCGGGTATATCTACACCTAAATTGTACTAAGTAAAATTCGATTATCACTGTTAGTGAAATTCCCGATTAACCAAAGAGACTGAATTTCTGGTTATCTTTATTGTGAATAGGTTGTAAACATTTCGTGGGGCTTTACACTCTAGATGTTCTTTTAAAACGAAAATTAATGTATTCATGATTTTATGACACGTTCGTCTCCATACTTCTACTATATCTTCGAGGGTACGTCTTAATTTAAAAAAGGGGTATTATGCATTAATCCTGTCTGGAAAATCTTTAGTATCTTGCTATCCGAAGCATTGTGTGAAAATGGGGGAATGTACGAGTAGAAAAAATTGTTTTTAAATGACTGGTTCTAGCTTTGGTTGATTATCTTGTGAGGGTAGCCATTTTCTTGGTCATGTGACCGGTTACATTCACAACCCATGGTAGGTGAATGTAATTATTATATTTTGACATTTTGCGTCTGATACGACTGTTGCTGGTGGACTTATGACGTCTGTTGATTGTGATTTTGTTCTGGTTGTAGTGTGCGAGTCTGAGTTCGTGCTTCGTATTTCTGCGGTTCTTGGTGTTCTAATGTATTAACATTTTAAATCTAAATTATTATTTTACTTGGTGGCTTTAATTTCTAATTTCTCCTCTATGTTTTATTTTAATTACGCGCGCCTGATCTGCTCTTTGTGCATTTTGGGGATCTGTAACTAGGCTTTTCTGATTTATGTTGAATGACTTCTGAAGTAGTCATAGGAAAGCATTTTCCTACTCTACTACCATAGTGTAATCGAACCAAGATCTTAGGGTTGGAACTTTCATTAAGTACTACGTTTCCTAATTTATTCCGGAATATATTCCAGATTTATCCTACGATTTGAATAGTGAAAGCAGTTTCTTTTAATTTGAATTTGAATCTAACTTGATGTCCTAAGCTTCCTAATTTAATTTAATCTTCCCTGTATCTTATATGCAGGACTTATTATTTGATTTGTGTCAACCTTTTCTTTCCTATTATTAAAGTTCTTGTTTAACTTAAGTCTGTTGTTTTTATTTTAGTCAGTATTAGCTTATTTACTTAGTAGTAATTTATTTATTATTTATCCACCTGACCTTGGTGGGCCCTAGTATTTTCCACGTGTTGCTACGACCTTCTATTGGGAATTTCCTTGTTTATACTACTCATGGTCGTGCAAATACTATCGTGCTATACCTCCTCGAAAGTACGCGATAAGCCGATGCAAGCATTTATCGATAGGTATGTGCGCGCGCGCATATGCGATTGCCGCACGCTCTGGCGGAAGAATTTTAGTACGATAGTCGATGCAAGCATTATCGATAAGTGCGCGCGCACACATGCCTATTGCTGCGCGCTCTGGTGGAAGAATTTAGTACGATAGTCGATGCAAGCATTATCGATAGGTGTGCGTACACGCTCTAGCGGTAGAAAATAAAAACTTACGTTTACATGATATCGCTTACTGAATGAAACATAACAAAACAAGAATCGAACACTGTACTCGATGTCGAACATGTGTTTAAGACTGGAATGGAACACGATACTCGGTGTCGTTACTTTCAACATGTTAAGGAAAAAATATCGCTTACTGCAATGGTAACAAGACTAGAATTCTGAACAGCTTGCGCAAGATAACGGCTGTTGTAACCTCCTCCGCCGCCGCTACCTCTTCCCGCTCTGTTAAGATATATCTCTATCGAACATACAACGCGATCTTATGCATAAGGCAGTGCATATAATATTTCAATGATTTGCCTTGTCTTGTGTGAAAATCAAAAAAATACCCTGCGTAGCTAACTCGCTCAGTAAACGATACAGCAAAAGTACATCTTTTAATGATCTGCTTTGATTTGTGTGGGAAAAAACTATACCGCCTAGCGAACTCGCTTACCGCACAGTTAACATGCTCAGAAATTGCAAAAACACGGGTTATCGACTAGAACACTGATACACATCATGCAAAAAATCAAAAACCCGTACTGCGTAGCCAACTAGCTCAGTAAACGATTTAGCAAAAGTACATTTTCAATGATTTGCCTTGTCTTGTGCGAAAATAAAAAACCATACCGCCTAGCCAACGAGCTTACCGCACAGCTAACACGCTTAGTGATTGCAAATACACATCATGCGAAAATCAAAAACCATACTGCGTAGCTAACTCGCTCACCGCACAGCTAACACGCTTAGTAATTGCAACACGGGTTATCGTGCAGAACACTGATACACGTCACCCTTTTTTCGAAAGACTCGGACAAGAATGTTGCGAGATAGCACTTACACACACACAGATATACTAAGATACTTACATAAGGGGGTAGAGGAAAAAAGATTAAAGTTATTTTTTCTTAGCATGTAGTCTGCTCGAAGTTATAAAGGCAAATGAGAACAGTATTGCTGCTGTGTGTGCGGAAGTGACACGGAGAAAATATACATTACCTTGATAGCCTACACATGATGGATACTGCAATTCAATATCCCAGTCCTAGCGTCAGGAAGGGCATTCGGCCGTAAAACAGATTCTTGCTAAGCAGGAAAGGTAGCTGCCCCCCAGCATTTGCGTGGTGTAAAATTAGCTGAGATGACAACCGTGTAGTTTGAACCCCGCTACTTTATAACGCTGTTAATCATAATAAGCGAACACTGCTCGCAAATCCCGGTCAGGAAGGGCATCCGGCTGTAAAACAGATTCTTGCGATTTAAAATCCCAGTCTTGGCGTCAGGAAGGGCAACCGACCGTAAAAAAGATTCTTGCGATTTAAAATCCCCGGTCTATCCGGCCGTAAAACAGATTCTTGTGTTGTCGTCAAGAAAGCTATCTTTGTTTCTTGCTAAAAAAGCTCAACCACAGATGATGGATACTGCACCCTTTTGTCGGTAGAGCTGCGGTTCCTCTTGATATATGCTGTCTCCGGCTGCTAGAAAAAAATATACTTACCGCATCGTAGAGATTCTTTCTCGGGTGTGCTCAGTTCCAGGTCGCCTGTGGGTTGGTGCATAGGGGTTGCCTAACTAAGGATTACCAGTAAATAGTCTAAAATAACCACCATGACACGGACTGATTATGTAATAAATAAACTTTATTGACAAAGCAAGAATTTAGTAAGTATGCACAAGGCTTGAACCAAAGCTCAATCAAGTTTAGTGTCACCGTTGAAGATGCAATATAAGAATACCTGCAATTAATCATGACTAATCTGAATGTGATCAATAAATTAATTGATTAATAGAATAATTAATTAAAAATGATCCAAATAAAATTGTTAACAAATATAAGTGAAGTGAGTCGTTGACCAAAATGCAACCTCAAGTACACCAAAATAGTGCGTTTAACAATAATATCCCAATAAAATGTCATTTACTGATTCAACTAGATCGATATAATATGGTGTGTTTACGATAGATATCATAGTGTCATAAACAAGAACTCTACTAACGTGTAATGCATTATAGTTAAGCTTGCATGTAATCTAGAACATTCCAACATTCCTAGGAGTACAATCTCCAAACTCTATGTCAATTATTTAACATTAAATACACTCATTGAAAACCTGAGGATAGATGTAACACAAATAAACCGCTGTGCAGCGTGACGTAATCATACTTATGAACTCTGCAAATTTAATTTCTAAACCCTGGATCTTACTGAACTTTAAAAAGATAAAACCTCATCTTTTAACACACTCAAAAATATGCAAATTTATGCATCAAGGCCAGTATTACTGTCAGAACCAACTTATGGCAATTAATCATCAAAATCAATTACATCGCTTCCTAATAAAATACAATTTAATTTACGACAAACATTCGTTCAGTAAGTCCTACAAATCTGTTGTGTCGTGTTCCGTGACGTAATAACACGAACCTAACACATCCTGTACTTACGTCACACGAACTGCCGTACTATTTACAAATGAGTGAACAAATCACCTATCACACTAATGGACTTAAAATTACGTAAACTAATAATATTACCTTGTAGTCACAGAGAATAATCTAACTTACACATCAATAAAATATACTCGTCAGGGTTGAGAGATGATCAACGTACGAGTCCACGTGATATTTACATTTCCTATACCGCTGCTTATTCATGCACGCACTCATAATCGTAAATGAATTTAACATAATATGATGTAGATTGCATCGTCACCGACAAACATGTTATCTTGCCCAGAGTCCTGTAATTTCAACTCTCTGGTTAAGAATATTGATTCACCATGTCCAATTATCAGTTTCATGGCTCCCCTACTCTATTCACTACAAAAAAAAAAACAAGGAGTAATTAAAATTAAATCAACTCAAAATCAACTCACAACAACATTACGAAAAATGAGGTTCACAAACTCCCATTTAAAACCAAAGTTCAAAACACTTATTATAATGCGATGTTGGCATATAAAATGGGATTTAACTATCCTCATGAGTACTATTGCAGACTTAACCTGCTATCTTTACCTATACTTATCTAGTACAATATGCTATGCCATGTCGCCACATTTATTAATTCGTCGTGATAATAAATATTACAAATGCATTTTCACTTCACGGGGCATCTGGTCCTCCCGCTCATTTTCATACCTCGGCTTCACATTGCCGGCACATATATGCACCTTGTGATATCAAGCTGTCAGAGCTTGCATATCGCTCCGTGTATTAAGCTCAATGGCTTGACTACTAACTCTCAGCTCCTCGGCTGACCATTATATTTATCCGGCTCATCGCCTCATTATCATTCCCTCATTTCTCACATACTGAGATAATTGCCCGTAGTGGCTTATCCATCATCACATAATTATCTTAACACACATATACTGTCGTCAGGGCCTAATGACATAGCATATTTTGACGCGTGGGCCTAGATTCACCACGATTAATCTTCCAATGATCACTTCCCAAATTAATGCCTCTATCAGACTACAATAAAATTCAATTACATTCTCCAAATCAAATCTGAACAGTTAACTAAGCAAATCATATTCCTCCTGTCCATGTAATCAGCATTCAGGAGAAATTTAGAATCAACTAATTAAGATGGTTGCAAAATAACCATAACAAAAAAATGAGTCTACTTTAATGTCCAAGAAAACTTCCGTCTGGTGACTAGCGAATCAAATATCATACTCTGCCACTGCCAATAAGCATAATATTGACCTCAAATCTAGTTCAAATGTAGGCCTAAGCATTTAAACTAATTCGGTCCAATCCGACAATAACATCGACAAAAAAATTAATAATAATAATAAGAAAAAGATAATTGAAATTAAACACAAACTACGTGCATAAATCAGCATTTTTACCTCTCCTCTGTGCTACACCAAAAATATGAAATTACAATACCTAAACATCTACTTAGCAGCTCGCGTAACGCCTAAGGAAATAGTACAATCAGTGAAAGATTACATGAGATTTTTGTTACTCACATTCTGCCATTAAGCTTCACCCCACAGGGGCATCCATCTGGTTGAAGTTAGAACATGTTGCAATACATAAGGCACATCTTCACAAAATTGATGTATACCTCCATGGTATCAATTTCCTTGGGCACACGACACTTTTCTTGCAACTTCAGCGGCTTAAATACTAATAATTATATACACTGACTGAAAACACATATAAAAGATTCACTTTTATTTATTTTTTTTTTTACACCACGCCCGCTTCTCTGGACATTCCTGCGAGACGATTGTGTGAGTGTGGCCCTCGCTCCCTCAGTGAAAGTTATTTACACACTGGACTGCGGCCGGCGATAATCCCTCTGCAGCAAGTTTGTTGTCCTACTAGTTGTCAATGACCTGTGGAATAATCCATCCATTGACTCTACCACTACTGTTATTTCTTAATGGCTCCTGCTAGTAACATTTCCCGTACAGCCTATTCTTGTACGAAAGAAGTTCCTTTGTTTACCCATTACTCTCAAAATGTTACAAAGTAATATATGGCAAATAAAATTAGTGACTAATTGGCTTATCACTCAAATAGAATATCTCTATAACTCTGACCGCAATTACTCGTTCTAATACAAGACGGTGTCTTTGAATGCTCGGCTAAGTTGCCTTAAAGTTTACATTTCACAAATGTCGCCCAATGTTCAAAAGAGAGAAATTCGCTGACACGTCTGGTCTGTACGATCCTTGGTGAACAAGTGTCCCTTCCTCTTGGCGGCAGAGACCTGCTTCGATTTCTGGCGGACTGATATTTTCAGAATTTCAAGAGCGTCCTTTAATACACGCAGCTCGATGCGGACCGTCCTTATCATCTAAATTTATACTTAAACTGCTGGTGGTTCCATCACTACCCTGTGATCACCGAATTAATCATACAATTATGCACAGTATAGGTGGCGTGGGTGGGAATATTTCTTTTGTCGCACCGCCGGCTGTCGTACGGTTCCGGCGCGAACTTCAGGTACTCTCGTTCCCAGACATAACTTCTGCTAACTTAATATTTACTGCATATTAACAGGATTTAGCATACACACTCACTATGATCCCCAACCTAAAGTGTCACTCTGATAAACAAGTATACAATTACTGTCCGATTCTATGACGAAAATAAATTTGAGGAAGCGCTACATTTGAATAATACAAATTCAGCTCCCTGATTGGTTGACCGGTTTCAAGCGGGTAACATTGGACTGTTCCTAGTTCACTTTCGTGGGGGTGGTTGGAAGCTCTTTCTTGTCTTCAGATGGAAAACTACCACTCCTTGACCTCAATTTCAAAGTACCAACGCGTCCTCTCCCTCTTTGTGTGAAGATAATTGCTTTATTGCACCAAAACAAACCGTGCTCCGAAGTGCTCTGGCCGGCTTAAACATCTATTGTGATTTTTCTGCTTCCTGCCAGAGTGTGAGAACATATTCTCAACTGTGTGGAAAAATTACATTATCAATATCAGTAGCAATATGTTGATATGATGTAATTAGGCTCAATTAATTGGGTGCAACTCCTCCCTTACTAAAAATAGAAATGTTCCGAAAGAATATGAGGAAGATTTCTAGATCTTATGTCATTCAATCTCAACTTGGTTACAAAACTGCAACCATAATTGAGCCTCAACTCTGTACCTCGCTTAGTTAGTAAATTCTCTTCGTAGTTGCAAATTTTCTTCTTCTAGTTGTCTACGTTCCTCCTGTAACTCGGCGATAATTGTCTCCATGATTTCTCTCAGCTCCGTGGCCTCTTGCAGACATTCTGGGCAATCATCACGTCCATCTTCTTCTCGCTTCTCTACGGATTTCGTGATTGGTAGGTCTCCGTCATTCGGTGATATTTCTTCCTCATCACAGCTCAGGTTGAATTGGTCATCATCTTCATCTTCTTCTTCTTCTTCCTCCACTGCAGAAATATCGTCATCATCCTCTGCCATGGACCAATCTTCGTCAGCCGTCATCTCCTCTTCCGTAGATGAGTCCTCCTCTTCTTCACTCTGTGAATATTCTACCAGGTTCACTTGTGGAATTCCTCCGGGTGGTGGTCGATACAACTTTAAGCTTCGGGCATTAAAAGTCATCTCCTCTTGACCATCTAGGCTGACTATCCTGTATGCGTTATTGTGAAGTGACTCGGTTATTCTATACGGTCCCACATATAATGGTGCGAATTTAGCATAAAATTTCGCCTCCGGTGCAGATGAGACTGGACGACGTAAAAGAACGTACTCACCTACTCTAAGTGGGCGATGGAATCTCTTCCCTCTTAATCTTCTCTGTCGACGTTGCGCCTGTTGCTGCAAGTGTTCGGCAACCCTCCTTACACATACGTCAGGAGCTGGCCTAGGATCCGCTGGGCAATTAATAATTGCTGTCCACGGTCGAATAGGGTATTCATTTAAATGGGTGACTGAGGGTATAAATCCCGTAGCTTCGTGGATAGTATGGTTTATACAGTCCATGATGACTGGTAGCAATTGAACCCATTTACTGTGTTGATTCGGTATGTAAATTCTACAAAATTTAGAGATGACCTTCATTATTCTTTCCGAAGGATTACTTTGAGGATTACGAATTGAGCTCATGACATGCTTAATTTCGAGCTCCTGTAAAGCATTTCTGAATTGAGCTGATGTGAACTGAGTTCCATGATCAGTTAGCAAACTTTGTGGCTTACCCATGTTCGGTATAATGTTTCTGGTAAGACATCTTAGTACAAGCTTAGTGTTAGCCTTTTGGATCGGATATAGAGTCGTGTATTTCGAAAATACATCCATGGTCACTAAAACAAAACGGTTCCCACGGGTTGACTTCGGAATAGGGCCGAAAATATCCATTGAGAACAGCTTTTTAGGTTCCGTAGGCAATATAGGGATAGGTTCTTGTTTAATGAGATAAGGGTTCGCTTTTACTCGCTGGCATGTGTCACAAGTCACAACAGTGTCCCTCACTGACTCTCTTAAATTTCTCCAAGTAAAACTTTCTTGAATAGTGGCAACTACTTTGTCGATACCGCCATGTCCGGTAATTCGGTGTACATGCCAGATAATTTCGTTTTGAAGTTGAGATGGTATTACCACTCTCAATTTTGTGTGATCTCTATCAACATATTTAACGAGCAAATTATTAATGAATAAATATTCCTCAGCTTGCTTCTGGATGTCCCGGTAGTTTGGATCTCCCTGCTGAATTCTGTTCTGGAAAAAGTCGATCAGCTTGCTCAAAGAGTTTTCTGCCTGTTGAAATTGATGTAATTGACTTAGGTGTCGTAAGACTTCATGATCATCCGGTACTAAATCGACATAATTTACATGTTCAAGTGGCTCGCTGGGGTTCCTACTTAAAATGTCAGCTACAATGTTATCCTTGCCAGGGCAATGTTCAATTGTAAAATTAAATTGCTGTACATACAGCGACCAGCGTGACACTCGTGGACTAGAAATAGCTGTTTTTAGCATATATGTCAAGGCTTTATGGTCGGTCCGAATCTTTACTGGAAAACCATAAATGACCTTGTGCCAGTGTTGTAAGGCCTGTACTATCGCTAGCATTTCCAGTTCGGTAGTACTGTAGTTAACTTCATGCTTCCTCAGCTTGCGGCTATAAAATGATATGAATTTCTTTAAGTGAGGCGGTTTATCATCCTCTTGGTATAAAATTGCTCCAATTCCAACGTTGGATGCGTCAGTTTGTAGCACAAACGGTTGTTCGAAATCCGGGTATGACAATTTAATACTCCGTGCTAACAATTCTTTCGTCCGCTGAAATGCCATTTCTGTCTCCTTCGTCCACTTCCATTTGTTATTTTTGTGGAGCATATCTTGCAGTGGTGCCACTACCTCAGTATAGTTCATACAATGGTCCGAAAAGAAATTACAGAGACCCAAGAATTGTCGTATGTTCTTAACTCTTCTTGGCCTCGGAAAGTTCTGGATAGCTTCTATCTTTACAGGGTTGGGGCGTATTCCCTGGCCATCAATCACATGTCCTAAAAATAGAATCTCTGATTGGCAGAAATGGGATTTCTTTAAGTTAACCTTAAAGCCTGTGTCCATCAAATTTTTAAGTAACTTCTCCACACATTCTAAATTTTCCTCGAAATTTCTACTAGGAATAATAATATCATCAATAAAACGAGTCGTCACCTCCTTAACTTCGTCCGTAAGATTTCTATCTAGGGCACGGAGAAGAGCTGCCGTACTGTTGCGTATACCAAATGCGAGTCTATTGTAGGTATAAGTGTGCTGGTCAAATAGGAATCCTGTTAACAATCGGGATTTTTCCTCCAGCTGGATATGGTGGAATGAACTAGTAAGATCAACTCCGGTAAACATGCTCATGCCATTGAACTTCCTAATGACGTCCTTGACAGATGGTATCTGATCGTATTCTGGTATCAGTTTCTGATTGAGCATTCTCGCATCAACACAAATGCGGAGCGATCCGTCTGTTTTGACTACAATCACTAAATTATTTAGAAAAGGGGTGACCCTTTTTGATATAATTCCGTTCTCTTCCATTTCCTTAATGACGCGTTTCACCTCCGCGTAATGCTTTTCTGGAATAGGATATGGCTTACATTTATATGGACGCCAATCTGTGACATTTAATGCGTACTTGAAATTAGGGATCAGACCAACCTTCGAGTCAAAAACAGTCTTATACTTCACCAATAGAGCTCGTAGCTTATCCTTTTGCTCTTTGGTTCCGTTAAATTCGGCCACCTTGCTTGATATTAAACTCTCAATTTCCTCGTCCATTTCAGCACTGAAAATATTGGCAAATATGCTCTCATTGTCTAAAATTTGCGCAATATCCTCGTTAATGGGTTCTTCCTGGTTATTCACACTCACATCCGTTTTACAATTTATTTCGGGGTCTAGACAAACATGATCATCCCCTTCCGGTTTTCGGAATTTGACTTGGTTGTTGGCCAGGTCAATCACCGCATTAGTGGCCCTCAAAAAGTCAGCTCCTAGAATTAGGTTGTGGTTAACCTTCGACATAATCACAAATGGGTGCGTAAAAATAGAGTTTCCGATTTGCATTTCCAACAATGTTTGGGATTTGCATACTGTCGTTTTATCCGGAATAATCCCTCTTATTTTGACAGAAGATACAGGAATCTCGGGAAGTTTGTGACGTTCTTTTATATCTTCATACAGTGCTCTGGATATAATACTTATCGACGCTCCTGTGTCTGTGAGAGCTCTAATATTTGTGCCATACAACCTAACGTTTATGACCGGCAATTTCGGTATCTGTTTGGCCTCTCTTATTATAGGATCTTCCAAAAGATCTTGTGGCTGCACGACCCAGGAATCCACCTGCGCTACAACCCAATCACTCGAGTTGTCGGCCATTAGCACAAGCTCGTTCCGGTCGGATGGAGACATTGATATTACATTGGCGTTTTTTTTTTTTGCTGCCCGTGGCCATTCTGTGAGTATGGCTGGGCTTCCGGGTTCAAAGACTGCTGCCTGCGGTCAGCTTGGTTGCGCGTTCTCTGATACTCGATACTTTCTGCGCCTACTATGTCCGGATTGAGGTCCGTTTGATTAATGGCCTCTCTCCAACGTTCCCTTTCTTGACGTTCTGAGTTCAAATCTTGGACATACCGTTTATTCTCCCTGTCACGATGATCCGGTTCTCTGTTACGATATCTGTACGATTGTTGCTGTTGATTTCTACCGTACCACCTTCCGCGTTGATTATACCTTTGGTAAGGACGGTCACGGTTCCGATATTCGTACCTATTCCTGTCACGTCTGAGGTCTTGTCTAGGGTAACTCCTATTATATTCATAATTATTCCGCACTGGCCTCTCGTTACGGAATTCTGCATTGTTAAGCTGTTCCCTATTATCGGGCTTCCTGCGTGGTATTGCTCCTGTATTCGGGCTAATCCTGTCCTGGTGACTATTGGTTTCCACGTTTTCGACTACAAACACTTTATGCTCGAGGTTCCGTGTTGGCCTAGGTGAATTTACACTGGTTGTGGCGTCTAACTGGCGTAAAATCTCTTCTGCGTCCTCCGGGGTTTGAACTTTCGAGGTAATTAACATCCTCTGAACCTCGACTGGAAGTTGCTTAATGAGCACTTGGACAAGCTCACTCTGAGATGGAGGATTGTCTAGCTCCTGCAATTTAACCAACTGATCTAGGAAGTACCTACTAAATTGCGTAGGCTGAGTGCTCGTATACTTTTTGGAGTAAAGTTCTAACCGTAAACTCTGTTGTGTCCCTAAGTTCCAAAAACGATTGAGAAATGCCCTCTCAAAATCTTCAAATGTACTAAATGAAGTGCGAAAGCCTATGAACCATGTCTTAGGACTTGACTCTAAATATTTCTCAGTTATTCTTAATTTCTTTTCCTCCGGAATCTGCATTTCCTGAAAATAAGCCTTCAGATCTCTAAGGAACATTTTAGGGGTCACGGAATTAGTACCGTTAAACTTCCGTGGTTGCTCGTCGCTCAATTTTAATATATTGACGAGGTTTGAGTGCGCTACAATTGTTTGAACATTCTCTTTACGAACTGGCTGAGTGCTCGGGTCGACACTAATCCTTTCTGTTACCTGAGGTGTAACAACAGGTGCTGGTTGTTGAAATGCTGTCCCGTCCTTCCTCATACCAGCCTTTAGAATAGCCTGCTCTTCTGACATAAACTTAACCAATGTTGCCAGATTTTCCGTCTGAGTTTGCAGGTTATTGATTTCACCATTGACAACCTCTCGTACTTCGTCACGCATTAACTCGTCACCAATTTTAAGCTCCTTATCAATGGTACTGGCCATTTCAGTCTGCCAAGCTGTAATTTCCTCTCTCATTCCTACGAGTTGTTTAGTCACGTCTTCCTTGTTCGCGATCCTAGCCTCCTCCATAACTCTTAATCCTTGGTCGAACTTCTCTAGCCCTTCGTGAACTTCGTTAGCTATTGAGGTCAGACTCTTTTGCGTGTCTGCCTCTAATACATTCATTTGGTCTTGGACCATAAGAATGTGTTCGGCCATTTTTTTACACTGTTCCTCGACCTGTTTCTTAGTGTCATCTATTTTGCTACTTAGTGACAACGTTACATCCCCTAGCTGTTTGATAAGTTGTTTATGTGCATGAGCCAAATTACTAAGCTCCTGCTTGGTTTCTTTCCTATTTTTATCACACTGTTCCAGTAGCTTTTCCTGATTTTCTGACAGTTCCCTACGCAGCTCCTCCTGGTTACGTGAAAACTCTGTCTGAATAACATCTAACTGTTCACTCAAGTTCTGGGTTAAAGTGTTCTGTGTGTCCTCCAATTGTTTATTTAAATTCAGAGTCAAAGTGTTCTGTGTGTCTTCCAATGATTTATTTAAGTTCTCCGTGAGTGTGTTCTGATCCGCCTTCATTTCACTCTGGACCGCGTCCACTTTACCATTTAGCATATTAATGCCCGTGATTAGCTGTTCCCACTGCTCATCAGTTACCACCATCGTGAACAAATATATAAAATACTGGACCCCCCTTTCACTAGGGCGAAACTTAATAGCTATTTACAACACAACACAACATTTCCTTACTTATCCTTACAATGGGATAAACAACGTTACTTTATCACATGACTACCATTATACAGTCACACAACTGCACAGTGTTTATAACTACTTATTTACCCTTGGAATGTTCTAAATTGTCCGTCTGTCACGACCTAACCATTCTTACCATCATAAGGCGATAATCGAGCTCCACTTTGGGACGCCATTTTTAAAAAGACTCATACATCCCCATGCACCCTTTTGTCGGTAGAGCTGCGGTTCCTCTTGATATATGCTGTCTCCGGCTGCTAGAAAAAAATATACTTACCGCATCGTAGAGATTCTTTCTCGGGTGTGCTCAGTTCCAGGTCGCCTGTGGGTTGGTGCATAGGGGTTGCCTAACTAAGGATTACCAGTAAATAGTCTAAAATAACCACCATGACACGGACTGATTATGTAATAAATAAACTTTATTGACAAAGCAAGAATTTAGTAAGTATGCACAAGGCTTGAACCAAAGCTCAATCAAGTTTAGTGTCACCGTTGAAGATGCAATATAAGAATACCTGCAATTAATCATGACTAATCTGAATGTGATCAATAAATTAATTGATTAATAGAATAATTAATTAAAAATGATCCAAATAAAATTGTTAACAAATATAAGTGAAGTGAGTCGTTGACCAAAATGCAACCTCAAGTACACCAAAATAGTGCGTTTAACAATAATATCCCAATAAAATGTCATTTACTGATTCAACTAGATCGATATAATATGGTGTGTTTACGATAGATATCATAGTGTCATAAACAAGAACTCTACTAACGTGTAATGCATTATAGTTAAGCTTGCATGTAATCTAGAACATTCCAACATTCCTAGGAGTACAATCTCCAAACTCTATGTCAATTATTTAACATTAAATACACTCATTGAAAACCTGAGGATAGATGTAACACAAATAAACCGCTGTGCAGCGTGACGTAATCATACTTATGAACTCTGCAAATTTAATTTCTAAACCCTGGATCTTACTGAACTTTAAAAAGATAAAACCTCATCTTTTAACACACTCAAAAATATGCAAATTTATGCATCAAGGCCAGTATTACTGTCAGAACCAACTTATGGCAATTAATCATCAAAATCAATTACATCGCTTCCTAATAAAATACAATTTAATTTACGACAAACATTCGTTCAGTAAGTCCTACAAATCTGTTGTGTCGTGTTCCGTGACGTAATAACACGAACCTAACACATCCTGTACTTACGTCACACGAACTGCCGTACTATTTACAAATGAGTGAACAAATCACCTATCACACTAATGGACTTAAAATTACGTAAACTAATAATATTACCTTGTAGTCACAGAGAATAATCTAACTTACACATCAATAAAATATACTCGTCAGGGTTGAGAGATGATCAACGTACGAGTCCACGTGATATTTACATTTCCTATACCGCTGCTTATTCATGCACGCACTCATAATCGTAAATGAATTTAACATAATATGATGTAGATTGCATCGTCACCGACAAACATGTTATCTTGCCCAGAGTCCTGTAATTTCAACTCTCTGGTTAAGAATATTGATTCACCATGTCCAATTATCAGTTTCATGGCTCCCCTACTCTATTCACTACAAAAAAAAAACAAGGAGTAATTAAAATTAAATCAACTCAAAATCAACTCACAACAACATTACGAAAAATGAGGTTCACAAACTCCCATTTAAAACCAAAGTTCAAAACACTTATTATAATGCGATGTTGGCATATAAAATGGGATTTAACTATCCTCATGAGTACTATTGCAGACTTAACCTGCTATCTTTACCTATACTTATCTAGTACAATATGCTATGCCATGTCGCCACATTTATTAATTCGTCGTGATAATAAATATTACAAATGCATTTTCACTTCACGGGGCATCTGGTCCTCCCGCTCATTTTCATACCTCGGCTTCACATTGCCGGCACATATATGCACCTTGTGATATCAAGCTGTCAGAGCTTGCATATCGCTCCGTGTATTAAGCTCAATGGCTTGACTACTAACTCTCAGCTCCTCGGCTGACCATTATATTTATCCGGCTCATCGCCTCATTATCATTCCCTCATTTCTCACATACTGAGATAATTGCCCGTAGTGGCTTATCCATCATCACATAATTATCTTAACACACATATACTGTCGTCAGGGCCTAATGACATAGCATATTTTGACGCGTGGGCCTAGATTCACCACGATTAATCTTCCAATGATCACTTCCCAAATTAATGCCTCTATCAGACTACAATAAAATTCAATTACATTCTCCAAATCAAATCTGAACAGTTAACTAAGCAAATCATATTCCTCCTGTCCATGTAATCAGCATTCAGGAGAAATTTAGAATCAACTAATTAAGATGGTTGCAAAATAACCATAACAAAAAAATGAGTCTACTTTAATGTCCAAGAAAACTTCCGTCTGGTGACTAGCGAATCAAATATCATACTCTGCCACTGCCAATAAGCATAATATTGACCTCAAATCTAGTTCAAATGTAGGCCTAAGCATTTAAACTAATTCGGTCCAATCCGACAATAACATCGACAAAAAAATTAATAATAATAATAAGAAAAAGATAATTGAAATTAAACACAAACTACGTGCATAAATCAGCATTTTTACCTCTCCTCTGTGCTACACCAAAAATATGAAATTACAATACCTAAACATCTACTTAGCAGCTCGCGTAACGCCTAAGGAAATAGTACAATCAGTGAAAGATTACATGAGATTTTTGTTACTCACATTCTGCCATTAAGCTTCACCCCACAGGGGCATCCATCTGGTTGAAGTTAGAACATGTTGCAATACATAAGGCACATCTTCACAAAATTGATGTATACCTCCATGGTATCAATTTCCTTGGGCACACGACACTTTTCTTGCAACTTCAGCGGCTTAAATACTAATAATTATATACACTGACTGAAAACACATATAAAAGATTCACTTTTATTTTTTTTTTTTTTTTACACCACGCCCGCTTCTCTGGACATTCCTGCGAGACGATTGTGTGAGTGTGGCCCTCGCTCCCTCAGTGAAAGTTATTTACACACTGGACTGCGGCCGGCGATAATCCCTCTGCAGCAAGTTTGTTGTCCTACTAGTTGTCAATGACCTGTGGAATAATCCATCCATTGACTCTACCACTACTGTTATTTCTTAATGGCTCCTGCTAGTAACATTTCCCGTACAGCCTATTCTTGTACGAAAGAAGTTCCTTTGTTTACCCATTACTCTCAAAATGTTACAAAGTAATATATGGCAAATAAAATTAGTGACTAATTGGCTTATCACTCAAATAGAATATCTCTATAACTCTGACCGCAATTACTCGTTCTAATACAAGACGGTGTCTTTGAATGCTCGGCTAAGTTGCCTTAAAGTTTACATTTCACAAATGTCGCCCAATGTTCAAAAGAGAGAAATTCGCTGACACGTCTGGTCTGTACGATCCTTGGTGAACAAGTGTCCCTTCCTCTTGGCGGCAGAGACCTGCTTCGATTTCTGGCGGACTGATATTTTCAGAATTTCAAGAGCGTCCTTTAATACACGCAGCTCGATGCGGACCGTCCTTATCATCTAAATTTATACTTAAACTGCTGGTGGTTCCATCACTACCCTGTGATCACCGAATTAATCATACAATTATGCACAGTATAGGTGGCGTGGGTGGGAATATTTCTTTTGTCGCACCGCCGGCTGTCGTACGGTTCCGGCGCGAACTTCAGGTACTCTCGTTCCCAGACATAACTTCTGCTAACTTAATATTTACTGCATATTAACAGGATTTAGCATACACACTCACTATGATCCCCAACCTAAAGTGTCACTCTGATAAACAAGTATACAATTACTGTCCGATTCTATGACGAAAATAAATTTGAGGAAGCGCTACATTTGAATAATACAAATTCAGCTCCCTGATTGGTTGACCGGTTTCAAGCGGGTAACATTGGACTGTTCCTAGTTCACTTTCGTGGGGGTGGTTGGAAGCTCTTTCTTGTCTTCAGATGGAAAACTACCACTCCTTGACCTCAATTTCAAAGTACCAACGCGTCCTCTCCCTCTTTGTGTGAAGATAATTGCTTTATTGCACCAAAACAAACCGTGCTCCGAAGTGCTCTGGCCGGCTTAAACATCTATTGTGATTTTTCTGCTTCCTGCCAGAGTGTGAGAACATATTCTCAACTGTGTGGAAAAATTACATTATCAATATCAGTAGCAATATGTTGATATGATGTAATTAGGCTCAATTAATTGGGTGCAATACTGCGATTTAAAATCCCAGTCCTAGCGTGAGGAAGGGCAACCGACCGCAAAACAGGTTCTTGCGATTTAAAATCCACCGGTCTATAGACTTTTGGCTTTAAGAAGGGCATCCGGCCGTAAAACAGATTGTTAAGAAGAAGAAGAAATGGCAGCGGTCGTAGCCGCCACCCTAGCATTTACACTGTAGTTCGAACCCCGGGTTTTAGGCTATGTGCCAGCACCGGGTTTCGAATAAGGAGTAGGCTATGTTCTAACACCGGGTTAGAGATGCGCAAGGTGTGTGTGTTGGCAGCAAAGGTCGGCCCAGCGCGGGCGCAGGAATGCGATGAACTAGCAACTCTCTTCCGGTACAATGTCCAACCCGCTCGCTCGCTAACTGTACCATACAGCTCTAAAGTGTTGTTTTCGGGCCGGGCTGAGTAGCTCAGAGGCGCTGGCCTTTTAATATAACAGGTTCAACCACGGCATAAATACGCCCGCCTCGTTTTTACTGGCAGAACTTCTAAATTCCGGTACCTCGGCGTCTCGTGTTGTTCTCACCCTAGCTCAAAGGTCCCTAACAGCCAGGGGATACCGCAGAAGTGGGCTTAGCTCAGTGCCCGAGGATCGCTTCTGCATAAAACTCAGCTCAGCGCCCCTGTCTACCTACAGGCAAGGGATACCGTAGATGATGATCCCTCTCTTTTTGCTCAACTCAGCGCCCCTGTCTACTTACAGGCAAGGGATACCGTAGATGACGACTCCCTCTCTTTTTGCTCAACTCAGCGCCCCGCTAAGCTTAGGCAGGGGATACCGTAGATGTGGGCTTAGCTCAGTGCCCGAGGATCGCTTCTGCATAAAACTCAACTCAGCGCCCCTGTCTACCTACAGGCAAGGGATACCGTAGATGACGACTCCCTCTCTTTTTGCTCAACTCAGCGCCCCGCTAAGCTTAGGCAGGGGATACCGTAGATGTAGGCTTCGCTCAGTGTCCGAGGATCGCTTCTATATAAAACTCAGCTCAGCGTACCGTCTACCTACGGGCAGGGGATACCGTAGATGATGACTCCCTCTCTTTTTGCTCTACTCAGCGCCCCGCCAAGCTCAGGCAGGGGATACCGTAGATGTTGGCTTTTTGCTCAGCCCAGTGCCCCGTCTAAGTTCAAAGGTCGAGGATCGCGCGCTGGCCTTCTAACCCCAGGTTCCATTCGCTAGTATAATACGTCAGCCTGCAGAACTCCTAAATTCCGGCACCTCGGCGTCTCTGAAAACAGCAGGTTCGATCCTGGCTCAGTTTGGTGGTGCTCAAATACGTTAGCTTCGTGCAGGTGACAGTACTCCTAAATTCCGTCACCTCGGCGTCTCCAATTTCGATCCTAGCTCAGTCTAAAGGTACTCGGTAAATTTACAGAGAACTTTTGATACATAAATGTTTTGTTACGACTGTAGTGCACACGTCTGCACATTCCATAGCCCGCATAGTAACGTCTGACAGTTCTCCGTGTGTGTTAAGTGAGTGTGCATATACAATTCCTCTACTTTATCGCCTACCGTCTAGTGTAAAACAAAAGGTAAGATTAATTCTTTGATTATTATTATTATTATTATTATTATTATTATTATTATTATTATTATTATTATTTACGATTTCTTTTTTCTTTGTTTTTAGCAAATAACCGTCTGCTGTGAATATTATTCCAGTAACCATTCTTCAGTTTGCAGCCTTCAACTTAAGGTTAGCCTAATTTGTTTGCATTTTTGTCCGAAAGCAACTTCTACGCTAGGCAATAAAGATCTGTTTAAAGATAGCTAGGCTAGCTGTTGGCGAACCGACTTGCCCTTTCATATCCTATCATCACTATGTGTGATGCAAGTTCTGTGTATGTGAACATGAGAATGTGCTAAAGCTACTTTCAGACAGACGATATTTGTCTGTTAACAAACCGACTTACCCTTTCCTATCTCATCATCACAAGTGCTTCTACACTACGCAATAAAGATCTTCGATTTAACTCAGTAAAGAAGGCTAGGTTAGCTATTAACAAACCAAGTAACTTTTGTAGCCCTTTCATATCCTATCATAACTATGTATGAGGCAAGTGCTGTGTATGTGAACATGAGAATGTGCTAAAGCTACTTTCAGAAAGTTAGACGATATTCATAACAGGCTAGTTGTTGACGAACCAAGTAACTTTTATAGCCCTTTCCTATCCCATCATCACTATGTGCGATGCAAGTGCTTCTACGCTAGGTAATAAAAATATTCGTGTTGCATGTTTTTAAAGATAGCTTTCATGTCCTATCATCATTATGTGCGATGCAAATGCTGCTATCTTTCAGACATACATTAATATTTTTGTTTTTTACTAGGTACATCAAGACTTATCATCGTTATTTATCCGAGTTGCAATCTTCAATCTTATTCATCTAAGTCGCAGTCTTGAAACGTGCACATCTTTAGGTACGTTTCGATCTTTTTTATCGATCTCATATGATTACATGGTTTTTAATCTAAAAATAGTATTCTGCTTTTTGTAGAAAAATCAAACGCATTAACCAGATGGCTCAGCAATCTTCAGCGATTTAAAAATTTCGGGAAAGAACTTTTCGTGCCTGTGACGACTTCTACCCAGTGTGCTAACTAAATCTTGCGTTATTAGTTTTGTTGGTGCGTAACTATAACTATGAATTGGGAAACTATACATATATGTTTTTCATCGCGTATTCTAAGCGGCATTATATGAAATGCATCAAGTATTTTAGATCCAAATTCTTTCTTACTCTCTTGCTATAATGTTTGCTGTCTATGCATACGGCACTTAAACTTAACGCTAGTCTTGCAAGTTCCTTCATTCTTTTTAAAGATAATCAGGAAATTCATGAAACATTTTACATTTTTTCTAAAATGACGAAACTCGTATGTTCAGACGATATTTCGGAATGGTTTCGCAAACACATCGTTGACACATTGCTGGCTAAATTTCAAAGTTTGAAGAAGGAGCGAGTAATAAGGCACATGAAAGTATTTTACATCTTCAAATTAATGTATGCTAATTCGACCCCTTCAATTCAGGTAGACGACACATTGAACTTCCTCCACCGATTGTAAATAAGAAAGCAGTCATCAATATTCATAATAACGATGACTATTGCTTTCTATGGTGCATCGCCATGGCGTTGAAACCAGCAGCACGTCATCATTCAAGAACTTCTCAGTATAAGGAGATGTTTATCGAGTTACAGCAGTCATTAAATTTTGAAGGTGTTTCTTTTCCCATGGATTTAGCAAACATTTCTATGTTTGAAAAAACAACCCGAATTTTTCTTTTTCTGTATACGGCGTCGACCGAGACCGCTTTACTCCGCTTGTTCTCTCAGACAACATCATCTTCCTCTTTTATACGTTTACATTGAAACTACAAGCCACTACTGCTTACTATCTAATCTTTCTCGTCTGTTAAACTCTCAACTTTCAATACACTATGGAAAAAATTTATTTGTGAGCGATGTTTGCAGTACTTTACGACAGATAGCTTGTTAGCGACACATGTAAAGGATTGTACAACACATCCTGCCGTAAAACTTGTTCTGCCAACCACGGAAAATGCAGAAATGAAGTTTGAGAATTATTATCGATAGGAACATGTTTCCTTCACGGTGTATGCAGATTTGAATGTTTTACTGTTCCTTTTCAACGTTGCCAACCCGACATAAGCGAACCTTACACGGAATATGTGCAAAAGTACACTCCATTTTCAGTAGCTTACAAAGTCGTTTGTTCGTACGATGCATCTCTATCCTTTTCTAAGATGTACCGAGGCGAAAACTGCACCGCATGGCTGTTGAATGAATTAAAACAGTTAGCGGAACGCGTTCATGCGCTTATTACGCAACCAGTGCGCATTCAAATGACGCTAGATGAAATGATCTTGCATGATGAAACGGATGAATGTCACATCTGTAAACAGCCGATTATTTCCCCACAGATTAAGGTTAGAGACCACTGTTACTTTACCGGGAAATATCGTGGACCTGCTCATGATTCGTGCTATCTTTTATATCGTGTACCTAAATTTATTCCATGCTTTTTCCATAACTTGTCAGGTTACGACAGTCATTATATCGTTCGTGAATTTGCGCAATTGTACAAAGTTCACTCTAATTGCGCAAAATCATGAACGGTTTATTTCATTCAGTTATCGTGTAGGCGATATTAGCATTCGCTTTCTAGTTTCCTACAAATTTATGAACTTTTCACTTGATACACTTGTAAATGGGCTTTCCAGCGACGACTCGAAGTACATTCGTGAGTATTTTCCAGATCCTGAACGATTTAAACTTTGCATAAGGAAAGGGGTTCTGCCCTATGACTACATTCAGAGCTTTCAAACATTAGAAGAAACAAAATTACCTCCTCAGTCTGCATTTACAAGTGTGTTAAGTGAATGTACCGCGCCGTCACTCAGCTCATCGTCATACGATAAGCACACGGTATCTATTTGCATGCCTGCCAGGTGTGGTCAACGTTTCAGCTACAGGCCTTAGGTCAGTATGCTGACTTGTATTTGAAGGTAGATACACTTTTACTCTGTGATGTGTTTGAGAAGTTTCGTAGAATGTGTTCTATTTACGGATTAGACCCTTGCTATTACTACACAACACCTGGTCTGTCATGGGATGCGATGTTCAACTGTACCGGTGTTCAACTTGATCTTCTAACGGATGTCGACATGCTTTTGTTTTTTGAACGCGGCATTCGCGGCGGACTCGTTTTGCTGGTCAACAGGCATGCCATCGCGAATAATCCCTACCTCGACAACTATAATTCAGAAAAAGAAGATTCTTATCTAATGTATTTCGATGTGAATAATCTGTATGGGTGGGCCATGTCACAGCCATTACCGTGTAAAGATTTTGTATGGCTAACAGAAAATGAAACTCATAATTTTGATCTTTTTGAGGCTGCTAAAGATCCTCATCGCGGCTACGTGCTGGAAGCTTCTCTTGCATACCCTTCTCATCTGCACGATTCACTTTCTGACCTTCCTTTTTGCGTTGAAAAAATGATTCCACCTAACGATACCTCGAAACACACTAAACTGCTAGCCACTCTTTTTCCGAAAAAGCGCTATGTCTCGAATACGGCTTACAGTTAGATTGTATTCATCGTATCGTTGCGTTTAAGCAGGAAGCATGGCTTAAAACGTACATGGATTTGAATACTGAACATCGTCAACGTGATACAAAAACATTCGAGAGTACGTTTTTCAAACTGATGAATAAATCGATCTATAGCAAAAGGCTGGAAAATGTACGCAAACATCGCGACATTCATTTAATTAATCAATGGGATGGCCGGTATGGGGCACGCAAGTACATCTCAAAACCAAAGTTCAAAGCCTATCATGTTATTGATCGTGACCTTATTTCTGTTGAAATGAAAAAAACAGAGATCGTCTATGTCAAGCCAATTTATTTGGGAATGGCTATACTTGATTTTTCAAAATTAAAAATGTATGATTTTCATTATGGATTTGCTAAGCAACAGTTTTCTGATCTTACACTTTTGTATATGGATACAGATAGTTCCATTTATCATATTCGGAAGACAACGTCTACGATGTGATGAGAAACTTCTTCCTTTTCCGCTAGTAATCCGTTTAATATTCGGCCGCAAAACAAGGAAGTTATAGGACTTATGAAAGATGAATGCGGCATGAATATCATGATTGAGTTTATTGGTTTAGCAACAAAAATGTATGCCTATGACACTCAAAATTCACAGTGTGTTAAAAAAGCCAAAGGCGTACGTTCAAGCGTCGTTAGCCGTTTACACCTCCAACAGTATCGCGATCTACTCACCTCTGGAAATGCCGCTTTCTGTATGCAAAACGGATTCAATCACATAAACATCATGTGTATACGATCGAACAAAATAAATGTCCATTGCTTCCTTGCGATGAAAAACGTGTATGGGATAGCGATTCCCTTACCAGAATTCCATGGGGGTACAGCATCAAATAAAAGACTTGTACATACAAGAAGGTACACGAACATCGTAAGATAAATCTTGTACATATAAGAATTGCATCGAGAAGGGAAGAAGTGTATGAACATCACTACGACAAATGATTCAAGATAAAACTTGTACATACAAGATGTAAATAAATAATGTAGAATTGGCATATTCTTTTATTGTAGATTAGGTATTACCTTCTGCTCCTCCCGCTCCTTCTTCTTGTAAGTTTTGTTTATTACTCAGAAGAGAAAAGGCTGTATGTCAAGACAGAAGGTGTTTAGCAGATTCGTACGTATGTTGAGAAGAGAATTTTTTGAACAGTGTTCTGTTCTAGTCTTGCAGTGCAGTGTCCTGGACATCATCTATAGCAGGGATGGCGAACTTTTTCCAACTAGTGTGCAATTTTAGGTCTGGATTATTTTTCTCAACTATCTGCCGTGCCATTTGATATTTTCGTTTGTAATGGATACAACCCTCGCCCCCATTCACCACCGCCACACCGACTTCCATCCTTAATTCCAAAGTATGTTTCATAGTATTTTATTATATATATATATTGTAAAATATACCGCAAAAATACTTAGTAGCTATGTCATTTATGTTAGGTTCATAACTTGTCTTCACAACGTTCATTGTAGAAAATAGCTGCTTGCAGGCGTATGATGACCCAAACAAAGTAGCAAGTTTCTTCATCGACGAAAAGTTTTGTGGGAGGCTGTTCCACTGTTCAAGTTCTCCGGCTTCTGGAGAGAGAATTCACCATCAACAGTACACTCGATTTTCACTAATGCTTCATCCAAGTTGTACGAACATTTTCACCCATACATGCTTTCTTAAAATTCAGTCAACTCTATTTCCAAACTGTCAATATCTAACCAGTCAAGAAAACAAAAGACTCATTTGTGCAACATGAGGTTTTGAAATACCTAAAGTGCGATAGTTTCTCCAAATCTCGAAACTGGGATAATTTCTTGGCAACTATTTATCTTACAAAATTCACAACAATAAACAGTTATTCACTAAGAATAATTACGCGATGCTGGCACAACCACACACAAGCCAAACTTCACTAATTCAACGATGCGGGTGAGCGAACAGTTTGTCGGCCGCATCTGACATTTATTTCACTTGACTTCCGGAACTATCAGTGTTGTAGTGTTGCCATAATGCACGTTCGAATGGAACTAGAATTTAAATTTTCGTATTTATTTCTTAAACCTGAAACACTATGACTATACGATGCACGACGTATGTATAGTCAAACGTACATAACAGTTTTAATATGTGCATGTGGTGTGCTACCGAAATAGTGTTCGCTTGTCACCTAACGGCACGCGTGGCATAGGTTCGCCATCCCTGATCTATAGTATGTAATTCTACTCATAATATGTTTTTAATAGCAGCTTCGTAAGTATGTGTACAAGTCAAAACATGCACAAAAGCAGCAAGTGCACACTCTTACCTCAACGTCGTTACAGTAATGCATGTTTAAACTTGTTGGATAAAGCTATGCCTTGACAAAAAATGAAAAAGAGCAGATTAGTAAGTATGATGAGAAACGAACTTTTTCCTGAACAGTGTTTTGCAATGCAGTATTCTACAACATCGAACTATAGTATGCGATTTTGTATTCTCAAAACTTGTTGAACAGTAGTATGTAGTCAAGTCTAATCATGCACAATGATGTTATCGCTGCACACTCTTGCCTTCGCGATGCATGTTCGACAGAGGAAGAGCAGGAGGTAGAGGAGGCGGAGGAGGTAGGAGAGGAGGAGGAGGTAGCCATAACAGCCACCGCCATCTTGTGTTATAACCCCTAAGTAGTAATTAGCGTCGGGAGGGGCATCTTGTTGTAAACTAACGATGGTCTCCTTCAAGATAGTAGATGAGAGGTTAGGTTCGCAAATGCATTAAAGTCGATGATAGCTAACGGATTTTTTCAAATTATCCGCCACTACAATTCAAAAGTAGTAGCTAAAGGTAGCAGCACGGTACTCTATTGATTAAAGATGGCATCTGGATAGAATTTCAAATTGCCGCCACCACATGTTAACTGTATGTAGCTAAAGATAGCAGCACGGTGCTTTCTTAATTAAAGATGGCGGATAACAGATGTTTAGAATTTTTCAAATTACCCGCTACGTGCGTAAGGTAGTAACCGTAAAGATAGCAGCACGGTGCTCTCTTGATTAAAGATAGCGGATGACAGCTGTCAAAAAACGTAGAATTTTTCAAATTATCCGCGCCTACATTTCAAAGGTAGTAGCTAAAGATGGCAGCACTGAGGTTTGCGATGCAAGATGGCGGATGACAGCTGACGGATTTTTTCAAGTTACCAGCAGTGCCGTAAAGAGGGCAGCACTAAGGTTAGCGATGCAAGATGGCGTATGAGAGCTGTTACGTGGAAATTACCACAACCACATTTCAAAGGTAAGTAGCTAAAGAGGGCAGCACTGGAGTTAGCGATGCAAGATGGCGGATGTTAGCTGTCAAAAAAGCACATGGGTTTGTTTCCAAACAAGAGCATGTAGAAATTGCCGCCACCACACTTCAAAGGTAAGTAGCTAAAGAGTGCAGCACTGAGGTTTGCGGTGCAAGATGGCGGATGACAGCTGTCAAAAAAGCACGTAGCTTTGTTTACCAATTCTAATCTCGCGCTAGTAAGGTTTAGTGCCGTAAAGAGAGCAGCACTAAGTTTAGCGATGCAAGTTGGCGGATGACAGCTATCAAAAAAGCACGTGGCTTTGTTTACCAATTCAAATCTCGCGCTAGTAAGGATTAATGCCGTAAAGAGGGAAGAACTGAGGTTAGCGATGCGTTGTTGTCGATGACAGCTGTCAAAAAGCACGTGGCTGTCATAAAAGCACGTGGCTTTGTTTACTAATTCAAATCTCGCGCTAGTAAGGTTTAGTTGGCAGCATTGAGGTTTAGGCCCGTCAAGATAGCAGCAGTGAGGTCAGCGATGCGTTGTTGTCGATGATAGCTGTCAGAAAGCACGTGGCTTTGTTTACAAACAATAGCACGTGGTGATGACGTCATGGTCACATGGTCATGACGTCATTGGGTCAATGGCCTTGGACGGGGCAATGACCTCGGATGCTGACTCAGCAAAAAATGCTGACGAGGTGGTTCAGAACGCCCATTGTTCCTCTACTCTTGCGGAATAATTTATCTCTGCAGCTCAGGCAAATGATTTCCTATACTCGAAACCATTAAGGAAAAATTATATCACAAGCTCCAGTCGGTAGTAGTATAATGGGAGAGTTCGGGCGCCACCTCCACCTCCCAGGGGCCCGCTCCACCACCTCCTCACGGGTGGCCTTCCCAGGGGCCTGCTCCTCCTCCCGCGGGAAATTTGAATTGGTAAACAAAGGCACGTGCTTTTTGACAGACAACAACGCATCGCTAACCTCAGTACTGCCACATTGACGGGCCTAAACCTTAGTGGTACCAACTTAACCTAACTAGCGCGAGATTTGAATCGGTAAACAAATCCACGTGCTTTTTTGACAACCACGTGCTCTTTTTTTTTTGCTACTTGTTTTACGTCGCACCGACACAGATAGGTCTTTTGGCGACGATTGGATAGGAAAGGCCTAGGAAGTGGAAGGAAGCGGCCGTGGCCTTAATTAAGGTACAGCCCCGGCATTTGCCTGGTGTGAAAATGGGAAACCAGGGAAAACCATCGTCAGGGCTGCCAACAGTGGGGCTCGAACCCACTATCTCCCGATTACTGGATACTGGCCGCACTTAAGCGACTGCAGCTATCGAGCTCGGTCACGTGCTCTTTAACAGACAACAACGCATCGCTAACTTCAGCGTTACCATCTTGACGGACCTAAACCTTAGTGGTGCAAACTTAACCTCACTAGCGCGAGATTTGAATAGGTAAACAAATCCACGTGCTTTTTTGACAGCTGTCATCCGCCATCTTTAATCAACAGAGCACCGTGCTGCCCTCTTTAGCTACATATCTTTGAAATGTGGTGGCGGATAATTTGAAAAAACTTTTTGATAGCAGCCACATTTAATCGACAGAGCACCGTGCTGCACTCTGGTGGCAGGCAATTCCACGTGACAGCAGCCATCTTTAATCAAGAGAGCACAATGCTGCACACTTTAGTTGAAACGTGGTGGCGGCAATTTCAAAAATTCCACATTCTCTTCTTTGGAAACAAAGCCACGTGCTTTTTTGACAGCTACCATCCTCCATCTTTAATCCAGAGAGCGCCGTGCTGCACTCTTTAGTTGAAATGTGGTGGCGGACAATTTGACAGCAGCCATCTTTAATCAATAGAGCATCGTGCTGCACTCTTTAGCTGAAATGTGGTGGCGGGCAATTCCACGTGACAGCTGTCATCCGCCATCTTGCATCGCTAACCTTAGTGCTGCCCTCTTTACGACACTGCTGGTAATTTAAAATCCACGTGACTTTTTAAACAGCTGTCATCCTCCTTCTTGCATCGCATACCTCAGTGCTGCCCTCTTTAGTTGAAATGTTGTGGCGGATAACTTGAAAAATTCTATTTGACAAGCTGCCGTCTTTAATCAACACAGCTACCGCTATCTTACATCGCTTACCTCGGTGCTGCACTCTTTAGTTGAAATGTGGTGGCGGACAATTCTATTCGACAGCAGCTATCTTTATTCAACAGAGCACCGTGCTGCTATCCTTACGGCTACTACATCGCTAATTAGCACTCAGAGCCTACTACACAAGATGACGCTGGCTGTTATAGCCTCTTCCTCTGTTAAGGCATAGCTTTATCGAACAAGTTTAAACATGCATCAGGAAAGCTAGAGTAAGCACGTGCTGCAGTGATGACGTCATTGTGCATGTTTAGACCTGATCGTTTTCTTAAGAGTAAGTAGGTGAAAGGACTGCAATAAGTATGCATCATAAAAGCAAGGTGTGCATGTGCTGCAGCGATGACGTTATTGTAGGTGTGCATGTTTAAATCTGCTCGTTGACTAAAAGCTTTAGTCTTCGAGAAAGAGTGATAGAGAGTGGAGCGCAAACATGACGAAAACATTAATAGTTGATGTGCAAGGCTTTAAAGTAAACGGCAACAAATTTGTGTTTAAAGAGGTGGCTGTGATAGACTGCAGTGTGTTGTGGGCACCAAACTTGTTAGTTTAGTATTTAGCCCACCGTTCCCTTACTGTTTGCAAACAGATGAAGGTAAAAAGCAGACTCAATGGATTGAAAACAATTTAGGTTTGAAGTGGGAAGAAAAAGGAATACCTTATCGTTTTCTACCTTTAATGATGAATGCAGATTTGTCAAGAGCAGATCTTGTTCTTTTAAAGGGTTGTGAAAAGAAAGAATGGTTGCGTGATTATCTACAATCATCGTGTGAAATTATCGACATGCATGAATTGGGGTGTCCATGATTTAAAACTCTTCCGGAAGAGCATAGTAGAGAAACAAGTAAACAGTCTTTACAACATGTATGCATGCTCTTTGATTGGTTGTGTTGCAGTGAATACCGGGAAGTGAACAACATATGTAAACTGCAGTGTCGAATTAACCTTAGTGTAAAATAAACATTTGTAGAGTAAAGACATCATGTCATTTCTAACAGATACTAAGTGTAACGCAGTTGAAAAGGCGATAGTAAAGCTTTATGCATGCAAAAAGAAACTAAACACTTTTACTGAAGAAGAGTTAAATGCATTACCAAAGGCATTTTGGGTTAATGTAGCTGCGAATGCTGTAAAGATGATTTGGGATAAGTTGCCTCATGAGTGGACTCAAGATCCTGTTTTGTCAGAGCTTCAAACGTGTGGTTTACATCATGAACACGTGAGTTTAGGTAGAAGACTTTCTGTGAGACAGTGCCGTACATGTCAACTAATTAAACTGTATCACGGACCTAAAACTAACGAGTTGTCTTCGCTTATAAACACTTATAATGGCTGCGGAGAGAGTAAACAAGGAAAAGGTGAAGAAACGCGCTGGGAAAAAGATGAGGAAGCATGTTGGGCTTGGACTCATCAATAAAGTGATTGATCTTCTTTTCTTCGAGCTTCATCTCCCCTGCGGCCCTAGAAAACGTTCGCCTGACACGTAGTTACATGCTGCACGCACAGAGTATGTTGTGTAGCTGTTAAAACATGCTTCGTAAAGTTATGCTGTGTGTGTGTTATTACCTAGTGCTTCAGCTGCTCATAAGAAGATAGCAGCACTTGTCGTTGTTGGTGCAATAAAGCGAAAACTGAGTGACAAAGACCGTAAAATAAACAAAGGATAAAAATGTATATATATATTCTAAAATAAATATGAATTGTCAAAACATATTACAGCTGTTGTTTAATCCTACAGCATGTCCTAGTGACTTAGAAGAAAGGAGAGGTAGAGGATTAAAAGACAACACACATAAGATTTAAATTACATCCTCTTTATTAATCCATGAATTAAAGCTATTACTAAAACCAAGCCATTTAACATGCAGTTTATTCCCACGACGTCGAATAACACATTCAACTAAATAGTGACCAGGATATTTTGTTTTCTGCAGTCCTTCGATGTAGAATTCTCCTTCAATAGGCTGTCCTCTGAGATCGCGAAGTAAATACGTATCTGGATTAGTAAGTTTAACACTTCTGATTTGAAAAATTTCAGTGCTCCAGTAAGGTGTATATCCTTTTGCAAATATAGACTTGTGTTTGCTGATGCGAACAAAATCGCCTTCTTTAAAGCGATAGCGACGTGGATCAGCTGTTTTAATTACAAGATGAATAGCATTTATACGAGGTGTATTCTTAGTAACAAGACGTGGCTTTGTTCCGATAGTGCGATGAGGTGTATCGTTGTAGGTAGGTAAAAGTCTAGGTAGCAGATCAATCCAACGATATGAACCTTGCGCTGTAAATTCTCGCAACATCATTGTTTTGAGTGTACGATTAAAGCGTACTACAACACTTGCCTTGAGGTTGCTGAACGTAGAGTAGTGTTGAATGCCAAGTAACTTGAGGTAAGAAGAACAATCCTTGTTGTAAAACTCTTTACCTTGATCAGTTTGAAGAAACCTTGGGCAGCGTTTCGATTCTTCAACAATATGTTTAAATGCTTCTTTAACTTGAGCTGCTGTTTTAGAACGCACGGGTTGTGCAAAAGCAAACTTCGAGTATACATCGAATACAGTAAGTAGATACTTATACCCCTTATTACTAGAGGCTAAGTCTGCTTGCCAGAGATCATCTTTTCCTCCTGCAATAACGCTCCTGCGACAGTGGTGCGACGTGCTGGTTTATGTAACTCATGTGCTATGTTTACCTTTACAGGTGAAATCTTCTCTTGACGAGCCATTACAAAATAATACCGGCATAACATAGTTCTCTTTCTATTTCTTGAATTTCTGATCCGTGACCTGTGTGACCAGCCTCTTGGGATGCTCTTAAAAGTTGTAATCGTTCAACGAGTAAGTTTGGGTTATTCCAGTATCTTACATCCACATACGGCAACAAAGACTTGTAGATAACATCAAGACTACGTGCAGTCGGAAACAGCTTAGAAATAAACTCACGATACTTGTAACTCTTATTCGCATTTACAGCTTCTGTTCTCTTGTAATTACGTCGTGTTGCGTCAGGAGCAAAAATTATTGCTATATATTTTTTAAGATCATCTTGTAAAATTATATCCTTGTCAGGTATTTGTGAGAAAAGAAGTTCTAAGAGTCCTTTCGTAGGTTTATAGGTAACACCTTTTACAATGAGTTTGTTGTTATTAATCTTAATATTTGAATTTCCTATCCAGAAACAGTCATCTTCGTAGCGAATACCGTACGTAGTGTCAGTTTGTCCTGTAAAAAGTTTTTCTATATAAGCACTTAGTTGTGCTTTTAAAGAGAGATCCACAGGTATCTTGAATAAAAGTTCTAAACTGATTGCGATACTCTGGTGTTATCATAAACTCAGACAAAGATGGTAGATTTTGCGTCGATGTAGTAGGTGTTTCAGCAATAACATCTGTAGTTAAAAACTCAACACGCTTAGATGGTGATGTATCATTAAGTTCTTCTTCTTCCTTATCTTCCTCTTCCTCTTCTTGATCTACATCCTGCTTCTTCTCTTCCTTATCTTGTTCATGCTTTTCTTCTTCTTCATGCTTCTCTTTATGATACGATGATTGCATAGAAGCAAAACTTGAAGTAGACTGCGGTAATGAAGTAGAATTAAAAATTTCTTTGAGTGGTGTACTTAGTTGTGCTTTTAAAAATAAATTCGTGCCTGCTTGAATACGTTTAAGCTCTTTAAATTTCCGTCGAATATTGTTTCGAGCTTGGATGATATGTTTTGTAATCTCCTTGCTAGATGTTAACATGATGATGGTTTTTAATCAAGTAGTTACTGTAATTCTGTGTTAATGCATATAAAATGATCGAAACCCATGCGATATCGTCCATGCTGTACATCACTTTCTTTATCAATAACTAAAAAGCTGTAACGGTGTAATGACCAACATTTAGCACACATACGTTTAAAGTCATCGAACGTCATATCAGTGTTAACATGATCGTTATACACATGTCGCATGTTGCGCTCATCTTGCCGAAAAAGCACAATAACATTTGCGTTGTCGCGTATCAACTGCTTAGGCACACGAGAATAGGTTTGGCACAAATAGGTGCAATCAACATATTTATGCCGATCCATACTAAAGAATGCACGAATAACGTTTTGCTGTTCTGTTGCGACATCATCAAAGATCATAAGAGAATTAGGAAGCACATCGTCTGGTGATGGTACTTGCTCATGCGAATTAAATTTAAAATATCTTATTCCATCTTTAACTAGATCGTGCATTACAGCTTGTAGAATAGTATATAGCGGTTGATTGAGTGACTTTGCAAAAACGTAAATATTCTCGAAGCGTACACCATTTACAGAAGTAATAAGTGTGAGTAAAAATTTGTTTTCCCGCATCCCGATGGGCTTGATATAATACATCGAACAGTAAAAGGAAACACCGCTCCATGACGTTTTCTTGTAGTTCTACTAGAACTAGGTAAGAGATGTGGTACAATGTCGGTAACAGGTAGTGTGTCCTGCTGCTTTATAATCTTCATGATAACTGAATCATAAAGTACGTAATAGTAATATATATATATATTAAGCGAAACAAGAGGTAACGGTTAGTTTATGATTTGCTCTTGACTAGTAAAGTCGTGTACAGCATGGTGAAACAACGACATCCAAACGATATGAAGAAGAAGAAAGTAAAAACTGTTGGATGGAAAGATGTTATAATGGCTGCGCAAAAAGCTATTCAAGGGGAATACAATCGTCGTGTAGCTATTACTAAGGTATTACGCGCAGCAAGAGCGAGAATTTCTCCAAAGTGCAGAGCAATATTTTGTAAACGTGCACGAATTATTCCTGTACCAAAACGAGGAGGATTTCTTCCTGCGCTGTTTGCTGGCTTAGCAGCTTTAGGGTCATTGCTAGGTGGTGCTAGTGCTGTAGCGAGAACTGTCAAAGCTGTAGAAGAAGCGAAACAACAGTCGAAAGAGAGTGAACATCATAACAAGACGATGGAGGCAATTGCATTACGAGGCAAAGGTGTGAACATGAAGCTAGCGCCATACAAGAAAGGGCTTGGTATCTACATTTCTCCAAAAAACGTCTACTGAATGCACTGCCACATCGAGCTCTAACGCATGATGATTTTTTTACGTTTGCTAAACAACTAGGAATTCATTATTTTCGAGGAGTGTATATGCGCGATCAACTACCAGCGCGCCCACGTGAACGTGAAAGTGCCGTAATTAACTTGGACAACAGTCGTGGACCTGGAACTCATTACGTTGCTCATGTAAAACGTAAATCTAAAGTATGGTATTTTGATAGCTATGGAGACTTACCTCCTCCTTTTGAGCTCATACGTTATTTCATAAGCAGTGCAGACATTGTTTACAATAAAAACCGTGTGCAAAACTTTAATACACGCATGTGCGGACGATTATGTCTTATGTTCTTATATCAAACCCAGATAGTAGAGAAAGGCCTTTAGTGTCTACGTGATGACGAACAGTGGAAGAACGTTTGTTGTACGTGGAGAAGGACCTGAAAAAACCGTCTATTTTAAACCGCCAATCGAACTTGGCTATCAGCCGCATAGTCTTGGACTAGTATCGTTTGAAAGCTACAATAAAATCTATAATGTGCGTGATGGTGTAAACAAGTTCTATTACGATGAGTATGTGCTAACACTGCCCTCAGGTAGTTATTCAGTAGACGATATTCATGATTATAATGAAAGTACGTTAATTGATCAGTTTGGAGAAGATAGTTTTAGTAATCATAATTACAAGTTCTCAATCACTATCAGCAACATTACACATAAATGTGTTATTGAATCATCATGTAAGATTGACTTCAAATCACAACCTGATTCGATTGGACCATTGCTTGGATTTTCATCGAGGGATTTCCTACCGAACTTACGTTACGAGTCTGATCAACCTATAACACCCTTCGATGATTATAATGTGAACATTACTTGTAATATTATTACAGACTTGAATAGTAATCTACAACCTTCACACGTCCTGCAGGACTTTATTGTTACAGAGGAACGTGGATATACTATTTGTGAGAAACTAGCAGTAGTTCTTTATCATCCCGTGTCTGTAAAACACATTAACAACATTACTCTTAGACTTGTAAATAAACATAATCAGCTTCTTCATTTAGATCGGCACGCGGACGTAGCTTACAAACTACATCTTAAACCAGTATGAAAAACATCTATAAAACACGGTGTACATTCCGAAGACATACTACATGTGTGCAGAGACTCATCGAGTTAACAGATACCCATAAGCAAATACTCCAAGATTTAGGATATACACTACAACAGAATGGAAGAAATGCTAGACGTTACGAATACAGTAGAAACTCGTGAAGGTGTAGTACGAAGTGAGCTTCATTCCTATCAACCTTTTACGTTTGGATTAAATAACAATGATGAAATTCATTTTATTATTAATCAGCAAGATGTATACACCTTACCACACGAAAGCTACCTCTATATTGAAGGACGACTAGAAAAGTCGGATGGAAGTGGACCTAGCACTTCACAACTAAACAACCATACTCTAACTTTTCTCTTTTCTGAAGCGCGATATATAGTAAATAATGTTGAAATAGATCGAACGAAGAATGTTGGTATTACAAGTGCAATGAAACTCTACCCTTCTTTCTGTGATGAAGAAAGTAATCTTTTGTGGATGGCTGGATGGTGTCCAAAAGCTACTAACAACTGGATGATTAATGAGGATGGAACTTTTACGGGTATGTTATCACTGAAACATATTTTTGGATTCACAGAAGACTTTACACGTATTATAATCAACGCAAAACAAGAGCTTATCCTAATCCGTGATCGAAGTGATAACAATTCTCTTAAAGCAGTAGAAACACCAGTAGAATAGAAAATTACACTTAATCGTATACTGTGGAGGATTCCACATGTAACTTTATCTGATTGTGAAAAACTTCGATTGCTCAAGATTGTAGAAAATGATAAACCATTACCTATACGTTTTCGAAGTTGGGAACTGCATGAATATCCTGTGTTACCACCTACAAACAAGCATAGCTGGGCTGTTAAAACATCACGTTTTACTGAGAAGCCCTTGTATATTATTTTTGGATTTCAAACTAATCGTAAATTCAATCACGAAAAAGATAGCTCACTGTTTGATCACTGTAAATTAAGACACGTTAGACTATATCTCAACGGAATTACGTATCCCTACGAAAACATAGATATTAACTTTGAGAAAAATAAGTTTGGGATGCTCTATGACATGCTTTGTAGATTTCAATCATTGTATTATCAGAAAGAAGATCGTCCGCTATTTACACCTCAAGAATTTAAAAATAAAGCAGCGATTGTTGTTATAGACTGCTCTTATCATGAAGAATCTATTAAAGAATCTCCAGTTGATATTCGTTTAGAATTTGAAACATCTGAAAACATTCCTGCTAACAGAGCAGCCTATTGTCTTATTATTCATATGAGTGATGTTACTTACCATCCGCTAACGGATATTGTTACCAGACTATAAATAAGAATAGCTCTTTATCATTTACATTAGTGTGTACTTCGACATCGTATGCTATGGAACAAACTGTAAATGTGCGTGCTGTTTGCATGCTCATACGCAACATCTTATTTATCTTACACGAGTGAGTGAGGCTATTAAGATGTTCTATAAACATAGATCGTCGATGCCGAAACATCTTATTCAATACTTACCACCAGGATTGTTATCTACGTACGCTGCCTCTTACGTACATAATTTTTGGGATATCCTTCCTCTACTCAGTAAGATGTCGATCGAAGTAGCTTTATGCAGAACTTGTCAACGACATTACAAGCATCGAGGAGAAAATGGTGATGATGATAGGGATGGACCAAATCCGAGGATTGAACACTGTACACAGTGTATGAATGAACTTTCTCTAGTACGTCATGATGATGATGATGGTTCCGAAAAGGAATAACAACAAGGTAAGAAGTGTATCTTCTCTGTAAAGCGTAACATACTTAGTATAATATATTTCTAAATGTTTTGTTTAATTTGAATGTTGCAGGCGGCATACTGCAAAACGTTGTTAAGAAGCATACCAACCTTGTCAGCAGCAAAACGAACACTGTTGTAGTACATTGTAAATAAATATTTGATCGCATTCAAAATGTTGTACTTATTGCATTCCTTTCACCTACTTACTCTTAAGAAAGCGATCAAGTCTAAACATGCACAATGACGTCATCACTGCAGCACGTGCTTACTCTAGATTTCCCGATGCATGTTTAAACTTGTTCGATAAAGCTATGCCTTAACAGAGGAAGAGGCTATAACAGCCACCGCCATCTTGTGTCGTAGGCACCTAAGTGCTAATTAGCGATGTGGTACCCGTAAAGATAGCAGCACGGTGCTCTGTTGAATAAAGATGGCTGCTGTCGAATAGAATTTTTCGCCACCACATTTCAACTAAAGAGTGCAGCACCGAGGTAAGCGATGTAAAATAGCGGTAGCTGTGTTGATTAAAGATGGCAGCTTGTCAAATAGAATTTTTCAAATTATCCGCCATTACATTTCAACTAAAGAGTGCAGCACTGAGGTTTGCGATGCAAGATGTCGGATAACAGCTTGTCAAATAGAATTTTTCAAATAGTCCGCCTCAAAGGTAAGTAGCTAAAGAGGGCAGCACTAAGGTTTGCGATGCAAGATGGCGGATGACAGCTGTGACGTAGAAATTGTCCACTACTACGATAAAGTGTGCAGCACGGTGCTTTTTGACAGCTGCCATCCACCATCTTTAATCAAGAGAGCACCGTGCTGCCGTGTTGCAGGTAATTTCACCAGCTGTCATCCGCCATATTTAATCTACAGAGCACCGTGCTGCCCTCTTTATGGCACGTAGTAGCGGGCAATTTGAAAAGTTCCGTCAGCTGTCATCAACCATCTTTAATCAAGAGAGCACAGTGCTGCACTCTTTAGTTGAAATGTGGTGGCGGCAAATTCCACGTGCTCTTGTTTGGAAACAAACCCACATGCTTTTTAGACAGCTGTCATCCGACATCCTTAATCAAGAGAGCACCGTGCTGCACTCTTCAGCTACTTACATTTGAAATGTGGTGGCGGCAATTTGAAAAATTCTACGTGCTCTTGTTTGGAAACAAATCCACGTTTTTTGTCAGCTGTCGTCCGCCATCTTTAATCAATACAGTGCTGCTATCATGCGGGCAATTTCGTCAATTGTCATCCGCCATCATTAAACTACAGAACACCGTGCTGCCCTCTTGCGGGCAATTTCGTCAGCTGTCATTCGCCATCTTTAATCTACAGAGCATCGTGCTGCCCTCTTGCGGGTAATTTCGTTAGCTGTCATCCGCCATCTATAATCCACAGAGCACCGTGCCGCACTCTTGCGGCAATTTCGTCAGCTGTCATCCGCCATCTTTAATCAAGAGAGCGCAGTCCCGCACTCTTTAGTTGAAATGTGGTGGCGGCAAATTTCACATCCGCCATTTTTAATCGAGAGAGCACCGTGCCGCACTCAGCAGCACTGAAGTTTGCGATACGTTGTTGTCTGTCAAAAAGCACGTGGCTGTCAAAAAGTACGTGGATTTGTTTACCGATTCAAATCTCGCGCTAGTTAGGTTAAGTTGGTAGCACTGAGGTTTAGGCCCGTCAAGATGGCAGCAGTGAGGTTAGCGATGCGTTGTTGCCTGTCAAAAAGCACGTGGCTGTCAAAAAAGCACGTGGAGTTGTTTACCGATTCAAATCTCGCGCTAGTAAGGTTAAGTTGGCAACACTGAGGTTTAGGTCCGTCAAGATGGCAGCAGTGAGATTAGCGATGCGTTGTTGTCGATGACAGCTGTCAAAAAGCACGTGGCTGTGTTTACAAATTCAAATCTCGCGTCAAAATTCAAATCTCCCGCCAAAATTCAAATTTTCCTCGGGAGGTGGAGGCCTCTCCCGAGAGCCGGAAGTGGAGGTGGTGCCCAAACTCTCCCATTATACTACTGTCGGTATCATACGTGGCGTGGACAAGCATTTGACAGATGCGGACATACTCAAACACTAAAATCCGTTAAATCCGTTCAAAGGCTACATTGCAAGGTTGTTTAAAATGATAATATTGAGTACATACCAACAGAACTGGTCAAAGCGTTTTTTCGCCCACGAAACCTACCTTGGCAGTTCTCCTTATATAGCGTTTATTTAGAAGTCGAACCATTTATCTCTTCCCCAATCATCTGTAAGGAATGTCGGAGATATGGGCACACAGAACGACATTGCAAAGCTCAAGTCTATAGATGTGGTCATTGTTCAACGCAACATGCCACGAACCAGTGTATGGAACAGATCCGGAAATTGCAAAGGGGAACATTCGACCGGAACCTTTGCGTGTCCGGAACATAAACATCCACAACTATTGAAAAAATTATGAGTATTGAACGCATTTCCTTTCCAGAAGCAAAATCCAAAGTCGCACCCGCTATTTATTTTCCTGATCAACATCCACAATATTTCCCCCCTCCCTCCCGAAAATCTCATTCCCCTCCTATAGAGAATCTCCGAAAAAAGAAGTTCACATAAGTACTCATGCAATCGCCTAGACCCCCGAGATCAGAATAATCCTCCTGCGCAACCCGCTACCGTCCCACCAACCTCACAGCTACAACCCTCTACATCTGCTACCAGTAATATAAGCAATAACGCTTCGATATCGCAAAACGACCACCCAGTACGCCGTCAGAAGGATCGCCTTCAAAAGGAAATACAGCAAATTATTTTCTTCTATTACAAACCTTAGGAGATAACACACGTCGTATACCAATTACGCGATCGTCTATTCGATTTCTTTAACTATTGTGATAAATATCGTACAATGGAATTCTGGCAGCGTGATTAATAAAAAAATATGAACTTCAATTAATTATTAACAAAACTTTTGCACATATTTTTGCAATACAGGAAACATGGTTTATAGCCCAAACTAATTTTTCTCTCTCAGGTTATAATATTGAACACCATGTTGGCCCAGGCTATGGCGGGGCCGCAATATTAATACACCATACCTTACCTTATGAAATCTTATACATTCCCTTTCACATCCCAAATACATTTCGTGTCAGAATTACTCAATGGTCCCATTTTTTACCCTTGGCTTATATCATAACCACGCGGCATGGAAAAGCATTAATGATACCCCTAGAGCTTCGCAACATCGTGCTTTAATTATTCATAACGATGGCTCCTCTACGAGAATATATTTGCCCGGATCCCCTCCCAGTGATGTTGACGTAACTTTAAGCCGTTACTGCATGGCACCTATTATCACGTGGCATACTTTATCGGAACACATACGCTAGTGACCACTTCCCTATCATGATTACATATGGTGTTGGAATGCCACTGCACACTCCCCGTACTCTTGTGTATTCGAGTAACGTTCGATCTTTCCGAAATTTTGATAATCAGACATATAGCTCATACTTTAATCATCATCATCGACGCTTACCAGGTCCCAATTTAACGTATCATTCACTTTTAACACTTTTGAATAATTATATTGATTTTTTTTCATCCATGCAAACCATTTCTCCCCCCCCCCCCCCGTCCTTTTCAGTATATACACTCACTGTCCCACCAACTTATATAGTTGCGCAAAATATTACTCCAAAAGTACCGTAAATCCTTAACTCGAACAAGTTATTTACGGATAAAACACCTCATTGCTCGTACCAAAAAAATTTCAATAATAAACGACGAGTCGCCTGGAGATCGTTTATATCCTCCCTCACTACTCATAACTCCACCATTCAGTTATGGAGTGCAGTACGAATGCTGACACGCCCATCACAACACATAACACAACAGGCATATTATCTTCATTTCTCAATTCCATTACCCCGGATTATACTGAGCCGACTATTCATCCCACTAGCAATACTCTACTTTGATGCAATCCACTCATTACGTGAATTATAATCAGCCATTCTTACTGCATCCAGTTCTTCTCCCGGCCCGGATTCCTTCTCGAGCACAATTAGTCCTTCTTCAGCTCTACAACAATATCTTACTTACTACTCACATAACAGTTGAATGGAACGACTTGTTCATAATACCCATCCTAAAACCACAAAAAAAAATACTAAATGACCCTGAGAATCACTCCTGAGTTCGTGTATACGCAAAACTTTTTAAAAATTCTCATGCAACGTCTCCTTTGGACACTAGAGTACTATAATCTCCTACCTAAATATCAATACTCGTTTCTCAAAGGACGAAGTACACACGGTCCAACTCCTAGCAAGATATCATAAAGACAGCACTATTGCAATATAATGAGCGTCTATCATTACATCTCCTGTGGAACAAGCTTGGCGAAAGAGGCTCCCCTCCTAAGTTCTTATTTATCTCACAACAATTATTTAGCTATCGTTCGTTAACAGTTAAGTACGCCCATCACTAACTTCCTAGTCGTCAAACATGGAACGGTTTACCACAGGGCGATATATTAAGCTGCCTACATTTTGCACTTTATGTTTGTGATCTAGAACAACTTATCACGCAATCAGCCAGGGTTTTAGCTTATGAATATGACCTTGTCATATACGCCTCTCATGACTGTGTAGATGAAAACAGAACACTACTGACACAAGTAATAACATGGCTTACAGCTTTCTATTACTAAATGTGCTGCTATGATATTTACTGATAAACGCACCTACGACCACTCTCCTATTACTTTTAATGGTTTTAATATTCCTTTTACAACTCATCATAAATATCTTGGGATACTCTTCGATCAAAAGCTCACTTGGAAGCGACATATCACTACTTTATACCATAAAGTTGATGGATATCTCATAATCTTTAATTCAGTCACAAGGCGCCAATGAGGAGCGGATCATACAACAGCATTATCTTTATATCGTTCAACTATGCCTTCCTACATGGATTATTGTGCTTATATTATAGATACTGCACCTTTAACACCTCTCACGCATCCTAATACATTTCAGTATCAAGCTTTACGCATTTGTATTGGAGCCCTTAAGACTACCCCCGCTAATGCCCTTCTGGTAGAATCAGGTGAATATCCACTTTCGATTCGACGACAAATGCGCGCCAAGAAATATATTCTTAAATGAGTCACCCTTTCGATTTCACCCTTAATACCGAATTTACAACTTCTACAGGAATATTACAACAATCACGCCCCTCGCTACGGACGAGCCCGTGCAATATTCTATGCTTATATAACCCTACTAGGTACCGACCCCTTCACTTCCCATTTATAATTCTTCATTTGCAAGTTTACATTTTATTCCTCATAATAAAATATCCTCAAAATCACATTTTTAGCACCCACATCTAATTAGTTCTTCCCACATCCACGTAAAAAAACAGCAAATATCCCTTTCTGCCCGTGGTGTAGATATCTATACTGATGACTCGAAAACTTCTCAGGGCGTTGGAGCAGCTTTCTTCGTTTCGAACACCCTTACAATTGAACGCTATCATTTACCGACTATTTTTTCAATATATTATGCTGAATTGTTCCCAATCCTTCAAGCCTTAATTTATACTAAACAACACTAGTTTTAAAAAATAACCTTTTACACCGATGCTCAAAGCGTTTTACAATCCTTACCTTCATGCAAACCCTCCTCAAACTGGTACCAACGCCAAATATCTTCTGTATCAACTAGAATAAGCCAGAGTATCTAACGTCGGTATGGATTCCCGGGACACTCACCTGACATAATAGGAAACGAACAAGCAGATTTTGCTACCAAAGTCTACAGCCATCTACAGGTCACCCCTCTCACAGTAGCTATACCGCCCATCGATTTCTATCCTCTTCTCAAAGAGACCGCATACCGTACGTGGCAAGTAGAGTGGTGTCAATCTGCATGTACTGAAGGAAACTTCTATTATCAACTACAACCACATATCTAACTTAAACCATGGTATCTGACGGGTTCATATTCACGACGACACATCACTAACATCATACAAGTAAGTGTGTTAATCAATCAATCACTATTGTTCTGAATTCAGGACATGCCCCAGGTGGCAGATTCTCTATATGTTGTTTCCCTAGCCTTTTCTTAAATTATTGCAAAGAAATTGGACATTTATTTGACGTCACCCTTGGTAAGTTATTCCAATTCTTAACTCCCCTTCCTATAAACGAATATCTGCCTCAATTTGTCCTATTGATTTCCATCCTTATCTTCATTTTGTGATCGTTCCTACTTTAAAAGACACCACTCAATAGTATTCGTCTGTTGATGTCATTCTACGCCATATCTACACTGACAGCTCGGATCATACCACTTAGTCCAGCAGCTCATCTACTTTCTCCCAACTCTTCCCAGCCCAAACTTTGCAACAGTTTTGTAACGCTACTCTTTTGTCGGAAATCATCCAGAACAAATCGAGCTGCTTTTCTTTGGATTTTTACTGTTCTTGAATCAGGAAATCCTGGTGAGGGTCCCATACACTGGAACCATACACTAGTTGGAGTCTTATAAGAGACTTACATGCCCTCTCTTTACATCCTTAGGCCCATGAGCTAGATGCTAAATAACAAGCATCATCATCCTTACTACAACCCCTAAATACCCTCGTAATCATGTGCAGACTTCTGTACCCTTTATATACAATCATATTTACGGTATGTGATTATCCCAATGAAGATCTTTCCTTATATTAAGACCTAGGTACTTACAATGATCCCCCAAAGGAACTTTCAAGCTATCAACGCAGTAATTAAAACTGAGAGGAATTTTCCTATTTATGAAACTCACAACCTGACTTTTAACCACGTTTATTATCATACCATTGCCTTCTGTCCATCTCACAACATTATCGAGGTCATTTTGAAGTTGCTCACAATCTAGTAACTTATTTATTACTCTGTACAGAATAACTTCATCTGCAAAAAGCCTTATTTCTGATTCCACTTCTTTACACATATCATTGATATATATAAGAAAACATAAAAGTCCAATAATACTGCCTTGAGGAATTTCCCCCTTTATCATTACAGGAACAGATAAAGCTACGCCTCCACTAATTCTCTGAGTTCTATATTCTAGAAACATAGCCCCCCGCTCAGTCACTATCTTGTCTAGTCCAATTGCACTCATTTTTCCAGTAGTCTCCTATTATCTACCCTATCAAATGCCTTAGATAGGTCAATCGCGATACAGTCCAATTGACCTCCTGAATCCAGGATATCTGCTATATCTTGCTGGAATCCTACAAGTTGAGCTTCAGTGGAATAACCTTTCCTAAACCCAAATTCTCTTCTATAAACAAACCCCATGGCACTACAGCCCTTGAAGGGCCTTTGCCTACCAAGCGACCGCTGCTCATCCCGAAGGCCTGCAGATTACGAGGTGTCGTGTGGTCAGCACGACGAATCCTCTCGGCCGTTATTCTTGGCTTACTACACCGGGGCCGCTACCTTACCGTCAGATAGCTCCTAAATTCTAATCACGTAGGCTGAGTGGACCTCGAATCAGCACGCAGGTCCAGGTAAATATCCCTGACCTGCCAGGCAATCGAACCCTGGGCCTCCGGGTAAGAGGCAGGCACGCTACTCCTACACCACGGGGCCGGCGCCTTCTATCAAACCCGTCACTCATTTCGCAAAAATGTCTAATATAATCAGAATGAATGCTTTCCCTAAGCTTACTTGCAATGCATGTAAAATTGACTGGTCCGTGATTTTCAGCTTTATGTCTGTCACCCTCTCCTTTATACACAGCGGCTACCATAGCAACTCTCCATTCATTTAGTATAGCTCCTTCAACCAAACAATAAACAAATACTGTAAGTACTTCAGATATGGTACTCTATCCCAATCCATTGTCTTTAGTATATCCACCGAAACTTTAGCAATTCCAGCTGCTGTTATAGTTATCAACTTTTGTATCTTACTGTAAATGTCATTGTTGTCATAGGTAAATTTTAATACTTTTTTAGTATTAGTCACCTCCTCTATCTGGACATTATCTTTGTAATCAACAATTGTTACATACTGCTGACTGAATGCTTCTGACTTTTGAAGATCCTCGCATACACACTCCCCTTGTTCATTAATGATTCCTGGAATATCCTTCTTGGAACATGTTTCTGCCTTAAAGTACCCATACATAATCTTCCATTTTTCACTAAAATTTGTATGACCGCCAATTATGCTTCCCATCATGTTATCCTTAGCTAGATTTGATTTCCTAGTAAGTTCCTTCAATTTCTCCTTACTTCCACAGCAATTTTAACTCTATTTTCTTTCCTACCTGCACCTCCTTCTTAGTCTTTTTACTTCTCTGTTACCATTTCCTACCACCTTTATAGGCACAAACCTATTTTCACATTCCTCAACAATTGCTTTAAACCCATCCCAGAGTCCGATTACATTTTTATTTACCGCTTTCCACCGTTCAGTTACCCTTTTAAAACTCCTTCATGCCTGTATTTTTCAGCCATATGGTACTGCCTTATAGTCCTAATTTTAATGTCTTCCTATCTTTCACATTTATTTTTAAGTACCACAAAACAGCTTCGTGATCACTAATACCATTTATTACTTCGGTTTCTTTATAGAGCTCATCTGGTTTTACCAGCATCACATCCAGGATATTCTTCCCTCTAGTTGGTTCCATCACATTCTGAATCAGATGCCCTTTCTATTATAACTTATTTGCCATTTGTTGGTCATACTTCCTGTCGTTCGCATTACCTTCCCAATTGACATTTGGTAAATTGAGATCACCCACTACTATCACGTTCCTTTCCTTATCGTTTCCCACATAGCTGATTATCTTATCAAATAATTCTGAATCAGCGTCTTCGCTACCCTTTTGCGTTCTGTACACTCCAACGGCATCAAGTTGCCTATTATTTTTACAAATGAGCTTTACACCTAGAATTTCATGTTTGTCATCTTTAACTTTTCGTAGCTTACAAATTCTTCTTCTACCAGAATGAACACTCCACCTTCTACTGTTCCTATCATATCTCTACGATACACACTCCACTTACGTGAGAAAATTTCTGTATCCATAAAATCATTTCTCAGCCATGATTCAACTCCTATTACAATATCTGGTAAGTATATATCTATTAAATTACTGAAGTCGATTCCTTTGTTTACAATGCTTCTACAGTTGAGCACTAACCTTTTTATGTCATCCGTACTTGATTTCCATTGTGATAGTACATATATCACACCCCCGAATTATATGTAGAAGTTAGAGAGATTATTGTCAGTATTCGATTTATTATTATTATTATTATCATTATTATTATTATCAGTATTTCATTTGTATATTTTGCCATTTATATTGGTAAGCTGGAAGATATCCACTTATGTAGGTATGAGTAATTTGTTTTGCACGAGTGGAAAAACATTGCTTTAATAACTCTGGTAATTTGATTGAGTCATGTGGCTACCAAAGTGTTTGTTGTGATGTACTTGTGTCGGGATATTCCATGAGTCATGTATATATCCCAGCCTGATGAGATGAGCTTGTTGTTGTATTAGGGAAGTACGTTGACTCATGTAATAAACCCCAGAGTTTGTTTATCTCTTGGGAAAAAGGAGAAGTACAGGGCTTGGTCTTGACTAGAGATCACTCATGATTGGCGGGCAAGCACCAATCCAGACGTATCATCTGAGAGGAGGGGGATGTTGATGTCTATAAAGGTTGATCATACGGCGGCAACCGGGGTGATTGTAAAGGAACGAGAAGGAAGATAACTACAACCAGTGACACTGTATGAAGGAACGACAACTGACACACTGTACGGGAAGGAAGTGGTGCTGATACACGGTACTGGAGTGACACGGCTGCAATGGACTGGACTTCAAACGTTCGTGGAGCGTAGTCTTGTTATGTTCGTGGAAAGTGGCTGATTGTGGAGAGTGCTTGCGCATTAAGTATTGTAGTACTTGTGGAGGTCTGGCATTATATGTTGGTGAAAGCTATCTCAGACTTTCCATAATTTATGTTGAGGATCGACAGACGTGTGTATATATCTTTACAACAAGTGTTAAAATATGTGAACACAGTAGTACAAGGTACAGTATCTGTGTGATGTGATAACTGCCGATTATGAGAATCGGTAAGTAGAATTGATATAGAGACAGTGAAGGGTATTTATCTTCATACATGTACATTGTTCATCGGACTATCTACAAATGGTAGCTTAGTTCTCGCTTTCGTTTTTCCACGATTTTCATTATTGTTGTTGTTGTTGTAAATATGGAGTCTTCTAGCAATATTTTATGTGTGTATTATATGTATAATGTTGTATGTTGATGAGGTGCTCATGCACGGAATTTGTTAAGAATATAGTTAGCTATTTTAGAATCAGTGTTATTGATGAACCTAGGTGCAGTTCCTACCTAATTAGTCGTTTTCAGGAGGTTAGGTAAGGCCTGCAGCAGATGTACCAGTACGCAGCATTATGTACACGCCCTAGGATATACAGTTTACCATGCTCTTATCTAAATTCGAGGGATCCATTCTGGTGAACTCTGGCGCCCATACTACGGACAGTTCGGTTAACTATTTTTATTACAATAATTCAATTAAAGTATTTTATGAAGCTTTTGAATATTTTCATTTAATTATTTATATTTTATTTTTTATTACTATTATTTATTTGGTAGTCATCATAAAGTTACAATTGGCTTCCCAACGTGTGGCTGAATGATTGGTACATCTGTTAGGCTTATAAGCGTAGGTGCACTTGTCAGGTGTGGTTGGAATTCTGCAAACTATGTCAGTGAAGTGTTTTATATGTTTCATGTGTATTTTGGAGTATGAAGAAATGTTGTAGCGAGTCCAGTATTATAAGACTGAGAAGTAGAGAGGTTGTTAAAGTTGTTGGTACTATGAATCAGGATAAGAGAAGTCAAAAGAATTCCACCACATTGAGTTTATCGAATTTAAGTGAGAGTAGCGAGATGGCTGATAGTAGGAAAGATCAATCGGCAAAGATAGGTGAGGAACTGAGTAACCCGTCTCAAACTCAGAATGTAGGGGATCAAGGAGCGACCGTAACTCTCAGTATGCTTCAATCACTATTTAATCAGTTCAGTAAAGAGTTGAAGGGTGAATTTAACAGTAAGAGTGATGTATTGTCCAGTAAAATCGATAATAATAATGTTGAACTGTCCAGTAAGGTTGATAGTCAAAGTAAGGAGTTAAATTCAGTGAGTGTTGAATTGTCCAGTAAGATTGATGGTCAGAGTAAAGAATTGAAGAGTGAATTGAGTTTTTTAAGAAATGAAATATACAGTATTAATAGTGAATTATATTCAGTTAGTACGGAACTGTCCAGTAAAATCGATAATCAGAGTAAGAAGCAGTAGCGTAGCCAGGATTTCAGTTTGGGGGGGCCCATTTATTTTGATAGGTGACCAAACTTCCAGAGTTTAGGTGGTATAGAATACCTAAAAAGGAAATTAGTGTCCTTTTATCCAAGTAAGAGTGGTGGATTCGTGCGGATTCCGGAAGCTAATAGTAATCATCATCATCTTATTATTATTATTATTATTATTATTATTCCGTTTTTCCTACATCTGTGGGGTCACGGGTGCGAACTGTGTCGCACATGTGAATTTCTCCCTGTTTTACGGCCGGATGCTCTTCCCGACGCCAACCCTGTTGTGTGTTTCTTTGGTGCCTGGTAGTGTAGTATTGTAACGTTCCAGACGTCACAGTGTAATTATGTTAATTTTATTATGTGTAATTAATTCAGGAATTTAACGTCATTATATTTATCTTGGTATGTAATTTTATTATAATTCATGTTTGATCATTTGCTCACTATGATTTCATTACTTTGTAACTACAACTTGTAAACGAGGGCTGAATATCCCTGCCACAGCAGACTTCTCTGGCTGGCAAAGACGTAAGTGCCTGCGATGTTCTTTAACCCTTGTTGCTACTTTCCTACATGTTTGGCCTACATAACCCGATCCCCAGGAGCAAAGAATCATATATATTCCAGCGCAGTTTAAACCAATAGGATCTTTGACAGATCGCAAACAATTGCCTATGGTGATATTAGGCTTAAAAATGGTCTTGATATTGGGCTTTCTGAGAATATTGTAAATCCTATCCGTGACAGATTGCACGTATGGCAAGAAGGCCAGACTCAAAGGACGAGAATCACGTGACAATCTGTCTTTTGGCTTAGGATGTAGCACTTCGTCAATCTGTTTCCTTGAATAGCCATTGCTCAGAAATGTTCTGGTTAGGAACTCAAGTTCACCGTGTAATTTATCCTCCTCACAAACCTCCCTTGCTCGGCTGATAAGAGTGTTAAGCATAGACGACTTTTGGCAAGGATGGTGATGAGAGGACCCATGAAGGTATCTATTAGTATGGTTAGGTTTACGGTAAACCGAATGACCTAAAGTTCCATCTGATTTCTTAGAAACCAAAACATCCAAGAACGGCAAACAACCTCCACGTTCAGTCTCCATGGTAAATTTAATGTTTGGATGTATGCTGTTCAAGTGATCCAAAAATATGGATAATTCGTGTTCACCATGGGGCCAGATAACAAATGTGTCATCAACATATCTCAACCAGATGGACGGCTTGAGCGTGCAAGATTGAAGGCGACGCTCTTCAAAATCTTGCATATAGAAATTAGAGATGACTGGTGCCAATGGCGATCCCATGGCAACACCATCCATGTGTTCATATATTGTACCATGAAAACTGAAATATGTGGTAGTGAAGACAAGGTGAAACAGATTAACAATGTCACCAGGAAAGATGTTATCCAACAGAGACAAGGTGTCTATGATTGGAACCCTAGGGAACAGATACACAATATCAAAACTGACTGGAATATCACCAGGAGAAACATGCAGATTGGATAAAATGCCAATAAAATGCGATGAATTCCTGATGGATGCCTCATTACCTATGTACGGCTTGAGAAGTTCTCCAAGGTATTTGGCCAGGTTGTATGTAGGGGAACCTATACTGTTAACAATAGGTCTAAGGGGAACTCCGTCTTTATGGATCTTAGGAAGGCCATAAAGTCAGGGAATGGTGGAAGCCTGCTGCCGCAAACCACGAGATCATTCGGAATCGAGCTAGCTTTAACCTTCCAGCGGGCACGTGGGCGGCAATTTGGCCGCCTTTTGGAGAAAATCGCGAGATTTTTTTTGCTAGGGGCTTTACGTCGCACCGACGCAGATAGGTCTTATGGCGACGATGGGATAGGAAAGGCCTAGGAGTTGGAAGGAAGCGGCCATGGCCTTAATTAAGGTACAGCCCCAGCATTTGCCTGGTGTGAAAATGGGAAACCACGGAAAACCATCTTCAGGGCTGCCGATAGTGGGATTCGAACCTACTATCTCCCGGATGCAAGCTCACAGCCGTATCGCGAGATTGTGCCCTTCATGGACAACTAGCCAGGCGGGACCGCCGGCTATTCTTTACTTACTCATTTTGACGCGAGACAGCGCTTTCGTACTTTTTCCAGTCGGCGCCGATCTGGCGCTGTTCAGTTGCTAAGTGGTGCGTGCCATTGTCGTTCGAGTTAGGCGGCCAGTCTGCCGCCACGCGCCCGATTGTTTTCGTGTTCTCTCACACCCGAAGGAAACATGTAAGTAAATATATTTCGCTCGTGTGTGTGCGTGTGTGTGAGTGTGTGAAAGAGAGAGAGGAACGTTTTCTTTTGTGCATAAATGTTCAAACATATTTATATTTTGAAGTTTCCTTAGTTTTCTGTGTGATTCCCTCCTTTGTCCTATTGTTTTTCTTGAATAATATTGACGCAATTGGGTCTTATTACGCGTTTCAGGGCACGATACAATGATCCTGATTCTATTCTCCGAATTCTTGATGAATTGGAAGAAGAAGAAACGAATGAAGGAGAAGATGTTTGGGACGATCCTAATGATATTGACTTCGAACCCGAAGTTATCGAAACGGACGTTCACAGCAGTGACTCTGAAGTTGAGATGTACAGGGCTGATGATGTAAGCGATGACGACCGTGATGACAGCACCCTACGTTTCTTCATTGGGAGAGATGGTGAGACATTATGGGCAAATAATCCCATGGGAAGAAGTACAAAGCAAAGGCCAAGAACTTGATAAAAACTTTTCCTGGTCCTAAAGGACAAGCTCGCCATTGTAAAACTGAACTAGAATGCTTTCTCACCATAATAAATTCAAACATGGTCGATGAAATTGTTAGACACACAAATACGTTTATTGACAGGGTAAAAGTGCAACATCCAGAAGGTCGAGAAAGAGATTTTAGAGAAACAACAAGATCGGAAATTTTAGCTCTTTTTGGTGCCTTGTTCTTGATAGCTGTGAAAAGAGCAAACCGCACAAACTTATCGGAATTGTTTACTACCAACGGAACCGGAATGATAATACTGCGGGCTAACTTCAGTGAACGCCGCTTTCGATTCCTGTTGAGAAGTCTTCGATTTGATGAAGTGAATACTAGGACTGAACGTACGGAAAATGACAAACTGGCCGCTATTCGGGAATTTCTCAATCACTTCGTTGCAAACTGTAAAAGTGCCTATTGTCTTGGCGAGTTTGTAACTATAGATGAAATGTTAGTTGCATTTCGTGGCCGCTGTAGTTTTATACAGTATATGGCCAAAAAGCCCGCCAAATATGGCCTCAAAGTTTATGCAATGTGCGATTCCCAATCTTTCTATACTTACAATTTGGAGGTCTACTGTGGGACGCAGAAACCAGGGCATTATGAAGTTTCAAATAAACCTTTTGATGTAGTAAGGAGGTTGAGCGATCCAATAAAAAATACCAACCGAAATGTGACTACTGATAATTATTTCAGTACCTACCCCGTGGCCGAATACCTACTGGAACAAGGACTGACCTTTGTAGGCACCCTGAAGAAGAACAAACGAGAAGTTCCACCCGAGTTTGTAACTGAAAATAGACATCTAGTTCCCGGAACATACCAGTTTGGATGCCAATACGATAAAAGCCTTGTATCAGTGGTTACAAAAAAGAAGAAAGTTGTGTTAGTTCTATCAACGATGCATGATGATCCTGAAATTGATCAGCAATCTGGGAAAACATTCCACATCATGGATTACAATGCCACTAAAGGAGGGGTGGATACAGGGGACTTGATGACTTCATGGTGCTCGACTTCCAGACAAACACAAAGGTGGCCGATGGTACTGTTTCATCGCTTCCTCGATATTGCTGGAATAAATTCATGCATTATATACAAAGCAAACAACGCAGAAAAAAACACTTCGCGGAGAGCATATACTTTCAATTTGGCGATGGCACTCATGGAGGAAAACTTGAAACACCGTGCAACGATTTGGTCTCTTCCAAAGGATTTGCATGTTTTCTTGGAACAGTACAGGGATAGTGAACCGACTGGAGGTTCAGGAAGTGTTTCAAGAACGCGATGTATTTGCTATCGTTGCGGGTCAAAAAAAACAACCGTACTCGTCTACAGTGCCATAAATGTGAAAGATTCGTCTGCAAAAAACATTCACAGCAAGTAGTTTCCTGTGATGCTTGCCTGAAGAACATGGAAGAGGAAGATATGGTGTAGTTGATTTCAAGGAAAGTAATTGTACTACATGACAAGTTCCTTTCATCCTTGCCGCCATTTCAATTTATTTGTTTCACTGAAGAATTGTTTTTCGCTTCTTGAAACAAGCGTAAATAACTGAACTTCCTAAATGTAGACAATATTTAGCCATTTAAAAAGTTTTTCGGGTATGTAACGGTATTATGTGTCAGACAAGACTGAATTCAGTGCTTAGGAATGTTATTTTCTCTATAATGTTTAGTTCAGGAGTGCAATTAAAAGTGCTTGATTTCTTATACTTCGAAAATACTTCCTCATTTTCATTTTCTACAGTTATAAAATGCTATATTGCGCCTCAGACGACTGAATTATTTGTTTAATTTATTATTCATGCCACTGTCCTTTTATGAGGACGTTATCAACTCTTTTAATAAAGTATATTGTGTGCTTTGTGGAAATGTATGTGAAGTAATTCATTTCAGTCTCAGATGATTCACTGCATGTAAATCGAGTACTGCTTATGTGAAAAGAAAGGGCGGCCATTTAGCCGCCGCGCGCCCGCACGCGAGATCCAGGTATGCGCGGCCGCTGGAAGGTTAAGAAGAGACGCTGTTTTCCTATCAATGGCGTTGGTAGGATCATTTTTAGCACCTTATAGGTGGGATCACTGAGAAGTTCCTCAACCTTGTTATTGTAGTCAACGGTGTTCATAACCACAGTAGCATTGCCTTTATCAGCTTCAACACCACCAAGTCCTTGTTCAATTTTAGTTGTTTAAGAGCATACCTCTCTTTAGAAGTAAGGTTAGGACGAGGGGGTTTGAAATGTCTGATAATGGTGGCGGTTTCAAGACGAATCTCCTCAGCAACATGATCCCGTAAGGGCTTTAGAGAAGCCTCAACACCACAGATGATCTCCTCCGTCAGAAGCTTAAGAGGTGAAATCGCAAAATTTAATCCCTTCTCGAGCACAGACATGGAAGGAGTATCCAAATTAGTGGTGGATAGATTAACCACTACTTTAGAAGAATATTGCTGAGGAGATTCGTCTTGAAACCGCCACCATTATCAGACATTTCAACCCCCTCGTCATAACCTTACTTCTAAAGAGAGGTATGCTCTTAAACAACTAAACTTGAACAAGGACTTGGTGGTGTTGAAGGCTGATAAAGGCAATGCTACTGTGGTTATGAACACCGTTGAACAAGGTTGAGGAACTTCTCAGTGATCCCACCTATAAGGTGCTAAAAATGATCCTACCAACGCCATTGATAGGAAAACAGCGTCTCTTCTTAAAGCTAGCTCGATTCCGAATGATGTTTCTCGTGGTTTGCGACAGCAGGCTTCCACAATTCCCTGACTTTATGGCCTTCCTAAGATCCATAAAGACGGAGTTCCCCTTAGACAGTATAGGTTCCCCTACATACAACCTGGCCAAATCCCTTGGAGAACTTCTCAAGCCGTACATAGGTAATGAGGCATCCATCAGGAATTCATCGCATTTTATTGGCATTTTATCCAATCTGCATGTTTCTCCTGGTGATATTCTAGCCAGTTTTGATATTGTGTATCTGTTCACTAGGGTTCCAATCATAGACACCTTGTCTCTGTTGGATAACATCTTTCCTGGTGACATTGTTAATCTGTTTCACCTTGTCATCACTACCACATATTTCAGTTTTCATGGTACAATATATGAACAAATGGATGGTGTTGCCATAGGATCGCCATTGGCACCAGTCATCGCTAATTTCTATATGCAAGATTTTGAAGAGCGTTGCCTTCAATCTTGCACGCTCAAGCCGTCCATCTGGTTGAGATATGTCGATGACACATTTGTTATCTGGCCCCATGGTGAACACGAATTATCCATATTTTTGGATCACTTGAACAGCACACATCCAAACATTAAATTTACCATGGAGACTGAACGTGGAGGTTGTTTGCCGTTCTTGGATGTTTTGGTTTCTAAGAAATCAGATGGAACTTTAGGTCATTCGGTTTACCGTAAACCTAACCATACTAATAGATACCTCCATGGGTCCTCTCATCACCATCCTTGCCAAAAGCGTGCTATGCTTAACACTCTTATCAGCCGAGCAAGGGAGGTTTGTGAGGAGGATAAATTACACGGTGAACTTGAGTTCCTAACCAGAACATTTCTGAGCAATGGCTATTCAAGGAAACAGATTGACGAAGTGCTACATCCTAAGCCAAAAGACAGATTGTCACGTGATTCTCGTCCTTTGAGTCTGGCCTTCTTGCCATACGTGCAATCTGTCACGGATAGGATTTACAATATTCTCAGAAAGCCCAATATCAAGACCATTTTTAAGCCTAATATCACCATAGGCAATTGTTTGCGACCTGTCAAAGATCCTATTGGTTTAAACTGCGCTGGAATATATATGATTCCTTGCTCCTGTGGATCGGTTTATGTAGGCCAAACATGTAGGAAAGTAGCAACAAGGATTAAAGAACATCGCAGGTACTTACGTCTTTGCCAGCCAGAGAAGTCTGCTGTGGCAGAACATGCCATACATAATGACCATCAAATAATTTTTGATGCAACTTCTGTCATTTGTAAAGAGAAACATTTTATTCCCAGAATCACTCGTGAGGCGATAGAAATTGCTAAACGCCCGAATAATTTCAACAAAGGTGACGGCTATATACTGAGTAGATCATGGCTACCCTCCATAGTTAACTCGTCAACATCTTTCTCCGTGACTCTGGAGGCCCTGGAATGAACTACATTTCTAACAGGGTCTATCTATCTTGAGTCTGGTTACTATGGAGTGACCGTAGCCATTTTGCTTTGTTGTTGCTCTGAAGATGATCCTGGTCGCAGGATTGAAACGCATCAGCTGGTATTTATTTATTATTACACGACCTAATATCCCCAAATAATTATCATAATATCTGCAGCAGTTATTTCATACTCCTTTTGCCCTTGTACCTGCCTGGTGAATCAAATTACATTTTGTAATGAACTGCTAGAATGAACAAGCAACAAATCAAAATGTGTACAGGAGGTCAGAAACAACGTGAAACGCTAACTTCACTCTTATGTCGATATCTCGTGCCATTGTCTTTTTATCTGCTGCTAAAGTTAGCCAATCAGATCGCTACGCGACGAATTCAAATGGGCTATACGAGGCGATGTTGCTAAATAGGGACGTGGCTTAGTCGGGCTTGAGAGCGAGCGTCAAACCTTAACACACCGTGGGTTTTAGCCAATGCCACCGTAGTACCGTAGCGTACTTACTATGGGCCGAGTGGTGGCGATTATTGTTTTAAGAGGAGCTATAACTAGGCAACCATCCTGTATATAACACTAACCAGAGAGAAAAGAAATGGGAGGGATGCGGCACTTCAAAAAATGAAGAAGTCAGCCAAAGAAAAAAGGGCCACGAAGGGCGTGAAATACCGTTGGGGTCGGAAAAGAACAAGGGTTTACCAAGTGAGGTCACGTAGAATATATGAAAGTGAGTGGCCTAACAAAAGTGAAAGCAATGCCAAAACTCAACTAAGGGTCCCGTGGTCGCCCACCCACGCTCCGTAAGTTTAGAGTCCCTGGGGCCCCTTTTTAGTCACCTCTTGCGACAGGCAGAGGATACCGCGGGTGTTATTCTACCGCCCCCACTCACAGGGGAGAGCCGAACCTATCAGCAGGAAGTCCCTCCCCTGGAAAAAATTAATTTATTCTATTGGTGCTCGCAAGCCGCTCATAAGCCACGTCCAGATTTAGATTCACTGGCTCGCAAAGCCCGTCTGAAGCCCATTTGAACATTTAACGAAAATCACTCATGACGATTCCTATAAACTTCTGCGTTATCACCCCCAGGAGATATTATAGGTATGTGGCTAGAAATTAAAAATTGGATATTTTAATGAAAAGGGGAAAGTTAGGCCTTGGACAATAAGGAAAACTGGGTTTAATTGCATAGTACAGTGGCGTTATTAGACTCATATAGTTGTAAAGTACATTATGTTTGGGCTATTTTTGTTGCAGGTAAACTGTTCGTATAATTTAGTTTGAACCACTTTTCGTAATAGACAACTGTAAATATTTTTTAAATATTGTTACCTAAATACATTATTAATAATTGCTGCCCTTATAGCAGTGTTTTCTCTTCCATGAACGTCATTTACAGCAGGTACTGGAATTTCTTCGAATGCTCTTCTTGCAGCGAACACAGCCTCATCTCTTTCAGGGACCTCGTCTACTGCATTTACAGCGATATTGTGCAAGACGAATGCTGCAACTATGATTACTGGAACACGAGCTAACTTCACTCTTAGCCCCATACTGAGACAAGGGAACCGTCTTTTCACAAACCCAAATGTTCTTTCTATTGCTGACCTGGTTGTTTTATGGGCTCGAATATAAGTTCGCTCTGCAGCTGTTTGGGCTTGAAGTACTAGAGTCAGCAGGTAACGACAACACTGATAGCCATTGTCTCCCAGGAGTATGCCTTCTTGAAAGTCGCCTGTTTCGAACTGAGCATGCACTCGTGAATTAATGAAAATATTGCTAGCGTGAGCAGATCCTGGCTATCTTGCTACGATATTTAGGGACCTGAGCCTAGCATCACAAATAACCTGAACATTTAACGAAAACCACCCATGACGATTCCTATGAACTTCTGCGTTATCGCCCCCAGGAGATATTATAGGTATGTGGGTACAATCTATAGCGCCTATAACACCAGGGAAGTTTTTGCATAAAAAAAATCACTTATGATTTTCCCCACGTCATTTTGTTGGGAAGGTATTTTGATGAACTCGTATTTCAGTGCAGCTATAAGATTAGATACGCGATGAATGGCTCAGCAGACTGCCGCTGCATCTACATGCAGTAAATCACCAACGACTAACTGAAAACTTCCCGTGACAAAGAATCTCAAAGTTAGTAACAACATGTGCATTGGAGACAAAGGTTTGTTTCTCTTGGTAGGTTTAACTAGATTATCACGCAACCTGAGTTATAGCTGTTCCATTGTATCTTTTCCCAAGCGATACCTCAGTTTAAATTTCTTATCACTTAATTCTTTCATTGGATTTCCTCTTTCACAGAAGACACGGGGAGCCCGACGAGAAATTCATCATTTTCATCATCAGAAGATATATCCGAGAAATCAGAGTAATCAGACATCTGTAAAATACGAACGAGATAAGATAATAACGGAAGCAATTTACCGAGGTTATGTTACAAAATTCTTACATTACACTGCAGTAATAAAAGAAGCGTAATGTTGCCTATATACGGACAACTATAGGTAGCAATGTGTGAGGTTAGACTTCAGTGTATTTTTTTACCATTTAACGCAAAAACACAGGTAATATTTTATTAACAATCAGCTGTTCTTGTATCTCAAGCAGAAAACAACTCCATGAACTAAGATCAAAGAGTTTGATCGGAGAAATTTCTCCAGTCAAAGTTGAACGTAGTTCGGTGGGAATTGATCTCAGAATAACTTTTATACAATACAAATGTACGAGTTTTGCGTGAAATGAGATCAATTTCGTCTCTGATCTAAGATCAAACGGTTTATACAATCGGCCCTAAGAGAAAGTAGATAAATGGCCAGAAATTTCTCGATCCAATGCGGAACCTGAAGTATGAAAAGAAAGTTGAGAGTTAAAATGAAATATTGGAAATAGGGCAAAAATCTATAAAGCTAAGTGGAAGACTCACCCCGAGCGGCCTGATGTACCGGTATGCATGGAGAGTGGCAAGGAGGAAGTGCTAGAGTTTACTGGAAGCGTAGAACATCGTTAAGGAGGGAAAGGGGCGGGTCAGGACGGAGGAGAGGAGGGGTGATGGAGGGGACGGAGTCTGGTGGGCGTGGTAGGGAAGGATAACGTGATAACGTATGACGTATAATCTGGAAAAACAAGCTGTTTATAGGGAGTTTAACACTGTTGAGAATTGAAATAAGAGAATCAAATAAAATTCTAGGCTTTTCGGAAATGTCGTTCAAATTGAGATTTGGGTTGAAGTATTGGTCGAGATGTATGTAACAGGCTTCCGTGATATCGAGTAAGGGGCCTTTGTTCAACGTGTTTAATGTTGTTAAATCTTGATCTAATCCATTAAATTTGTGTTTATAATCCTGTATATGCTGACCAACTGCGGAAAAGTATGTAGGCCTACTACATACTTGTATATCTTTGTTCATACGACCTGGTACGGCTGATGATGGTGTCCATAGACACCGAAACCGGTACTGAATAAAAATCTTGTAGTAGTAGTAGTTGTTGTTATTGTTGGAGAAGTTTTGGGCTCGATTATTTCACCAAGTCACAAAATGTATAATCGTGAAGTAACACTGATAATGCACAATCACACGCAATTATATACACGGCGAAGGGCGCGAGAACATAGTGACAAACAGAGGAAGTGCGCAGAATCGAACACAGTGGAACCAGGAGTATGTAACCTTGCCAAGATGAAAAATAAGGAAGTTTACAAAGTTTACAAAGAAATATGGGGCCGATGACCTCGATGTTAGGCCCCTTTAAACAACAAGAATCATCATCATCATCATTAAGAAATATGAAAATCATCCAGATATTGATTGATAACGTGTATTATGGCAGGAAACATATCAGTAAGCAAACAGCAGACATTGGCGGGGTGAGGTTTATGGAGACTGACAAGACGAGAAAAAAAGCCGGTCGAAAAGAATCTAACTCAGGGCATTGAAAGCATAAATGATTTGCATCAGCAGTCGGTGTACCACATATACAGGAGGAATGGATGGAGAGATGAAATCGATGTTTATACAGAGGAATGAGGGCATGATTAAAGCGAAGGCGAATAATGTTTGTTTTATGACGGCGAGAATAATTACCCGTAAGATACTAAGTATGGGGATGAATAAAAGACTGGATATTGTAATAAAAGCGACCTTTATAAGAGGCAGAATGGTTCCAGTCCTCTTGCCACTGACGATAGGCAGACTTTTTAAGTAGAGTGTAAAAATCGGGCAGAGGAACGGCAAGTTGAAGTAGCGAATTCCCTTCACGAGCAGCTCGCTTAGCGAACAAATCAGGTTGTTCATACCCATAGATATATGTGAAGACACTGCAATGGGTCGAATGAGTTTGAGATACCCGAACTTATCAAAGCCCGGGGGAGGACGAGACTCTTTCATAACCATCTAAGTACATGTACGTTTCCTGAGAGTTTCAACTGGGGAAGAGGAACGTTTAGAAGGAAGAGGTGGGAAATGATGGGAATTATTGGACAGGTCAAATGGGGCCGACGACATTCTAGCAGAAGCTTCAGAAAAGGAAAGAATTTATGTACACACATCAGTTTTTTGATAGCAGTTTGCTCTTGATGTGCGGGACAGTATGATGAACCAGCATAGTGTTCCTGTTGACAGTGAATGCAGCGGCGAATGTTTTCCTGACACTCAGATGTAAGATGATTTGACGAACAATGACCACATCGGCGTAACGTGGCCTGACAGTTTTTGATCGTATGACCATATCGCTGGCACTTGGAGCATATTATCGGAGAAATATGAAATATGAAAGGGTGAACTTCCAAATGTACTTGAAACAACGATACATGTTAGGGAAGAGTCTGAGAGCGAAAAACGATCTTTATTATTCCAGTAGGAACATATGACACTCAACAACGTTACGGTTAAGTCTCTTTATCGATTTGACCCGAACAGAGGATTTGAAATATTCGAGAATGTCAGAATCAGAAACGTTCTTTTCCACGCCACGTATAAGTCCAACGCGGAAGATATTTGAGCTGGGAATATATGCTTTGAGAGAATGAGTTTCAAGCATCGAATGGCGTTAAAAGGAATTAGTTTGAATCGCGGAACTAAATTCCACTAGTAATCTATTTCGTCCTTTGTGCGTTATACCTTTCACAAAAATATTATCATAGAACAATCACCCAAGCGCCATTGGATGTAATCCACTAATGTTTCTAGACCTCGTCGATTCCATAAAGACAATAAAAGGACCAAAATGAGCCTGCTGATAAACCTCCAACTCCACAGGAGGTGGGGGAGGTGGCGGAGTGTCATTAGACTGTTGAGGTGTTAATGGCTGCTGTAACGAATTCATATTGGAATTGAGATTATTCAAATCAGTTTGCATAGGCACAGTTTCCTCATGATCGACATTTCCATTAGAAGGGGGATCCGTTGCCTCATCTCCTCCACTATCGGTATCCATCGTCGAAGCCGACACGGACACTCACTCATAAAATCTCTCACACCACTTGTCACTAAAAGCAAACACCAGACTGCAACCAAAGAATGACCCGCTCCGTATGACACACACGGACGAACTGAATAAACATGTTGTGATCATATTAATTAACACCATACTGTGTATTGAAAAAAAGGTGGATCAATCAAATTTCCCTCTATTGAATGAGTACCAACACAACAAACATATATCGTTATATCCTTGTGAACATAGCCGACTACAGTTACAAGCCGGAGTCATGTAAGTTTGGCAACGTCCAGTGGAGGCCAAGGTGAAAGCGCGGGATCTATCCGTGCATGTTGATGTCTAGTGAACTTCGTCCCGTGTTTCATTTAATTTTTCACAGATTGGTTTGAGTATATATAACAAGATAAGTAATAGAACAAGCATACGTAGAGCCTATTATCGAAATAATGTGAAGGCTAAGCAGGGCTGAGTAGCTTTGACTGTGGAGCTGGCTTTCTAAGCCCAACTCAGTCCGGTGGTATTTGAAGGGGCTCAAATACGTCAGCCCCGTGTCGGTAAATTTACTGGCACGTTAAAGAACTCCTCCGGGACAAAATTCCGGCATCTCGGCGTCTCCTAAAAATCGTAAACGTAGTTAGTGGGCGTTAAATCAATAACGTTATTATCTGTGAAGTTGCGGACTGAATTTGGCTTATTAATAAAACGTTTCATGTATTTGCAGATGCCCAGAAAATGTTGTGTTCCCATATATCGTAACAACTAAAGCATTAAAAAAGGTTTTGTTACCTCGTTTAGGTTTCCTTCAAACGAGGAATTAAAACAAGAATGGATTTGTCATTTTAAACGGGATGATTGGGAACCTGGGAAGGATTCAGTCGTACGCATAAAACATGTCACACACGAAAGTATTTCAACGGGGTATAAAATTTGCGATAATAAAGTCAACGTAACCATACTACCACCTAAACCTAATGAGCTTCTCCTTGATGCATGTCCAATTATTTTCCCAAATTTCCAAAATATTTGTCATCGAAAAGTATTAAAAGAAAAGATCCTGATGGTAGGAGGCTGGAAATGTAGAGTAGGGTAAACAAGATGATGGATGATGTGACAACTGTAACCCATTTACTCAAAATTCACCAAGATATGAATGTCACTGTATATGTTAATAGTTATCAGGTGTTGGTAAAAGAAATTACATGTTTAACAGATGGTAAAGTATCAAAGTGGTCTCAACTAAATGCATATTTATTAAATTATGTAGGAACCCCTTTTTGTAGTGTTAGTGTTAAACGTGTACAAATAAATATATTAAACTGCTTCACAATCTCATAGAGTATCGTGAGGTAAGCAGTGAAAGCACAATCTGTGTCTTGCCTCATATTTTTAAGGGAACAATTCGAACTTTGCTCTAAGAGGGCCGGGCTGAGTGGCTTAGACAGTTGAGGCGCTAGTCTTCTGACCCCAACGTGGCAGGTTCGATCCTGGCTCAGTCCGGTAGTATTTGAAGGTGCTCAAATATGTCAGCCTCGTGTTGGTAGATTTACTGGCACGTAAAAGAAGTCCTGAGGGGCTAAATTCCAGCACCTTGGCTCTCCAAAAACCGTACAATTAATTGGACGTAAAGCAAATAACATTATTATTATTATTATTATTATTATTATTATTATTATTATTATTATTATTATTATTATTATTATTATTTTCATTAAAAGGAAAACGAGTTAGGCCCTACTCAAAAAGCTCCGTTTGGAACTGTGAAATCAATTATTTACTGTCAAGAAACTTTCAAAACGATAACTTAGAAAGAAGGTTTAGTCAGTACTTACAGCTTATTGGTTGTAACTACATACAATGTTACTGTACCTCAAGTCCTAGAAAGTGAGATGAAAATTAGGATTAAGGGTGTTCTAGGGTTGCGGTGGTGGTGGTGGTGATGGTATGGAAAAGTGAGGTTTAGCTGTAGCCAATTAGAAATGTCCGATTCTATCAAGAAGGATGTTATTGGGCTGAATATAGAAATAATAAACAAGCTAGACTCACATTTATCATGTTATTTTTTATTTGATGGGCATTTTGAGATGTCAGCGGTAATATACTGTACATTTCTGGGTATACAATAAGGACAATAGCCAGAAGGATAAGCTGTGACACTTGTTGAGGTCTCCTGCAGAGTAATGAGACAGGTGATCCCTATTTTGAAGAACTTGAGAGAGGTAGGCTAGGGGTGCCATCACATTGTATTGTGTGTATCTGCAGAACAGTGGTAGGCCTATACGAAGACAGTCTGGGTTGTGAAAATTATAAATAATCTTTTCTCTATCCTGAGCTGTTTTAGGAAGAGATGACAATCAAAGGTTCTGGTTTGAACGCCGTCATTGTGGGCGTGACAATAATGGTGCGATAGATTGTTTATTATCTTCATTTTCCAATGTTGTGTTAATAAGTGCTGAAAGCAGACGAAGAACACGAGTTATGTCAGCAGTGAGGATAAAAAACACTAAGCAGAGGAAGCTGTCAATGCTCCACAATAATCGAGCTTGTGAGTACTGTTCTTAAAGTGTTTTGTTTTTATTCATGTAACATGTGTATGTCTAACTTCATTGAATGCATTTACTGATGTGTGTGTTTCTTAGTACCAGTTTACTAAGAGTGTGTATTTATCACAATCATCGTTGTTGGTGTAAATGTAGTGAATATGGGTGAAGAAATTCAAAATTGGACACGCCCCCTTTTCTCTCGGCATCCGCTTGACAGATAGATACAGCGTTGCCAATTGCCCAAATCAACTTCACGAACAGAACAGAACAGAACAGAACAGCGTTGCCAAGCGTACATTCCGGTGCTTGTGTATGATGAAGGATGATTTTTATTAAGTTGAAAAAGGTGTATGAGGACAAAAACGAATGCAGAATTCTCAATAAAAACAAGAGTACTCTCCACATTCTCTTTCTTTTAATAAAACGTTTCACAACCTGAACGTTATGCTCTTTGCTGCCTAGTTTTGGATTCCAACGTTTTCTGGCCATGTTGTTTAGCGCAGCGCGTAGTATAAAAATTTAGTGGCGAAATTTTGTAAGGTAGGGTTTAAAAAAACCATCGTCATCAACGATTTTATCAACTTATGTAGTTTTCCTTGCTAAAAGCCAGATAGGTCTTTGTATTATTTACGTGTAATGGGCGTCAAAGATCTATGGACAATTTTGTCACCGATCAGTGAGAGGAAATCTTTGTGGGAGCTACAAGATAAAACTGTTGCCATAGACTTGAGTGGTTGGGTGTGCGATAGTCAAAATGTGGCAGAATATAACACACAACCAAGAATGTACTTGAGGTAAATGTCTATTTTTCTTTTTCATGCCCGTGTCTTTCAATTTAGGTTATGGTACCCATAAAGTATCTTTTATAAAGCTGGACACCTTCCAGTCTTTTTTATTTAAAGCACCTGAGACATTTTGTATAAAAAAGTGTACTTGCTAAAACATCACATATACTACACGTATAAGAAGAAATTTCTCCTCAATATTTACGAATCGTTTTTCTCATTTCTCCGCGATGGGTTTATCGAATAAATAAAGTTGTAGGGGGTCCGCTGTCTGTAATTTCATTTTTTCGCCATACTTTGATGTATCTGTCCGTTTTATGTCAACTCAAGATCTTATCAATGGTTTTTAGCTTTCGTGTTTGTTTGTTCCACTCTTATCGGTTAAACGTCTATGTTCTTAATATAAAAATCGCTGAATAGACTGGGGGTTTAAATGAAGACCAGAAGAGTTTTCTTTCAGTTTTCTCTAACACTATTGATTATTTATGTAAAATCTGTAGGCCTACACTATATGCAAAATCTCTCTTCATTCTAAATAGTTTTTGTTATGTACATAATTTTGTTTACTCTTCAAATGACTGAGAAAATTACTGTTTCCAACTACAGCCATGGCAATGCCTCAGTCAAGTTACGTATTGTCATTTTATCATCATTCCTATGAATTCTTCGTTTTTCTTAGGGTAGGCGAGACATGAGTCAAGCTGCCATCGTAAGGTATATTTGCGGAATACCGATGGAGGTTACAGTCTTCTGCTAATCAGAGATATACAGATCGTTGTTAAAATAATTTTGCGAGAACTAGGACAACTACCCTGCCAGCCGCATTATGTACTTCATCGCCTAAACCTCATGTAGAACATACGTTGAACTGCAGAAGATAGTGCATTTTGAAACCTGCATTATTTTTAAGAATGTCATGAATAGTTATTTGAAGATTCATAACAGGAGAAAATCAGAGGATGCATAATATTTAGTCCTAGTTCACTTTGAAAATTAATCCCACCTTATGTAACTGAACGCTGAGTCAGTCTGTCTGGTTGTCGATCCATTTGTATATTCCTAAAAGTGGAAAGCTGCTGGATTTATTTCAACCAAACTATGTATTTGAAATCTACTCATTCAGGATTGTGTTATCAGGTCATCACATGGGGTTGGGATTAATAGGACGATTAATCTCTAATATTTATTAACGTTAAGTCTATCTAAACACTGTATGTAACAGAGGTTATTTCTATTCCTCTATGCCATATATGTATTCATCATATACGGACAATAACGGAGATGCTTACGAAAAATTGGATGTTTAGTCCAAGTCCCATGGAACACTTTATGCATGTCACTTCAAGGTGGGTAACGGGTAAAACTAAAGAGCCATTTTACTGTTTTTGATAGCGAAGATATTAAGGGAAGTATCTCATCAGAGCGCCACGCCAGTGGTCAGAGATACAATATGCAACCTTCAAAGCCGGGAGAATTTCGCACAACTTCAGACTGGGAACTGTACCGTATAAATTCGGAAATCGTCCTCATTCTCTCTTGACTTTGTTCAACTTCATCATGCTTCATGTTGCCATGCGCTTTTGTAGAAAAATATCAGTTTAACATATTGTATTAAACGTGTGAATAGAGCCATGTTTCTTTGCATTCATGAAGGAAACATGTAATCTGAATATATTCCTATCTCTCTTTCCCTCCCTTCCTCCCCACCTGGATGAATGTTTTGACATTTCTTTTTATCTCTATTAATTCACAATATTATGACTATTTAAATATGTTACCTTAGCTTCTGTATCCCATTTTAAATGTGATTTTATTTTATTAAAGAATTGTATCTGACAAGTTATATAGGCTACTGTTTACAATTTTTCTTAACTTATGATTGTGCAAAACAGTAGGGCCTACAATCTTCGGACGGGGAGAGGGGGGCAGAGTAGAGATGGTGGCTTGGTGCAGGGCGATGTTCTTTGGTTGTTTCTTCATGAGAGTGCTGTTGTTGGAGACCGTTAGGTGCTACCAATTGTTGAAGGAAATGCATGTTTGTTTGTGGAGGAGACCGACACCTATTTGTTTGCACACATCCTGGTTAGTGACAATGACAAAGTGGGGGCTCTGTTTCATTTCAGCCATTGGCCCCCCTGTGGGTGGGGGCAGTAGAAAATCACACCGTTGGTATCCCCTGCCTGTCGTAAGAGGCAACTAAAGGGGGCCTCAGGGGCTCTTAACTTGAGAGCAATGAACCTACTACGCTGGCATAGCAGGGGGAGAGACGATACTCCCATGTGGCGCGTCCCAGGTGGCAGGTAGGGGGGGTCCTAAGCAGCTTGCTGGCAAACTTGAGCGAAATAAAATAGCTCTCGTAGACCAAACACACAACTCCCTGTGGGTGGGGAAGGCAGGTAAAATATACACTAAAAGGGGCGACCAAGGGATGATTGAATTAGAACCCTGAGACTACTTGTGATTAGTACCTTTATATAAGGAACACCATGGGCGGCTTTTCTTGCGATTAGTACCATCATATGAAGAATACCATGTATCTAAGTTACCTAGGAGTACCCTTATGTGAGGAACACCATGGGCCGATTGCAGAAACAATGACCTAAACGACGTCTAAATCGAGCACGATCTTTCAGTGCATATACAATGTTCAACCGATGGTTAACTAGACATCGTTTTAAGTTTCAATATTGGTTTGAAAATAGACATAGAAGTATCTTTCATGCAACTCTTTGCTTGCGCAACCAATGAAATTCGTCAGTGCGCGCACCGAATGCCAGTCAGCTGTTTGTCTTCCTACACATTACTCAAATATGACTAAGCATGAGCATGACTTGCCCACAGATGAGTATCGCTTTCGGTGGAAATGAAATCTCATAATATTATCGACACTAAAGCGGCATGCCATTGTACGGGGAAGTGTAGCTTTGATTATAGCATTGTTACAATTAGTGTAATCTACTCATAAATATGGTAGCTTCGACGAAGGGAAGATGAAGCAATAGTAATGTGTAAATAATGTGTAACCAAGTGTTTTGTACGAGCCATATAGATGTAGCTTGCATTCTGGAGATCGTAGGTTCGAAACGCATCATCGGCAGCCCTGAAGATTGTTTTTCGTAGTTTCCCTATTTTTACACCAGGCAAATACTAGGGCTGTTATGGGCACAGCTCTTCTTTCCCAGTCCTCCTCATTAAACAGTAATCACCACCATCACCACCACTTGCCTTTTCCTATCTGATAGTTGCCGAAAACTTATATGATTATATGTATAAAAACCACATACAACCTACTTTTTAGTTTTTACTATTATGCGTGTTTACTTGGCAGTAAATATAAGTGAATCCTTCCCGGTTGATGTGACAGCCCTCTGATAATCGGGACACGTAATTCTGATATGTATTTAGTCGAAGTGACCTATATCCATGGAAATTACCCCATGTGTATAATAAAATATATCGATTGCCAAGAATTGTATTGAAGTTGACAGTTACCGGACTGTCCCTTTGACAGTCTCAAGAAACAAGTCTCTTGAAAAGTGAAACCTTATTTTAAGATCTATCTCCCCGTACATATCAAATGAGTAGCTGCAATTTAGCAGTGGGCGACCCACAGAGAGGCCGTCGGATTAACCTTTCTTACTGGAATCGTCTCAACATGATAATACAAATTATGTTTCATGGTATATAACCTCTGATTGTGATTCACTCCTCTCATTTGAGGTTAAACAGTGTTCTCGGCAGTGCTTAAACATGACCGGTTGAACATTGGTTTTAGGCAGTGTCTAAGTGATAAGTAATGTCTCTGCAATGCAGCAGCCATACTTAGGCATTGTTTAACCGTAGACATTGTCTAAACACTGTTTCTGCAATCGGCCCCAGGAATCTGGGCGTTGCCTGTGGTTAGTACTATAGTGTGTATTCCACCAAGGGGGGTGGGGGCAGGCATTCGGCTGCATGGGCTAATGTCCATGTGCCGTAACGCTGCACTGGAATGTATCAGTTCCCATGTGTTCAGAATGGGTCTGCGCTACCTGTGAGTAGTAGCACTTTCTGAGAAACTCCATGGGTCAACGTTGCCTGTGATTAGTAACACTATGTGAGAAACATCACAGGTTTGGCTGGCGCCCGTGGTCAGTACCATTATGTGAAGAAAACCATGGGTCTGCGTTACCTGAGAGTAGATCCAGCATGTGAAGAACACCATGGGATTTGTTACCTGTGGGTGTTATCATAATGTGTCATACACCGTGGGTATGATTAGTACCACTACAGTACACGTGGTCTGTGCTTAATTCCACTAAGTGAGGAATACCACGGGAATACCAGTGCCCGTGATTAGTCCCACTATGAGGAAACTGACCTCCAATATTCATAAACATTGTACATGTTTTTACGGCTGATGATGACCTGGACTAAGGTCGAAACCGGTCCCATTTAAATAGGAATGTGATACTGCATTTCTTTCTTTTAAGTATTGAATAGGTTGAACCTCCTTTTCAATTATTTAATTTTTAACATCAATAATTTCAATATAGAACAATGAAAATTTTTATCTTTAAATTAATACCACCATGCGAGACACACCATCAGTCTAAGTTACCTGTGATTAGTACCACTATAGGAGGAACACCATGTTTCTGCTTTACCAGTGATTTGTACCATTCTGAGGGGCCAGTGACGTGAATTTTGGACCTCTTTAGATAATAAGCATCATCCCAGTAATTTAGACATTGTGAATTGGATCTACTGATCGTTTTTGTTTCACTATCGTTTTTTCATCATCATTCCTTTTAGATTCTAGTCATTGGATACATTTTAAAGTTTTCATTTTAATTTCATTGCACCCCGTACCCTAACTGTTAGGCCCCTTTAAACAACAAGTATCATCATCAAGTTGAGAGCACGGGTTGGCAGCTGAGTCCTCACATTGTTTTCACTTACTTGTGTCCAGCTTCTCACTTTAATCTATCCTACCCGACCTCCCTTGGTCAACTCTTGTTCTTTTCCAACCCCAACATCATTAGGTTGCGAGGTCAAGAGAGTCTTGTCTTTCTTTGGCAGATATATTCATTTTTTGAGGTATCAGATCCGTTCAGTTTTTTCTCTCTGATTGGTATTAATAGAGGATGGTTGCCTAGTTGTACTTCATATTAAAACAATAATCACCATCACACTTTTAAATTTGGAGCATGTGCTGGCAACCACGGGGCCCTTAACTGAGTCCTGGCATTTCTTCCACCTATTTATGCTAGACTCTTCACTTTTGTCTGTACTATCTGACCTCCCTTGGTCAGCTCTTGTTCATTTCCAATCGCGACGTTAATATGTATAGAGGTCTAGGGAGTCTTCCATTTTCATGCCTTTCTTTGTTTGGCCACTACCTTTTTTGAAGTGTTAGACTCCTTCCTTTTCTTCATCTGATTAATGTTAATAGAGGATGGTTGCCCAGTTGTACTTCCTCCCATCCCTACCACCACCTGATGGATTTCCTTGGATAGCAACCAAGTATCCTCTGAAGGGGGTGGGGGCTGGACTGCCTGTAGTGGCTGCCTCTTCAGTGTCCATCCAGCCTTGAAAATCTTCTGGTGTAATGGAGGATGAGGGCAAAACTGGTTTTGGCTATTGATCGATGTCCATTACCTCCCTGCATGCCAGGAACTAATGGAGTTCTCATGACTTGGAGAAGTAGCAGCCTCTGCAGCAGTTATAGAATCACTGATGGAATGCGAAAGTCTGTTGCAGCATTGGTTGAGCAACTACATCGACACACTGCTTCCAGATTCACAACTAAGTATATTTTATTTTCCACCTTGTCGATACATTAGTTGCTTAAGGCAACTTATTCGTTAAAAGTGGTACATATTTCGTATATAATTAACATTTTCAGCCACATAACACTGTTTACATGAAAAATTCATATATTGACAAAGTATCAATGCTTTGAGAGAAAGTGACCTTAAAAATAGCATAAGAAGAGCAGCAATCATCTTGTGCCATACATGATATATGGGCTCTCTTCTTCCTCTGGCCAGAGGATAGGAACAGCCCAAGGACAGACCATGTCCCGTGCTGGATGTTTTGCACTGGGAGTGCCTTTTTGAATGGAAAGCTCCATCATTTGTACCAGTTCTTGCCCGCCACACTCATCCTCCAGATTAATCTTCACTTCTCCGGATCCAGTAGGGTTTATTCTTCCTGCACGGCAAGGGATTGTCTTCTGCATGGAAAATTTCAGCTTTGGTTCTCTTTCTGTAGCTATCTTGTGAATGTGAATAAGGGATTTATACATGCTTTATGTGGCAGTATGTGTTGTTATTGCCCTCCTGTGGGTGGGGATGGTAGAATAACACTGCCTGCCGTATAAGGCAAATAAAATGGGTTCCAGAGGCATTTTGTGTAGGAGTGTGGGTTGGCGACGACGGGGCCCTTAGTTGCGTCGTGGCATTGCTTTCACTTACCTGTGCCAGGCTTTTCACTTTGATCTATCCTATCCGACCTCAGTTGGTCAACTCTTTTTCTTTTTTGACCCCAACAGTATTAGGTTGCGAGGTGTAGGAAGTCTTTTATTTCATGCCCTTCATAGCCATTGTCTTTCTTTGGCCTAAACCTTAATTTTTCCAAGTGATGTACCGCTTCCATTTTTTTCTCTCTGAGTGTTACATAGAGGATGCTGCCTAGTTGTACTTCCTCTTAATACAATAAGCACCACCATGACCACCACCACCTGTGTTGTTATTGTACAGGTGGAGCAAGTAGTTGGCTTGATAGCCCTTTAGTCTTCCAGAATGGTACTGATATTGACATTTAAAATCCTTCATGACATTTGATTCAGAAAGCACTAATTTCTATCCATAATCGCTTTCATTTAATAAACGTGAATATTGCTTGGCAATAAAACTCATTTTCCTCTTCAGACCCGAGATCAGGGAAGTTGGGATAAAAATTATTTCTGTGCTTTTATGATTTAAAAATACCTCAATAAGTCATATTTGGTGGTAAAAAGAAATATTTATTTTATTCATAAAATATACAGGATGTGCACATATGTGCATCTCAGGTCACAGTTCGGCTTTCATCTGTGATATTCTCAAAACAGTTGTTTTTCATTATGCTCAAATATACTTTGCACTTCATGCAGGTAACTCCTAAGTTGACAGAAAATGTCTGTACAGTATCTCCCTATTTATTCTTACCGATTATGGCTTAGGTGATGATGATATTAGTGCCCTTCTGAACAATACTGATGGAGAATTTTCAGATTCTAGTGTTGAGGAATAATAAATGAGCCCCTGGAGAACCTGAAATAAATCTTGATCCATATAGAAATGACTCGGCTGATCCCAGTGTTATGACGCCTTGTAGAGAATTGCCATGTGTTTATAAAGAGTAAAGGCCACCACACACAGAAAGCTACGCTAAGCTAAGCTAAGCTAAACTACGCGGTGTTATGAAAAATATCGCTCCCAATGCATTTAAATGCGATGGCACACACAGGCCACTATGCTAAGCTACACTAAGCCAAGCTAAGCTAAACTAAGCTAGACAGATCGCCAGGCAGGTGATTTTCTTGGCTGTAGCTGGCCTGGCGCATGCGCTTTTCATTTCTGAGCAGTTGGTCTGGCGGGCTGTCGTGTGTGTTTAGTCGTGTCGTGTGAGTCTCTTCTGGTAGTACTTCGTTATCTTATTACAATGGATAGCAAGCCAAAAGAAGAACGACTAATTGAGGAGGTGAAAAGATATCCCTGCCTTTATGATACGTCATCAAATTATTATAGAGACTTGACAAGAAAGGAAAACTGTTGGCAGGAAATAAGTACAGTACTTCAAATTGATTGTAAGTAGGCTACCATTTATAAATTGCCTATCTAATCACAATTTTGACAGTTCCAATTGTTTGAGAAGAATATATTTTTCACGTGGCTTTAAGTACATTATTTACAATTTAGCAGATACAGTTGAAGCACGTGTTCTGTAACTGCATGCCATATTCTTAAATATATCAACAGTCACTAAGAACGTGAAAGGTAAAATAATAACATACATTGTTTTAGGTAAAGAACTTAAAAACTTATGGAAAAGACTGAGAGACTGTTTTAGGGAGGCACTAAAGAGACAAAAAGAGAGTAAAAGTGGACAGGAAGGGAAAAAAGTGAAGGAATGGAGATTCCACAAACAAATGGAATTCATTTTGCCTTATATTTCTACAAGAAGGTGAGCTGTCATTTTAATGCAGTATGAGTAATATTTAGAATATTAAAAATCGATGAAGTTATAAGTGAATGTATATGTTGAGAGTATATTATAATTTAAAACGCATGTAATTCATTTGAAGTTATAAGAAAATAAGAACGTCTCGATTTGTTATGTTTTGCAGCTAAGACAGTATAACATGTCACTAATAAAATGAACAACATGAATAATTGCTTTTGAAGCACAAGGGCTAGGACAGTTCAATATGCTCATTCTCCATAAACACATCTCTGTGTGTCATTTCTTAATATACATGTGGATGTGTATTAATAGCTTAATTTTCCTTACAGCACACATTCAAACATTGACAGGCAGGAAACATATCGAGGTCAAGAGATAACGGAAGTAGCCACCCAGATGATCGAGAGTGCAGAATGTGATGACCTACACTCCATATCACAGATATCTGATTCATCATCTGTTCCGTCCGCCCCCACACATACACAACCTCAACCAGTCGAACCCCTTCGAAAGAAAAGAAAAATCATGCCACCGAGCAGTAGTGCAGAGAGGGTAATTGATTATTTGCAACGGAGGGATAATAAAACTGATGCAACAGACATTTTTTTCAGTCAATGAGTGAGGCAACTAAGAAGTTGCCAGAACATATGCAAATACGCATAAAGCGTGAAGTATTTAATAGTGTATCCACTGCAGAAGAGGAATATTTAGCTTTAAGAGATAATAATCTTTTTCTATTATCTTCACATAATACCTCTACTGGTCCATCCAGCCTCCAGCAACAAAATGTCGTTATCATTAACGAAGAAGACGGACGAAATTAATTAATTCATTCATTCATGTTTTAGTTTTAATTTTTAGCAGGGACATAGTCAGAGGACGGGGTGGGGTCCAGATTCTCTCCGAAAAGAAACCGAGACAATATTATGGTATGATTCTTATTTTCTTGTTAGTAGTGCAGGTATTAGCGTTTAAAATTTATTTTGTAATCTGATTAACCTTGTAGTACTGAATATAGTTGATAATGTAAAGAGTCCAATAATATCATTTTAAAATGAAGGCATATTCAAATACGATAATAGGCAAACTTGAACAGTTTAAAGACACATTCATATCTGCATACTACAGTGACCCACTATTTTTAATTAATAACATAGCAACGCCTGGACTCCCATCTGAACAGAATTCTGGCTACGTTCCTATTTTTTAAGTTACATATACAGTATTACACAAAAATTAATTAAGAAAGCGGTATTAAAATAAAAGTATTAATCTAATTATATCCGTAGTATCCCTCCCTATGAAGAAACAATACATTTGCATTAGTAGGAAAACATGTACTAATAAGAAATAAAAAGGTAAAATTTCTTTAAAATATTTTGTTTGTATTGAAGTTCAAATTCTTGAAGTTTACAGCACTATAATGTTCAAACTTACCGTAAGCACAATGCTAATCTTTCTCATCGTTAAAGCGAAACTCTCGGATTTGATTGTATCATTATTGCTTTTACATACATTTTTACCTTATGCTCCATAATTTAACAACTTCTTTTTTTTTTTTTTTTTTTGCTAGGGGCTTTACTTCGCACCGACACAGATAGGTCTTATGGCGACGAAACAACTTCTTATTAATTCACTAATCTAGATATGCTTATAATTGTATGAAATTAATTTCATAGACAACATCATAAGTGTATATTGCTAGTCATGAGTAGTTCATTTAGAAAAGTCGGTCGTGATTTCGGCCTCTACGAATGTGCTCAATTTGCCATGGTACGTTTCCTTCATTCATGAAATAATGCATTAACTCATGTCTAACGTTGAAAAGCCTCTTGAGTGGCATTACAACCCACGTGTGGAATCGGATCAAGACCTGCATCATCTGTCATTATTTCCTGTTCACATTGCCCTGCTGGTGTCACTTGGATATTCTGCCGCATATAATTATGAAGAACACACGTTGCCTTTACAATTTTATCAACTAGTTCCAACTTACATCTAAACGGTTTTTCATAAACCCCCCACTGTGAAACCAGAATACCAAAAGTATTTTCAACAATACGTCTGGCTCGTGAGAGTCTATAATTGAATACGCCTTTAGGCTCATTGTTGTGAACCTGATCACGGGGGAAAGGGCGCATGAGGTATCTCTTCAATGGGAAGGCCTCATCCCCAACAAATACAAAAGGCAAACTTGGGCCGTGTGATGCCAGTGGTTCATCTGCAGGTATTTTTATTGACCCATCTTTCAATGCCGACCCAAATGCACTATTTGAGAAGATACCACCATCACTATTTCTTCCTTTGGCCTCCACATCGATCACTGTAAAACGGTAATGTGCGTCTACAACTGCTAACAGAACAATTGAAAATGTCTTCTTGTAATTGTAGAATGTTGTTCCACTATTTGGTGGGGCTCGAATAAGTACATGCTTTCCATCAAGAGCCCCTAAACAATGGGGGAAATTCCACAGATTTTCAAAATCTTTTGCAATCAGTTTCCACTTCTCCTCTGAAGGTATTGGTAGCACTTCGTCCTGCAGTCGATTCCATATCGCTTCACATACCTCATTTACTATAGATGACACAGTTGAGGCCCCCGTCCTGTAACTATATGCTATAGTTTTGAATCTGTCCCCAGTTACCAGGTACCTGAAAGATACAGTTATTTTAGACAATGAACCGGAAAATATGTGGAATAAACTACAGCATACACCAACTAACTACTGATAAATGAGCTCTGCCTAAACTTATTCTGACAGTTAAAGATCACTGGGATGTTTATTTAATAATAATAATAATAATAATAATAATAATAATAATAATAATAATAATAATGTTCAATTCTTACCTCAAACATATTGCTAATCTTTCTTTTGGTGTTATAGATTTCCTCCAATTTGTACACTTTTTCTTAATATCACCCTCAATAACAGAGAGAAGTTCGTGAAACTGTTCCTGACTTAGACGAAAGTAACTTTTAAATTCTTCGTCACTTCCGTTTAGTTCTTGAATCAAATGATGGAATTCACCATGTATTTTTCTTCTACTTCCAATGTCCCGTATCCAGAATAGTCTTCTCTTTCTGTTTCTTTCTTTATCTTCATCTTCGATAACAGCAGCCAATAAAAGAGCCTCCTCTTCAATTCCGGAAACAAATGAAAACGTATATGCACAGTGCGCAATTTTTAAAACGTAAAAAATTCAGGTCTAGATTGAAGTAGCTGAAATCGGCGTAAGGCAGGAGTTGAGTATGGATGAGAAAAATCGAAATGAAGGTGGAAATGAATTTTTTTTTTTTTGAGAAATGATAGAATAAATTAATAGAGGAAGAGGAATAGTGGAAAAAAGAGAAGAGTGAAAGAAATTGAAGATTAAATGGTGCTGAGGAAGGATAAGGTAGGGAGATGAAGGAGGGGTAGTTTAGGGTGGGTTATTGGAGGTAGAAAATGTGGGTAGGAACTTTGTAAGGCATGGAAAATAGAATTGGGGTTTTGAAATTTAGAATTTTTGAGAAGAAGAATTAGGAAGTCGAAAAGGATATTTGGTTTTTCAGAAATGTTGTTTAAGTTGAAATTTGGGTTGAAGTACTGATCAAGGTGGATAAAGCAATTTTTCAGTAGTGTTTAAGAGGGGACCTTTGTTTATGATTTTAAGTATTTTCATGTCTTTTTCAATATTGGTGAAACTATGCTTGGAGTCTTGTATGTGTTGTCCTATGGCGGAGAATCTATTGTATTTAATGGCGTTGATATGTTCGGAGTATCTGATATCGAAGTTGCAGCCGGTTTGTCCGATGTAGGAGGAATTGCAGTTGTTGCATTTGAATCTGTACACTCCGGATTTAGAAAAAGCATTAGATTTATTTAGTGATTTAGAGTTGTGTAAAATATCCAAATTTCTATTGTTAGTTCTAAAAGAAATTTTCATATTGTGTTTTTAAAAAATATTAGTTATTTTATAAGCATCTTGAGTGAAAGTGAAAGTGAAAATGGAAAATGCAGTTGGTTTTGTTGTGTCTTTAGATAAAGTGGTTTTAGGACGGTGTTTGAATTTGTAAATGATGCGGTTTATGAAGGAGTTATTAAAGCCATTGAGTTTAGCAATGTTACGGATGATGTTCAATTCATTATTTAAATCTTTTTTAGACATAGGGGTGTTGAAGGCGCGAAAAATGAAGCTGTTATAGGTAGCACGTTTATTTGCTTGAGGGTGCGAAGAATCTTGTCGTATTGTGGTTGCTGTTTGGGTTGGTTTTCCGAATATTTTGTAAGATAAAGAAGAAGGATGTCTAGTGATAGTTAAGTCTAGAAAGTTAAGAGTTTGGCTGTGTTCTGATTCAAGGGTGAATTTAATATTAGGGTCTAAGTTGTTGAGATGAATAAGTGTAGAGGCTGTGTTGGTTGATTCTTCATTTAAAATTACTAAAGTGTCGTCGACATATCTGTCCCAAAAGAGGATGTTGGAGAAATTATTATTATTATTATTATTATTATTATTATTATTATTATTATTATTATTATTATTATTATTATTATTATTATTATTATTATTATTATTATTATTATTATTATTATTATTATTATTATTATTGATTTTTGTGTTTTCTAAGAAGTCAAGGTAAATTTCAGCAAGAATGCCTGAAGCTGGTGAGCCCATAGCTTGTTGATAAATGGTGTTATCCAAGATAAAATAATTATTATTAAGAACCAATTTTAAAATAGACATGAAGTCTTGAATTTCAAGTTTACTTAGGTTACTGAATTTGTTTAGGTGGTTGTTAATGTTGTTAATGTTGTTAATTATGGGGAATAATTTGGTTGGATATTAATGTTCTTTAATTTGTTGATTAGATCAGAAGTGTTTTTGATAGATTTGTTAGATAAAATGTTTGGATGAATTTAGAAGTATTGTATAGGGGAATGGGTCTGTAATTGATTATTGGACGGATGGGAATGTTAGTTTTGTGAATTTTTGGGAGGGCTTTGGCAGTGGCTAGGCCTGGGTTCATGTTTATTAATTTAGTTTTTTCTTGATCTGTGAGGAGAAAGGAAGTGTTTTTTAAAGTTTGTTTGAGTAGGCGTTGGATTTTTGTGGTTGGGTCTTTTTTTATTATAGAAAAAGAAGAGTCACTGAAAAAAATTTTGGTTTTATCTAAGTAGTCAGTTTTTTCCATTATGACAGTAGTGTTGCCTTTATCAGATTTGGTGATGATAAGATTATTGTCATTGATTTTCTTTTTAAGGTCCAAAATGAGTTAATTATTATTAATATTATTATTATCATTTTTATTATTATTATTATTAAGAGAAGTGTTTTTGTCATTGTTAAGGAAGATTTTTTCGAGTTTTCTTTTTACTTCATATCTGATTTCATCTTATTCATCAGTTGGCATTTTGTTAATGGCTATTTCAGATTCAGTAATTAAATTATTGGCTACATTCTTAAGAACAAATCTTCTTCACATAAATTTCAGTTTAAGAACATTAACACACCCTCCAAAACTATTCATCAATTCCATCCTCCCATTGTAAATTTATCTAAAACAACTCTGAGTGATGATGAAAACTTACTTCTCTCGAAGGGCCTCAAACACAATTGGCCCAACCTCAGCTCTTTCAATGTAGCCACTAATTTAATTATTGAATCTGAAATAGCCATTAACAAAATGCCAACTGGTGAACAAGATGAAATCAGATATGAAGTAAAAAGAAAACTCGAAAAAATCATCCTTAACAATGACAAAAACACTTCTCTTAATAATAATAATAATAATAATAATAATAATAATAATAATATTAATAATAATTAACTCATTACTTCCTTTCTCCTCACAGATCAAGAAAAAACTAAATTAATAAACATGAACCCAGGCCTAGCCACTGCCAAAGCCCTCCCAAAAATTCACAAAACTAACATTCCCATCCGTCCAATAATCAATTACAGACCCAGTCCCCTATACAATACTTCTAAATTCATCCAAACATTTTTACTAAAAAACTATCAATTTTTATCTAACAAATCTATAAAAAACACTTCTGATCTAATCAACAAATTAAAGAACTTTAATATCCAACCAAATTATTCCCCATAATTAACAACATTAACAGCAACCTAAACAAATTCAGTAACCTAAGTAAACTTGAAATTCAAGACTTCATGTCTATTTTAAAATTGGTTCTTAATAATAATTATTTTACCTTGGATAACACCATTTATCAACAAGCTATGGGCTCACCAGCTTCAGGCATTCTTGCTGAAATTTACCTTGACTTCTTAGAAAACACAAAAATCAATAATAATAATAATAATAATAATAATAATTTCTCCAACATCCTCTTTTGGGACAGATATGTCGACGACACTTTAGTAATTTTAAATGAAGAATCAACCAACGCAGCCTCTACACTTATTCATCTCAACAACTTAGACCCTAACATTAAATTCACCCTTGAATCAGAACACAACCTAACTCTTAACTTTCTAGACTTAACTATCACTAGACATCCTTCTTCTTTATCTTACAAAATATTCAGAAAACCAACCCAAACAGCAACCACAATACGACAAGATTCTTCGCACCCTCAAGCAAATAAACGTGCTACCTATAACAGCTTCATTTTTCGCGCCTTCAACACCCCTATGTCTAAAAAAAGATTTAAATAATGAATTGAACACCATCCGTAACATTGCTAAACTCAATGGCTTTAATAACTCCTTCATAAACCGCATCATCAACAAATTCAAACGCCGTCCTAAAACCACTTTATCTAAAGACACAACAAAACCAACTGCATTTTCCATTTTCACTTTCACTTTCACTCAAGATGCTTATAAAATAACTAATATTTTTTAAAAACACAATATGAAAATTTCTTTTAGAACTAACAATAGAAATTTGGATATTTTACACAACTCTAAATCACTAAATAAATCTAATGCTTTTTCTAAATCCGGAGTGTACAGATTCAAATGCAACAACTGCAATTCCTCCTACATCGGACAAACCGGCTGCAAGTTCGATATCAGATACTCCGAACATATCAACGCCATTAAATACAATAGATTCTCCGCCATAGGACAACACATACAAGACTCCAAGCATAGTTTCACCAATATTGAAAAAGACATGAAAATACTTAAAATCATAAACAAAGGTCCCCTCTTAAACACTACTGAAAAATTGCTTTATCCACCTTGATCAGTACTTCAACCCAAATTTCAACTTAAACAACATTTCTGAAAAACCAAATATCCTTTTCGACTTCTTAATTCTTCTTCTCAAAAATTCTAAATTTCAAAACCCCAATTCTATTTTCCATGCCTTACAAAGTTCCTACCCACATTTTCTACCTCCAATAACCCACCCTCCTAACCCACCCTAAACTACCCCTCCTTCATCTCCCTACCTTATCCTTCCTCAACACCATTTAATCTTCAATTTCTTTCACTCTTCTCTTTTTTCCACTATTCCTCTTCCTCTATTAATTTATTCTATCATTTCTCAAAAAAAAAAAAATTCATTTCCACCTTCATTTCGATTTTTCTCATCCATACTCAACTCCTGCCTTACGCCGATTTCAGCTACTTCAATCTAGACCTGAATTTTTTACGTTTTAAAAATTGCGCACTGTGCATATACGTTTTCATTTGTTTCCGGTATTGCGCTTTTTACTATATTTTTTTTCTCTTCACAATTGTTTTTTCACGTCAACTGTTCTATGAATTCTATAGGAGCACAATTACTTACTCGATTATATTGAATTGTATTATATTTATCTATATACTTACTTTCCCGCAACCAAGGAAAATAACTGGATCGTCAAGCTATTCTCCATTTTACTTTGGCGTTTGAAACCACAGCGCCTGATATTGAATGTGTCACGCTGATCACCGGGAGCTGGCAAGTTGCTTCAATGAATCTGCTCGTCTTCAACTCCTACACGAATATGGACCTTCGTATGTGTTCGATTGTGATGTGACTTTATACCTGACAGTGTTTAAATAACTGGCTTTGAACAGTTCTCCGCTATTCGTAATCATTGTGGGACTTTGCCTAGCGCTGCGTGTGCCTTGCTGCCGCTAAGAGAATTGCGCACTGTTTTTCTTTTGAATGACTTGTATTTTACTTCTTCTAACTTTTACAGTGTCTACCCCCGTTCATTTCCTTTTCATATTGCCTCTTCTACTGATCCTATGCATTGTTTTCCATTTCTTAATCGGCTGATGATGACCTGGAGTAGGGTCGAAACCGGTACCATTTCTAATTATTATTAAATGAGAATGTAATTCACTACATTTCTTATTCTTTGGTATTGAATAGGTGGAATCTCCTTATCATTCATTTCAATTTCACTTGTATATCGAGAATGGTTACGGTTGAAGAAAAATGAACTGAAAGAATTTGGCCTAGATTGTTGGGCTATTGTGTCGTACAGTTCCTAAGTTTAGTGACTAGCCTGTACACCAACAGATTTTTTTTACAAGCTGGAAGTTAGGTGATGTACTGTTTCAGGATGGACTTTACATCACAGGCAGGCCTACAGTCATAACAAATAGGATTGAATAATAATAATGTTATTCGCTTTACGTCCCACTAACTACTTTTACGGTTTTCGGAGACGCCGAAGTGCCGGGATCTAGTCCTGCAGGAGTTCTTTTACGTGCCAGTAAATCTACCGACACGAAGCTGACGTATTTGAGCACCTTCAAATACCACCGGACTGAGCCAGGATCGAACCTGCCAAGTTGGGGTCAGAAGGCCAGCGCCTCAACCGTCTGAGCCACTCAGCCCGGCAACAAATAGGATTGGTCCTGTATCGACGAAACTGAAGAGTGATAAAGATATGAACAGGGGAGAATGGGATGAGAGAGTTCAACAGGATGAAAATATGAGTGTACTAAAATGGAAAGACAATAACTCCGTAGTGCTACTGTCGACTAGTGTGGAAAGTAGGCCGGCAGACATGTGCATATGGTGGTCAAAGAAAGATAACAAGAAGGTTGATGTACCACAACCAGCAATTGTTAAAAATTATGTCTCAGTGGGAGGAACAGACTTGTGTGATAGAACTGATTATGCGGATCTGCAAATGGCCAGTGAGGGTGTACGGCCACGTCATTGACCTAGTTATTGTAAACTGCTGGCTTATGTTCAAGCGCTTTTGTGCACAAAATAAAAAATTCCAGTGTGAAGGGGGAACTCGGCACCAATCTGGCTCGGTACCTAAGCGAGGTCGACCAAGTTGAGAATCAATATTGGAGGTCAACATGGGTCAAGAGGCTGACATAACATCAAGGAAGCAAAGAAGAGTAGTGGCGCAGCCTGATGCTGATGTTCGAACAGATGGTTTTGGACACCTACCGCACCACAGTGAACAGTTTTGGCTCAAAATGCAGTTGAAATTACAAGTTACCTGCATGAAGTGCAAAGTGTATTTGTGCATAATGAAAAACAACTGTTTTGAAAACTATCACAGATGAAAGCTGAACTGTGACCTGAGGTGCACATATGTGCAATCTGCCTCGGTATCTAAGCGAGGTCGACCAAGTTGAGAATCAATATTGGAGGTCAACATGGGTCAAGAGGCTGACATAACATCAAGGAAGCAGAGAAGAGTAGTGGCATTTATTTTATGAATAAAATAAATATTTCCTTTTACCACCAAATATGACTTATTGAGGTCATTTTTAAGTCAAAAAGCAAAGACATAATTTTTATCCCAATTTCCTTGATCTCGGGTCTGAAGAAGTTAAAACAGCAATAACCACCGCCACATTTAGCTGAGTTCTTACATAGGTTCTACTTACTTGTGTCAGGCTTCTCCTGTCCTTTCTGTTCTTTGTTGGTCAACAGAAGTTTTTTCCCGAACCTGATGGTATTAGAGCATTCAGTGCCTTCTGAGTCTTTCATTTTTGTTCCCTTCTTGGCCGTCATCTTTCTTTGACCTATACTTTCATTTTTCAAAGTGCCCTATCCCTCCCACTTTTTCCTCTCTGATTGGTGTTAATGGAGAATGGTTGCCTGGTTGTACATTCTCTTAAAACAATAATCACTACTGTCACCAGCTTGGTGTAGAGCCAGGCTAATAAGGTGTACCCTGAGTTGCCAGAGAGGTTCTCTGCTCCTCTTCGTATCTTTGACCATATAGCTAGCCTCTGTAGGCCCTACCTTGGGTAGAATGTTGGTGTCTGAGTTTGTGCATGTGTATGGAGATTTCATCCTCTCCGAATCAAAAGTTTTGGGTCATGGCGAGGTGATGCATGGCTACTGAGACAGTAGTCACTAGCAGCCCACCTCCAAATGCCAGGCGACATCTTAAGTTATTTTACTGGTAAAAAAATATCATTTTATTTAATTTTTTCTTTAGAGAATATACTTTTATCTTTAAGGGGAGCCTATGCTGACAATGGTAATTTCTCCACTTTTAGGTACGCTCAGGTAAAAGGTCCTTTGTCCTACAGATTTGAAACTTTATCGTGTTATTGTATGAACTTTGTGCTTTACAGTGCTGTCTTTAGTTTTAGGATTAGATGCATTGTTATTTTTTGTGAATTTTTTTCCAAATTTAAAAAATTTTCATGAAAAATTTGAGTAGTAATAATTTTTTCTGGTCTCATATATTAACATATCTAAAATAACCTGGTAGCTTTACAGAGAGAAGGTGTGGAAATATCACTGATAATTATTTCAGATTTCTACCTTTTATAGTTTTTTCACTGAGCGTACCTATATAAGGAAAAAAAACAAAAGCAGAAAAAATTAACTTTAAAGTTTAGCTTATATAAATCTTAGTTGAGGTGTTGTCTAGAACCCTCCTGCTGCATATTCCTCATTCTACTTGTCCTCCAGACTCCTTTTCATTGCTCTCATTGACTTACTTATCTTGGCTTCCACTATAAACAGCTTTTTATCCTCCATTTTGGTCCGACGAACATCAAAAGCTTTAAACGCACTGAGCGGATTCCACCCTGGTTTGATCCCCAGTTGTTCTAGAACTTTAATTCTGCCTGAATTTCCCATATTAAATGATAAAACAGCATCATGTACTCCTAATTTTAAGGTTTTATATCCAACAAAAATATTTTTAGGTACCGGTACACAGCTCCAAATTACACTGTTAAAAGATAAACTTAACCATGATAAGTTAATATTGTGTTTGGTCCGTATTGACTGGTCTGAATGTATAATATAACTATTTATAATAGTTTATTTAAATCCGCCTTGATCAATACACTCATTAAATGAAAGAAACACTATTTTTTAAACCGTACATGTTCCGGGAAATCTCAACCATTCCCTTCATCAGTGGTTAGATCAAAGAATAACACAATTTGACACAATCTTTTGTTTTACAATTTGAAGGAGTATAGTGTCCCAATACATCATATCAAAGAGTAAAGAGAACTTATGAAATATTATAAAAATGATCAATACATACAATTTTGGTTGAACTGAATGAGAATACTATATAAATTTAGGATCTTCAAGTTTTTCTTCTTTTCTTCTTCTTTTTGTTCCTTAAATGATTATATGCTAGCCTAGACAGTGGATTATCTTCTGCACTTTTCTCATTTAAACTTGATTCAGGATTACATTTTTTAAGGTAAATTTCTAAATTTTCCAAAACATTCATCAGTTTTCCCTTTTTGGTCAAATGTAATAATTTCATGTCATTGGAAATGTCTGTAAATTTATGATTCATTTCAACCATATGTTCTCCCATTGCTGAATGTTTTGGAAAATTTAGAAATTTACCTTACACAAAAATGTAATCCTGAATCAAGTTTAAATGAGAAAAGTGCAGAAGATAACCCACTGTTTAGGCCATCATATAATCATTTAAGGAACAAAAAGAAGAAGAAAAGAAGAAAAACTTGAAGATCCTAAATTTATATAGTATTCTCATTCAGTTCAACCAAAATTGTATGTATTGATCATTTTTATAATATTTCATAAGTTCTCTTTACTCTTTGATATGATGTATTGGGACACTATACTCCTTCAGATTGTAAAACAAAAGATTGTGTCAAATTGTGTTATTCTTTGATCTAATCACTGATGAAGGGAATGGTTGAGATTTCCCGAAACATGTATGGTTTAATAAATAGTGTTTCTTTCATTTAATGAGTGTATTGATCAAGGCGGATTTAAATAAACTATTATAAATAGTTATATTATACTGTTAAAAGACTCGTTTACATTTTGGGTTTTCCCATGCAAACATTTCTTCAATAAATCAGGATGGGCAAGATCCTTATAAATGGGCTTAATCAGAAGCATCACTCCTCCTGGAAGTCAGTGGAGTTTGTAGGTTTCCTTGTCTTTATTATACGTGCACCAAGAACCACGACAAGCAACTCAGTAACTCGAAATAATAAGCTAACATTAAAATCTTGAAGAAAAATCTATCCTAATATTGCTATAACTTGAAGTTGGATTAAAGAGATTACCTATAAAAAATTGTGAAGGTGGATTAAACGTATTCAGATCCTAGATATTATCTGTACATCATACGGTATAATTATGTCTTGGAAAACTTCATGTTGTTTGTTCTCTTTTTCTGTCTAATCTTGGGCAAGTTTCGGTACTGATGCCGTTTGTGCTAGTTTGGATATTTGTTGCTGTGGGCAACTTTTCTTCATACGATTTCGACTGATGAGAAGCTCCAACATAGTCTATGCGGTTCACTAATGGACTTTTATTTCCTAGAACTAGAAAGTTATCAAAAAGTAAAACCCAGCCTACAGTCAGAAGAGGGCGTGGCATTTGTAAATGGGAGGGGCCATGGAATATCCAAATTATGGGCACTTGTAACGCGATTTCACTGAAATAAAAAACGTTGCTCTATTGTACACATACCAAAGAATACTAAAATACATTAAAATGAAATTCGCAAATTTTTGCAAAAATTGAGGTACGTACTAGGTATCTTAAGATATATTTACAAAAATTCCTTCACCATATTAAAGATAAAAGTATATTCTCTAAAGAAAAAATTAAATTGAAAAATGACATTTTTTTACCAGTAAAATAACTTAAGATGTTAGGTGGGCTGCTAGTGACTACTGTCTCAGTAGCCATGCATCACCTCGCCATGACCCAAAACTTTTGATTCGGAGAGGATGAAATCTCCATACACATGCACAAACTCAGACACCAACATTCTACCCAAGGTACAGAGGCTAGCTATATGGTCAAAGATACGAAGAGGAGCAGAGAACCTCTCTGGCAACTCAGGGTACACCTTATTAGTCTGGCTCTACACCAAGCTGGTGACAGTGGTGATTATTGTTTTAAGAGAATGTACAACCAGGCAACCATACTAGCAGCCTACCTCCAAATGCCAGGTGACATCTTAAGTTATTTTACTGGTAAAAAAAATGTCATTTTTCAATTTAATTTTTTCTTTAGAGAATATACTTTTATCTTTAATATGGTGAAGGAATTTTTGTAAATATCTCTTAAGATACCTGAGATATGTATGCACGTTACTCAGCTTGTGGTTGTAAACTGATAGTGACCACGCCCATTTGTTCTACCAAGTAGTTATTGCAAATAATTTGTTGACGCTCAAATTTCCCACTCTGTATCTACTTCTTATGTTGCGTATAGTATCTCTCTCACCTTACAAGAAGAGGAAGTGATGGTGAAGCTGTTGTTTTCTTTGTATTTTGCTTGGATATGAAGGAGAACTTCGTGTGTATGGTCGTTGTGAATATTTGTGCCAGTAGTAATTCTTCTCCAAGTCATCAACTATGCATATAAAATGGGCAATCAGAAAAGAGAATAGTTTTGCAGCTCATATTAAAACTGACACTTCTAAGCCATACAGCTCTCCTAACCTAGAAAGTGCTTCTGCCAATAAATTTTGGAGTAATTGTGGCAGTGTAACAAACACCAATAATGATGTTAATATTATTTGTAGTGTAAATATTATGTTCCGTGCCTACCTTGTTTTTGTGCTGTCCGTGTACAGTGAAGGGCAGTGAAATAGTATCATTCAATAACTGTGACAAGATTGGGAAGAATACTATTGTTTATTGTATACACAGAAGGGCATAGGTCAGGGTTTAGTTGCACTCAGTGTTTTGAGGTCTTATGAACTTGGCACCACTAGTACCTTTACAAAAATAAATCACAGGATTTGGGCTGCTACTAAAGACAATCCACAAGTGCAGCAGCTGAAGAAGAAGCACGTCTTACTAACAGTAGAGACATATCTGCAAGTTGTGATGACACTTGGGTTACCGGAGGACACAGTTCCAGCATGGAGTGAGTACTGTTATTGGTCAAAGATATGAGTTTCATTGTTGTTTCCGTATTGAACTGAGATATGGTGTGAATGGACATATAAAGACTTTTAATGTAGATATTTCAATGTGTAACTACACCAATTTTAATTAATGTGTCCTTGCTCATTTGTCTGTGATTTGTTTTATGGCTGATGATGACATTTCAATGTCGAAACCAGTCCCATGTTAAATAAATGTTGTGAATAACACCTACACAACACGTAATTAGTATTGAATAGGTTGAACCTTATAAATAACTCATCTCTACTGTTATTGGTGTCAAGTCGGGGAAGGTATGAGACGTAGAGGTAATGTCCTTATCCTTCAAGGTATGCAAACAGTTGAAGAAAAAGACAGACTCAGTAGAATATGCAGAATGGGTAGAGAAGCATGAAAGTATATGTAAATTTAACCACAATGATAGCTCAGGCAGTATGGAAATGGAAGGCATGAAAGTTATTTTTCGTCAGAGTGTTCAGAAACGTAAACTATGCTACGTCAACTATATTGGTGATGGAGACACTTAGTGTTGCTGATGTCAACCTTATGGTTCAGAAACTAAAATATTAAAGAAAGTAATGTGTTGGTCATGTCCAAAAGCAAATGGGGAGTCAGTTGAGGAAGCTGAAAACAACTGTGAGGGAAAAGAGTTGAGTGATGGAAAATCACTAGCAGGAAAAAACAGGTTGACCGATGCAGTGATTAATACCCTTACAGTATATTGTGGAAATGCTATAAGGGCAAACAGTTCATCTGTAGCAGAAATGAGAACTGCAATTTGGTATCACAAGTGTTCAATAGAGGAGAAGCCAACTGACTACTTTTGTCCAAAGGTGTCCATTCCAACAAGCTGTGGCTGAAGGAACTGGGAAGACCTGCACCAGAAAAGCAATCTGCCTCCAGCCATCATGGAAGAAATAAAACCAGTTTTCAAAACTCTGGTTATAACAGATTTATTGGCAAGATGTGAGGGTGGCAACTTGCAGAATAATAACAAATCTTTGAATTTAAAAAATTTGGAAAATTTCCCCCAAAGCAGGTTTTGTAGGTAGAAAAACAGTACAAATAGCTGCAAATGATGCCTTAATAACATTTAATGGTGGTATCAAGGCTAGGTTAAAGGTGCTGGAAAAATTGTAACTTTGTTTTGGTGATTACTGCACACACATCGTACATGACGAGGACAATGCACGAGTGCATTCTGCAAATAAAAGGGCACAATCACAAAAGAGTCCAGAAAATGCAAGAAACGGCTTTAGTTGGAGGAGGAAGAAAAACAATGTCAACAAGAGGGGGTTGTGTATGCAGCGGGAGAGTTTTGATGTCCTTTCCTCCCATTGGTAACTGTAACCCTCATTCTCCAAAAAAATTAATTTTTACTATTTTTCTTCATAACTCAAACATTTTTGAGTTATTTTGATGAAAGTTTGTATGCATATGTATCTCTTGTGTCTTAACAATGCAGACTAGAACCATTCCTGTAACATTTGTTTTTTGTATTTTTTGAGAAAATATACCTGCCAAAAATGTCAAAAATTCTACTCCTGTAAAAAATGAAAAATAAAATATTATTTCAAAAGACAAGGACAAGATTTTAGTTACCATTTTTAACACAGGTATTCTGAGCATTCTAAAACAATAATCTTCCAGAAATTTGAAGTTTTGTACAAATTATGAAGGAAAAGCATGACAAATGTATAACAATCCAAAATTTTGAAAATGAATTTTTATTAACTAGTGATAGTTAATTTGCAAATGTTAAAACAGAACATTAAAGAGGAAGAAGAGTACTGTGAGTGTGCAAAATTTCATTTCAACAGAAATAAGGGATACCGAGATAAATTTTTAAAAATATCTGTATATTTTTATGTGTGTAAAGGTGTACCTCCCCGCTTTACCTTGTCATACATCAGCATGTGGGGCTGTGGCGAAGGTTGACCATATATTTCTCTAGCTATTAGTGCGACCAAGAACGGAACCTGGTCACTTTTAATTTTTTAAAAACCGCATGGCTGCTGGCTTTTATTTGGTATCCTTGAAAAGAAACCAGAATACTCTAGTGGTATTTAAAGATGAACGTGATGAACGGCTGCCTTGATTCCTTGTCAACTCCATGGACGATGGTCAGAGTTTCTTAGAAACATTTTCCCTGTGAGTGAGGGCAGCAGAATATCATCTACGGTATCCCCTGCATGTCGTAACAAATTACTAAAAGGGGTTCCAGACGCTCTTAACTTGGGAATGCAGATTTTGCAACCATGGGGCCCTGTACTGAGTCCTGGCATTGCTTCCACTTGTGCCAGCTCCTCACTTTCATCTGTCTCGTCCGACCTCCCTTGGTCAATTCTTGTTCTTTGTTGTCTACATGTTATCCCATGCAGTGAGATTGAAGTCGTAATAGGTTTGTTATTATTATTATTATTATTATTATTATTATTATTATTATCATTATCACTCAAGTGTATTATATTTGGTTCTATAGAAAGCTTGTCTGTCAAACTATTTTTTACTTGACCCTGTCTTGATTATAATCTTTTCTGCAGCTTCATTTTGAGAAATCTCAATTTGATCGAGCGAGTTGGCCGTGCAGTTAGGGACGCGCAGCTGTGAGCTTGCATTCATGAGATGCCATAATGAGTTCAAACCCCACTGTTGACAGCCCTAAAAATAGTTTTCCATAGTTTCCCATTTTTACACTTGGCAAACGCTGGGGCTGCACCTTAATTAAGGCCAGGGCCACTTCCTTCCTACGCCTAGCCCTTTCCTATCTTATTGTCGCCATAAGACCTATTTATGTCAGTGTGACGTGAAGCAGATTGTAAAAAAAAAAAAGAAAAAAGAAGAAAAATCTCAGTTTGAAGTAAGGAGAGTATAAGGAAGAAAGCTGCTCGAATGAAAAATACTGTCTGCATTTCTTTGAACTTTACATTACTTTGTGCTGTAAACTAGGCCTAGCCTGTTTGTAATTCTTTTGCAGTTGTTCACAATATATGAAACCTGAGTTCTTATTGATAACAAAATAGATGTCCTATTATTATTTCACAATTCTCAGGTTATAGGAAAACTTAGTTACATGTCAGTTGTGGGTATAAGATGAGACTCATGTTATCCGAGGCAAATAAAACTAATTTTAACAGCTTTTAACCCTAGATTGGTAGAGTACGTAAAAATTGACGTACCAAGACTAAGCACTTCCTCACTAACCCCTTGTCATCATTATCACTTGTCTGGCCAGAAGAGCATTCGCTAATCAGTTGTGAAGTAGATGTGATCTCGAATTGCTCCCATCAGCCGTGTCGTTTAGGATTTTAATACTTATTCATTCTTGGTATACCAAGAGCACGTCAATGCTGAAAGGCATAAGAAGGTTTTCTGTTGTGGGAGCCCACATGGTCAGCTGAGGCCATAAATTTACTACCATCCAGCAGGACCTCTCCATTGCGATAAGGTGAACCTAAATGACACGATCGACCAAAAAAAAATCCTATATATAAGCATATCTTATGATACTTATTAGAAAGGAATTACAATAAATCCATGAACAATACAAACAGCATTAGAGCTCTTGATTTTCAACCAAATTTCCCCTCCACTCAAAAGACGACAGCAAGTAATGACAAGGTAGACACGCCTCTTCCTCCTTTCTCCTGCATTAGCAGGCAGGCCCCAACACACACACACACCTGTATTACACCAGGTTAAAAGCTGAGGCTACGGGTGCAGGGTCACTCTCAAGGTAGTAAGAACATGGGGCAATGCTCCTATGTTCGGTGGTAAGTTTGACAAATTCTAACACAAGTTAACCAAAGGAAGAAGGTTAAATATAATACTCCCATTTTTCTCTCTTGGTTGCAGGTCGTGTAGCAAACCATCTAACCACTCAATGCACAAACTTGTGAATTCTTGGAGTGACATTGAATTCCACCACAAATACCATTAGCTTCGGCATACAAGACGCAACTAGGAATTTCCAATTTAAACACGGTGCCATAAGAAGACAGTTTACGTTTCTATGTTCCATGTTACGGGAACACAAAAAGAACAAAGATATTTTCTGGTCATCAATAATAATATGTTCTCAGAAATGCTTATTAGCCAAACGTTTTAACCAAAATAGACATAGCTAAGTTCTTAACCTCCCCTCTTCCCCCCTGCCCTCCCTCATCCCCTCCACATTTTCAAAGATCCACCCTTTAATTTTTTAATATGTTAGAGATTGTTTTAAGATTCACTTGGAATAATATGTCTCTGTACTTTTATGAATTTATACCTGAATCAAAAAAGTGAGCTGACAATGTTTAGTCAATCTAAATGAAACCTGTACTGCTCGTAAATTTAAATTTCCCAAAGGCAAAATTTAAAAAAAGTATCAGTTAGGTGGAAAATTTCCCTCCAATGAAAACACACCTATTCATTACGTATGAAGGAATACTGGGCTAAGAGGAAAGGCCAACAAATGTTGATCCCACATGGTCCTAAGTGACCCATTTGCGATGAAAAGGAAGAAGAAGATGGTTGCCTAGTTATACTTCCTCTTAAAACAATAACCACCACCACTATATGAGTAATTGGTCTCTATTGAGAGTGGGTTCTCTGTGCAGGCTGTAGTTGCATGTGGTGCCCAAAATACTTCTACAGTAGAACGTATGGCAGCAGCGATCACGTCGAGGGACACATGCACGGAGGAAGATCTAGGGTAGGAACAACCTGATAGACAACAGTGCGCGAGGATCGCTGTAGCATTTGGATGTCCAGAAATGACTCCTGAGCAACAGCTGCAGAAATTCAAGCTGTTGCGGCACCACAGATTACACTACAAACAATTGGTACTTGTTTGCAAGTAGGTGGCTGTGTCCTGTGTCCCTCCAGCAAGTGTTCCCCTGTCCCCTCAGTATCGACATGTGTGGCTGTCCTGGTGTTGGGAATGGTCACACTGTGCTGATGAATGGAATAGTCATCTTCAGTTATGAATCTCGCTTTTGTTTTGGTTGATACGTTTGTGTACGACGGTATACCAGGGAGAGAGGCTGTGCCAGTCTAATTGTTGAGAGTCACATGGGGCTAATACCAGCTGTTACAGTCTGAAGATCTTTGTATGTTTCACGTGAAACCACCATTGGTGATTGTTGAGGGCATAACAATGACTGCTCGATAGTATGTGGACTAGGTTGTCTTTCCGATGGTGACAGTTGCAAAATAAATGTTTCAACATCACAATATTCAGGGTGCTCTCCAAAACATTAAGCTTTTACAGCAGCTACAAGCCATATGAGACATGATGGACCACATTCCATGGGATGTTATCCAGGGCTTTATTGACAGCATACCATGCAGGACACAGCACAGCGACATCCTTCCCACTCCTAAGCCCTTTCCTGTCCCATCGTCGCCATAAGACCTACATGTGTCGGTACGGCAACTTGTAAAAAAAAAAAAAAAAAAAAAAAAAAAAAAGATTAATCCCTAAGGGTGTTAAATGGGTGTTAAGATCCGAAAACAAAAATACTCATTCCTCCAAAACTGTTTACCTACAAAGACAAAATTCCGAATGGCGATATATATATTTAAATCCTATATGTAAAATAGGAAATATTTTAAAATGTCCCACTCCTCAGGCATTAAATGACGTTAGCTCAGGAAATGAAATTATTCATCCCTCCAAAACTGTGCGATGTATGAAGTTGTAATTTTACAAGAAGGTTATTTTTTTATGTCCTAGGTGTCAAATTTGATGTACTTCAAAATGTTTTAAATAATTATAATGATGATATTGGTTTCATGTCCCACTAACTACTTTAATGGTTATTGGAGATGCCGAGGTGTCGGACTGAGCCAGGATTGAACCTGCCAGGTTGAGCTCAGAAAGCCAGCGCCTCAACTGTCTGAGCCACTCAGCCCAGCAAGAATCACTAACTAGAATCAAAACTGTAGAGTTTCAAAATGCAGTCATAACCCCTTAATATTTTTTGTAGAAAAGAATTCATATTTATTTACAGGAAGAGAAAAATCTGGAATCAGCACAACATTAGTTATTGGATTATATGAATTTAGCATTGTAATAAACAAGGACAAGCAACTTATTAACGTCTGCTTTAATAAGGACTTACACCATTGTCATTCTCAAGGTGTCAGTTATGTTTGAATTATACTTCTGGTATTATTTCACGATACTTATTTCATTCAGTTCACTGCCAATATCCATTTCTGTCTTCTTTATTTTTTGTAATGAACATAAAAATCTACACTAGGATCGCTATAACGTTCTGAATCACAGCAGTTCACGACACAACAGTGTCGTTTAGTATGACGAGGACATTCCATATTGCCTTTGTATGTAAATTATGTGTTACAATACACTATTATACAGACAAATAACAAATCTTTCCATTAATCAACATCACAGTTGTGCGTTAGTTAAACCAGCGTGGCCTGCTCTCTACCTCACTGTTTCGCCACCTTTAGCGCTAGTAGTCACTTGCACGCTCCCCATTGCAGCTCAGGGTGAGCACAATGTGTACTGACCTGTCCACCATGCACACTTGAGGCATTGCAGGTACACCGCTTCTATGAATATGCAGTTCCCGTTTTCCCCAGTGAGGGATTCAGTTGCATATGGGTACAATGTATTGCAGAGTTACTGTATGGGAAACATATTACCTTATTTTTTACTTTTATAGGAACTTATTTTTCCGCACAACATGCCTGTTGCTGATTGGTGCAAAACCAGTGTTTGTTTTGGAAGGAGTGGCTCCTTCGTTGAAGCACAACACGATTGCTCGAAGAAATGATCGGGGGAATCATCAAAGAAATGGTGCTGGCTTCAGTGAATTACATAATACGAGAAAGGTTAATCGTTCTCGTTTGATGTCTCTTCTCAAACAGGTAGGTTGCACTAACATTTCTGAATATTTGTCTTAGTAGTGCCTTTTGAACAGTTGGGTATAATGGAATTAGGCAGGAATTTTCTGTGATCTTTTGTTTATTTCACTACCTAAAAAATGTAGTGTCATGCATAGATGTCTTTACAGAAAAACAATATATATACAAATCTCCACCTTATCAATACAAATTTATTTTACATTAAGCAGGTAAATATAGTAAAATAGTCAAGACTAGTTTCGACCCCTAGGGGGTCATCCTCAGTTGACATGCATTAAAAATTGTATTGTTCATAAAAACATCACATATAGTGGTAAAAGTTTAGACTAATTTAGACTGATCATTAATGTTGGTATGTCTAATGCATGACTAGTGTGCATCGTTCATGAAGACACATATCACCTTACTGCTACTACCATCCAATTTTAGGTTATATAATATGGAACACACATATGTTTGTGTAACTCAACAGTGGCAAGTTCAACTATGTACACAATTAGCTATTGATTAGTCACATGAAAGTACAGAACACTGGCTTGAACATTTCTGATTGAGGTATCAATGCAACACCTTACTTGCATACATCCTAGAAGCTAAATTCAGTTTGTAAGGCCCATTACTTCTGATTGAAACATAGTATGAAGTTAAAATTTGAATAAAAAATATTTGCTAATGTAGACATTAAAATGTTGTTAAAATGGGCATATAGTCAAAAACAGTGGTATGTATGCCACACATGTCTAGTTAAAAATACATTACATTGATGTTGTTTATGTGCGGTACAACATGTACACTGATTTGGAATAAATGAGGTTTGTATATATAGTGTTCCAACAAAATGGATCCATAAAAATATTATATGTAAAGACAATTGGTATTATAATGATCCGCTGCAGATCAGGTAATGCTGTTTATTTATCTGGAGATATTATTGGCGGCTACAGATGTTGGAGTTATTAGAAATGTTAATGGAGTATGTTTTCTTCCGTAGTCGCGATGTTTATAGTTGGTGGCATTAGTCAAATATGTTGAAAGTTATGCGTCTTGGTGCACGTTGATTTGTCCTGGAAGCTTATATGTTGTAAAAAACAAGGTAGAGTGTGTAAAGTGTTGGAACCGTGCGTTCTTTGTAGCTGCAGGCAACAGGCAGCTACAAAGAACGCACGGTTCCAACACTTTACACACTCTACCTTGTTTTTTACAACATATAAGCTTCCAGGACAAATCAACGTGCACCAAGACGCATAACTTTCAACATATTTGACTAATGCCACCAACTATAAACATCGCGACTACGGAAGAAAACATACTCCATTAACATTTCTAATAACTCCAACATCTGTAGCCGCCAATAATATCTCCAGATAAATAAACAGCATTACCTGATCTGCAGCGGATCATTATAATACCAATTGTCTTTACATATAATATTTTTATGGATCCATTTTGTTGGAACACTATATATACAAACCTCATTTATTCCAAATCAGTGTACATGTTGTACCGCACATAAACAACATCAATGTAATGTATTTTTAACTAGACATGTGTGGCATACATACCACTGTTTTTGACTATATGCCCATTTTAACAACATTTTAATGTCTACATTAGCAAATATTTTTTATTCAAATTTTAACTTCATACTATGTTTCAATCAGAAGTAATGGGCCTTACAAACTGAATTTAGCTTCTAGGATGTATGCAAGTAAGGTGTTGCATTGATACCTCAATCAGAAATGTTCAAGCCAGTGTTCTGTACTTTCATGTGACTAATCAATAGCTAATTGTGTACATAGTTGAACTTGCCACTGTTGAGTTACACAAACATATGTGTGTTCCATATTATATAACCTAAAATTGGATGGTAGTAGCAGTAAGGTGATATGTGTCTTCATGAACGATGCACACTAGTCATGCATTAGACATACCAACATTAATGATCAGTCTAAATTAGTCTAAACTTTTACCACTATATGTGATGTTTTTATGAACAATACAATTTTTAATGCATGTCAACTGAGGATGACCCCCTAGGGGTCGAAACTAGTCTTGACTATTTTACTATATTTACCTGCTTAATGTAAAATAAATTTGTATTGATAAGGTGGAGATTTGTATATATATTGTTTTTCTGTAAAGTAATATCCATCAATACGGAAATGAAACTTATAAATAACAACATGCATAGATGTCACCACAAACAACATGTTATAATTAAATCTCTACTATTCATTGGTGTGTTGTCTGTTTGAGTATGAATACTGTTCGGAGTTGCGTTGAAACTGGCCGTGTGGCTTGGGGCTTGCAGCTGTGTGAGTTCGTACCCCACTGTATACCAGTGGTCGGAAGAGAAATTAAGCTCTAGGAATTTTTAATTGTAACATTACCAGTGTTTTACCTCCAGGAGGCAGCTTATCCAAGACTTGTATTATTGCCTGCCTTCGGCTCTTACATAAAGGGAGGGTGTGGCACTTGAACTGATGAGCCTGCTGCTACACAGGGGTGAAACGCTGATGGTCTTTCAAGTGAAAAGGCCAGAAGACTTGAATACTGTGATATTTGCAATCGATGAAATTAAACTGTGGTTCTCTTCTGGGAACTTAATTGTTAATGATAAATTGCAAAATGGAAACTCCTCATGTCCTCATACCGAGGTGGTGCAGCTCTTTTTAGGCACACCCCCAATGGAGGTGAGCTGCATGGACCATTTCAACCACATACCAACCCTCCTGCTATTCTTAAATTGTTGGCAGTACCGGCAATCGAACCCGGGCCCCCGAGGACAGCAGCTAATAACACTAACCGTTATGCTATGGAGGTGGACATGGGTGCCATTGCTATATCATTTTTCCATTAAAATGTGTTTTGTTATTTCTAAATGAAATGTAATAGAGCAGTTGTCCACAAAGTGCAGGAGTGCAGAGAGTAATCAAGCAGAGCGTCTAAGATCGGAAGTTCCTATGAGGATACAATATCAGTTTAAAGAAAAAATGTAGTTACAGTAGTCCACCTGAGTCAATACATTAAATGTTGAGTAAAAACACATTAAAGATACATGTTTCAGCCCTATTAGGAAAAACACACCAAAAGTCCATAAGAAAGAATTGATACTGAAATGTTTTAACTTTACTGTAAACATAAAAACACAAACGTAACCCAAAATTATACAGAAGAATGTGTAAAAACACTTATTCCTGAAGCATTGATGAAAAGTATCACTAGCATCAAAATTATCATGCTGTAGAAAAGTTTGAAAATTCACAGTTAGAAAAGTGAAATGAAAAATATTGTCAGTACGGAAAACAAAAAAAGGAGCAAAAACATGGAACTGATAGACTGCCAAGCAGGTCAGCTGTTCGTGGCAAGGAAGAGGGAAGAGGGAATCATGGGAGGGAGAATTTTTAGGAAATGACAGGGAGAGTTGACACTTTATGTTTTATCAAGAAAGATTATTAATGACTTGAAAAGAACGTTAGTTTGTTCAGTAATTTCGTGCTTGTTGATCCCAAGGGCTGTGCCAGCTTGGCATTGGCCTTGCTGGATTTGCCTCGATGTAGAGCCAGACTAACAAGGTGTCCCCCGAGTTGTCTGAGAGGTGTCTGTGCTCACTATTCATTTCTATTTCTTCCTTTACCATCCTAACTTTCTTACTTTTCATTTTTCTGACTGTCTAGCCAGCCTCTCTGCTTTGGGTAGAATGTCTTTGAGTGAGTGCGTGCGTGTGTGCAGAGATTTCATCCTCCCCAAGTCACAAGTTTCGGGTTGTGGCAAGTTGACATATGGCTACTGGACAAGTAGTCGCTAGCGGCCCACCTCCAGATACCACACGCCCTCTGGAGTATAAAGTCTTACCTCGGCATGCGGGACTCTGCTGAGTGTTGACCAAATATTTGCTTAGCTAGTCGTGGGACCATGCTTGGAATCTGATCTGTTTATTTTTAATCATCCTAGGACTGCCAGCCTTCAAACAGCATCTTAGAAAAAAAAGTAAAGAAACATAAATGTTTCAACAGAGTTGACCTGAGCCAGGCTGAGTAGCTGAGTCCAGTGGTATTTGAAAGTGCTCAAATACTTGAGAAAAATATATTATTATTATTAAGCGTATGGAATTTACAGAATGGACAAGTATATAATTATACAAAAGAAAAACCTGCAAAGAATACAAGGTAAGTAGGGAACAATTACACATGAATATCTAAATTGTTTATCCACTGCACTAGGGATACTGAGACATCAGCAAAGTCTTTTCGGTCTCCACCATAAGCACGCAGAGGGCATTCGTCCATTATATGATGCATGGTCTGGACTAAAGCACCACAATCACACACTGGAGAGTCCCTGAAGCCCCACTGGTGAAGGGAGAATGCAGATCTTCCACAATTTGTGCAGAACCTGTTTAGTGATGCCCACGTTCTTCTTGGCAAGCTGAAACCAGCTGGGGCGTGGTTTGGATTAAAGAGGCTTGGCCACTCCGGAGCTGTACGAATCCATTGCTCTTTCCATTCCTCTTTTAAATTGAAACCAGCATCCATTAGATTCTTAGCTGTTTTCATCGGTGGCTTACGGGATTTCAGCCTTTGTCTCCAGAGATCTGCAACATCTCTATGGATAGGTAGAGTTGGATTGGACATGATCTTATTATATTCTTGAACAAGGGCTCTTGAATGTCGCAGGCTTGGTGGAGCAATGTGGGACAGGACTGGCAGCCAGTGCGTTGCAGTAGGCTTCAGAGTACCAGAGATGATACGCATGGTGGTGTTAAGTTGTACATCGACTTTCTTCACGTGGCAACTGTTAAGCCATACTGAAGAGCAGTATTCAGCTGCAGAATACACGAGGCCAAGCGCAGTACGTCGTAATGTGTCCGCTGAAGCACCCCATGAAGTTCCACACAATTTAAACAGAATATTATTACGTGATCTCAACTTAGATCCGAGGTTTTCAAGATGCTTTCTATAAGATAGGGTTCGGTCAAGCGTTACCCCGAGGTACTTTGGGTTAGGATTGTGCTTTAGCACTGAGCCATTGAAGCGTACTTGGAGTTTTGTATTAGCCAACTTGTTGTGGAGATGGAAGCAAGCAGATTCTGTCTTATTCATACTGGGTTGTAGTCTCTAGTTTCGGAAGTAAGAGCTAAGTGTATCCAGGTCAGACGTCAGGATGGCCTCGGCAAGGCTGAGATCTGGATGTTGAATGGCAATGGCTAGGTCGTCTGCATAAGAGAATTTTACTGATTTTGTCTCAGGAATATCTGATATGTAGAGATATGAAGATATGAAGAGGTGCCAATACTGATCCCTGGGGAAGGCCATTTTTTAGTTTCCTAAGACGACTAATGTCATCATACATGACAACACGGAAGAGCCTTTCGGTTAGCATATTGTTGATCAGTGTGGTTACAGTTTTGCAAGGAATAACTCGTTGCAGCTTCAACATCAGAAAAAAAAAAATATATATATATTATAATATAAAAATATGTTAACAAAATATATATAAAGAGTTTTGTCTGTACTTTGCTCAGAATTTGAAAAGAATGGTATTTCTGTATCGGTCTTGTCCACAGTAACAAGGAAATGCACTTTCTACTTTTCTGTAATTTCTGTCTGTCTTTCTGTTTGTATGTATGTATGTATGTATGTATGTATGTATGTATGTACAAGCATCACGAGAAAACGGCTGAAGAGAATTTAATGAAAATCAGTATGTAAGGTCGGGGGTTGAGCCACTACAATCTAGGCTATAAATTTTATTCACGTTGAGCGAAATGATAGTTTAGGGAAAGGCCTAGAACTTAATTATCAAATATTTATATTATTAGTGGTCCTATCTATAAATACTACATAACTAAAGTTATATAGAATTAAATTTCCGATCATTTATGTCTTATACATTTTTACTGTACCGGCTATGATAACACAGATATTCATGAATTTGTATTTTTGTTGTTAAGTCCATATCAACGCCGAGCCACAGAATTTAATGAAAATCGGTATATAGAGTCTGGGAATAACTGATTCCCATAGAGTGGGAATCAACATCTATATCATCTGATGGCCAGTTAGGCATCGATTTTTGGTAATGAGATAAAGTCTCTCATAATGCATTGGCACTAATGTCAAAAACATATCAGATGTAAGGCTTTTCAGGCGTTTGCTCTATTAACCAGCGTTTCGTCTTAGGTCTGACACTAGACTCATCCGAGTGGGATGTATCAGACCCTACCCACTGACGCTGGGGTGTATGCAGGTGAAAGCCTAAGGGGATGTTTTCATTCCCCTTCCCGCAAGGGAAGGGGCGGGCCACCTAGAAGGTAACGCCTTCTCTCTGGCCAGGAGGTTTGGCGGGGTTTGGTGGTTTGCTGGAGTTGGGAGATGGGTAAGGGGAAATTTGTGTTTAGGAGATTTGGTGATATGGCCTCTTGGCTAAGGGTAGCTCTGTTCCTCAGTGCTTTATTGACAATGATACATACATATATACAAAGCTTTATGAATTTTATAACAGATACATGTGCGATTTTACAAGAGATACTTGTGCGATTTTACAACCAGGTTGCATATTGTGGTGTGGTGAAGTGAGGGGTTTCGTGAGGTTGAAGAAGAATGTGAAATGCTAGGATATGATACAGGGATGAGAAATTTGCCAGGGAGGTGAGTAGGAGACTTAAGAGGTTAGATGGAGGAGTGGGTAGTGGGAAGATTGCAGGTGGGTGTGGTGGGAGGTTTGTAGATGGGGGTGGTGGATAGTTGCTGGGTGGAGATGGTGGAAAGCAGGAGTGTGGACTGGGAGGTTGCTGAGAGGGTGCAGGCCAGGGGCGTGTGCGTTGGCGGGGTGATTTATGTTGGTTAGGAGTTTGGGGTGGGGAGCGGGACGGTTCTATCCTGTGGTGACGGCCGTTGAGGTATACACCTTGGGCGATGAGCCGCTGAACGTCTTCGGACGTAGGTAGGTGCAGGCGTACTAAGTACGTTTGTCCATCATCGTTGCGGATTCTTAATGGCTTTCTTCACCGGGAGTCCTACTTGTTGGAGTTCTTGGAGGATTGCTGTGGTTGGCAGGTTGGGTTCCACACCACAGGCCACACAGCTGTATATGTTGTTCTGGCTGGGCGGTGGTGATGGAGTTCGTGGTCGTACATTATCTGGTGCTGGTGGTCGTATATTACCTGCTTGGGTTACAGTTGCTTCATTTGGCGACGTAGTTACTTCTTCCTGCTGGCTCTGGGCATGGGAGGGTGGGGGTTGGTATGCCATTATGGGAGAGGGGTGGGTAGTAGCTGTGGTGGTGGTAGGAGTGTTGGTGGTAGAGTGAGAGGAGATGGTAGTGGTAGTGATGACTGTAGTCGTGGTGGTGGTCTGAGAGGTGTAAGGAGAGGGCAGCTGCTGTTGGTGTGATGTGCCAGTAGTGGGGGTGGCTGTGGCGTATTCCTTCATTAGCTGGTCGATTAATTTCTGTGGGGTATCTTTTACTTGACGTAGTTGTTTTTTAATATATACCCCATTATCTACAGCGTTTAAACGTCCCCTTGCACTGGGTAATATAAGAGTACTTCTCTTGTGGGTTTGTTGTTTTCATACAGACTGGCAGCGGCGTAGAGGCCGGTGGAGCGAAGTTCCTTAAGAATGTCATCTTCCGGAATTACTCGGTCAACATCTTGGGCAATGCAAGTGTAGTATATTATAGGGGAGGCCGACTTCCTCTTGGTGTCTGGCCTATTTTGCTTTTTTGGATCGTCTGGGCGCGAAATTAAAGATGTGGCGCCACCCGGCCGAATAAAAATGCTTGCGGGTGTTTTTAGGGCGATACAGTACACTTTCAGAGTTTGATGCAGGTGAACTACTACTACTACTACTACTACTACTACTACTACTACTACTCTCGTTTTCATTCCCCACCTAGAGGGTTACGCCCTCGCTCTGGCCAAGAGATGCGGGCGGGTTGGGGAGATGTGCGGGAAGAGGGAGTTGGGTAAAGGATGTGAGAAATGAAGGAGATGGGAGGGGAATTTATGGCTATTGGGCTAAGTTTTATTGAATTTCATAATTGATTACCATATTGTTAGACAAGGTAGATAATTAAATATACAGAAGTAGATAAAGACATTCAACATCAGTGTATTGTTTCTGGAGTAACTTTTTTCCTCTCTTTTTTTTCCCTTATAATCCTATGCCTGATATTCATGACAAATATTAGGTTATGAATACATATACAGGGTAGGCAATTGCGTGGTTCAGAGTGCACTTAGATCCCTATTTTATGCTTGATGTGGTTGTCCTTAGTGCATGGCAATGAAACATGGAAATATAAGATGTTACTGGATATGCGTCTGAAGCTGAAAATACCATGAAAAGGGTTATACAAGAGTTTCTAAATAAGAAGATGTACAACATTATAGGGAAGGATCCACCTTTCAATACTCTGTAGTAAAAAGTAGTTACAACCTGTTTATTGGGACCGGTTTCAACACATTTCAAGTGTCATCATCAGCCAATTAGCGAAGATCTTAAAACAACTAATATATTGAACACAGGCAAAATATTAACATTGTATCATATCGTAGCAATTCAGTTAATGTTCAAAACACAATAATCACAGTCAAGAGAGTAAACAGAACATCACTATCTTGCGCCGAAAACAAATATATTTGAAGTTCATAAAGTTGAAATGGGTATTTAAACCGGAATGTGTTGTGAGGAAGTGTAAATTGAGCATCTGATTTGCTGCATCCTGGAGATGGTTCTGAACTAGCGATCTGTTGTATGGGTGGATATTGAGCAATGAAATTGTTACAAATCTGATCAGATCTTCAATTGTAGGATGGGAAAATATCGAACGAGTTGGCGAGGTTGGTGGATTGATAGTGCAAACGGGGGCTATTAATTCAGGGTGGTTTGGGAGAGGTGCAGGACAGCCTCTACATCAGCGAGAATGAACTGCATGGTTGCCACCACAGGTGTGATACCGGGGGGGGTTTGAAGGGTGTTGGGGCACTTGTTGGTGAAGTGATGTTGGGTGCAATGCCCGCAGATGGGATGATTTGCTTTGCACTGTGCAGTTGTGTGTTGATTATAACAGAGACATTTTTCACATCCGAGAGACTATGGAGGTGGAGCTCAGGACGGCTCGACTTTGTGATGATGACAATGGATTGAGACACCACTGGAAAGTAGTCTGTCCACGTCGGCAGATGTTGGTAGGATGATCCACACCATGAATGTTGGCCCCGCCACATTCCTGATGCGGAAGGCCCTCAGAGCTGGTATTCCCTCCGCGTTGAGCTCGGTGACAATTGTTTCTTCTGCGAGTGAAGAATCCACACCATGGATGACACAGCTTAGCTGATTATAACAGGGTGGTGGAAGTGAGGGTTGCATGGGTTGTGGTGGAAGGGGTTGGAGAGAGGAGTTTGATCCGAAGGGGGTTGCCCCGATTTGGTTGGCGAGTTAATTAGCTGCAGTGTTTCCATTGATTTTGATGATTATTCCTTTTGATGTCTTCCGGATATCGGCGACGTCTTCTCGGCGCAGGTTGTAGTTGAGAAGCGTGGGGAAAATGGCTTGGGGTGACTGAAGTTCTGGGGAAGGATTGGAGAGGAGAAATGCATGTGTTCCAGAGGGGGTTGGCTGGAGAAAACGAAGGTGGGTGATGGGTCGTCTAGTGCCGGAAATGGAGGAATATGCGAGCCGGGAGCTGGTGGTGGTGGCGGAAGTAGTGGTAGATGATGGAGAGGGCTGTACTCCGGTACAGTGTTGCCAACTTAGCCGATTTTCTGCTAAATTTGGCGGAATTAGAAGACTGTCAGCAGAGAAATATATCATTTAGCGGACAGCGGAAATTTTGGCGGATTTCTAGATTTATTATAGCGGAATTTAGTGTTTGATCCATTTTACGTTTTTTAATTCAAATTTGCACTCCAGTCTGTCTCTGAGCTATTCCGTATTTCTTGTCAGGAGCTAGCAGTCACATGAGGAAAACATGTTATTTGGATCTGATGTTAAGAGATCGTGGTATCATAAATTTGTAATGCGTGGGGAATGGGTACTTCTCTCTTAGTTGACGAATGACGACAGATAATGAAACTGTGAGAGAGTAGCATTTATATTTGTGCTATGAAAGAAAACCGTTTTATGAAGTGGCCTGTTCTGTGTGTGGCCCTTGAGGTAGGAGATTCCTAGTTTTCACCCGGCAGTAAAACGTCTACAAGTTTTAGCTCGCCGCCTCGCAGTGAAACTCGCAGATCAGGTGAATCCAGATATTTACTTTTATTTATTATTATTATTATTATTATTGCTCATTACTTCGGGTCAGAATTCTTGGCGGAATTTTAGCGGATTTTTAGTAGTGCACCGGACCCAATACGAAAAAAACACATATATAACCGACGGGAGATTCGAGGACGTGGACTCCGATCAGGTGAGGCATATAACAGCCTCGAACTGAAGACGTTGATTAATAATAATAATAATAATTCATGACAAGGAAAAACAACTAACTACCAGCAATAAAAATCAAATGAAATTAAATGAGGGTAAATGCAAAAAGGAAGCCACCCAAAAAATAATAATAATTGAAACATTATTACATACGTGCTTTTGTCCTTCAGGTTAGTAGAAGCTAGCATCATAACCGTTCGAGCACAACACACCATAAATATATGGATAAACAATACCATGAGACGTGCTCACGGCTTAATTGATATTTTCACATCTTTAAACACCTACAACAGGAAGGATCCTCACAGACTTATTTTGGTCATTTCTTTCCGCGAAGCAGTTCACATTATATTTTCCAAACATTACTCAAACCTCCATCATTATTACAGCATCAACAATGACCAACACAAGGATAAAAGATAACGCAGCCTCTCGGAGTAGAGCGAACAATAGTTACATGAAGGCAATGAAGGTATCGAGATGGCCAGGGGTGCAGCATCTCTGTACCAAAGAGCACACAAAAGGCAAAGAAAATAAAGCGGGTGTGCGCATCACCCAAATTGAAATGAAACAAAATGGCGGCCATAAGAACGAGCAAAAGCGGTCATAAAATAGACCAAGATAAAAATAATAAACACAGCACTCGAAGTGAAAACCAAGTGTACGAGGAATAAATGAAAAGGAAACATAAATTAACTGACCGATACGACATCCTTTTAGCCCCCTCGCTCGCTCTCACACATACACACAAACATTCAGGCATTGTCGACATCGGGTAACAATAGGGTCAATAACCTCTTTTCAAAACAGATCGCAAACACATGTAGTATGACTCAGCTGGCCATAAGTAAGTTCCAACACACGACGTAGAAACATGCACACTGCAAATATGTTATAAGCAGGACGATATGGACCCACGGCCCACGTACAAGCCCACCAACACAGGCGCTGCGTACGACGTATCTCCGTGTCGACACCCAGAGCCTACTAACATTTGGTGGCAATAAAGAAGTATAATGTCGTGCACATAATGATCATTCTCGTAGAGACCCAGTTACCTCGTCACCACCACCACAATAATGCCCGCAAACACACACCCATTCATATCGCGGGGCAAAGACGTATATCAGTCAGTCGCGATTACAAGGCACTTAAAACGGCCACAAGATAAACATAAAATAAAAGCGAAAACACAGCTCACATTACCTGAGGTTGAAGCTGATCAATTAAAAATCAGAATATGAATACAGGCAGAGTTGAAACCTGATAAAAACCCATCGATAATTCAAAAATGCTACTCCGAGTAGAGGCGACTCCATCTTTCTTTCCTTTAGGTCATAACAACAACAAAGACATCAAGTCAAGGAGATTAAAGACCCGCGGAAGGAAGGACCATCCGTGTACAAAGCAGGGGCGCTGCCCTCTGCGGTACAGTTTGGGAAATAGTTAATAGCCAGTTTAGTGAAGTCAAACGAGAGTTAATGCAAGCTCTTAGCAATCATAGATAAACCTACATGTTATGAACATGCTAAACGAGCATGTTTCAGTAGTATTTAGCAGATTTTGAAAATATAAGTTGGCAACACTGCTCCGGTATCCATGGGAGGAGATGTTCCGTCTGCTGTGGCCAAATGCGGTGCTGGCGCTGGTGCTGAATCCACTGCCAGGTGACGTGGTGCTCGTTCCTCTCTGTGGGCTGGTCGAGTGACCCTCCTCGTAGATGGTGCATGGGAGGTGTAGGGATGATGATCTGATGTCACAGGTAGAGAGCGAGCTTCATAATTCGTAACTGCATGGCTGGACATCAGTGCTGTGTGAAAAGTAACAGCGGCGGTGTCCGCGGTGAATTGTCCGAAGGTGGCAAGGAGGCAATGTGGTGCTTGTAGTAGCAGTAGGACTGGCAGGAAAATATGGCGTGTATGGGTACATGGTTGTTGATGCAAGTCCCAAGAGAGATGTAAAGAATGCCAGAGAATGCGGATTGACGCTGGAATACCAGCTGATCCTCCTGCAGTGGGATGAAGCACGTCCCAAGGTGAAACCTCGCTGATTTGCTTTTGTCCTCCTGGCTAGTCCACAATTTTCAAGAGGCAATAAACCTCTATGGCTGCTTGAAGTGTTGCAAACAGTCAGACGGCGAAGGATGTGCAGGTGAACTTATCAGAAGGCCTTATAAGAGGCACAGTCTGATAACTGCATACGGGAGATAAATCTCCACAATGGAATTATAGCCCGCCTAGCAATTCCAAATGGAAAATTCTAAATTCCCATGGAGGGAATTAGATATTTTTCACCAATAGAGCATGGCAAAAATGTCAAAAACATATCAGATGTAAGGCTTTTCAGGCGTTTGCTCTATTAACCAGCATTTCGTCTTAGGTCTGACATTTTTGACATGCTCTATTGGTGAAAAATATCTAATTCCCTCCTTGGGGATTTAGAATTTTCCATTTGGAATTGCTAGGCAGGCAATAATTCCATTGTGGAGATTTATCTCCCATTTGCAGTTATCAGACTGTGCCTCTTATAAGGGCTTCTGATAAGTTCACCTGCATACACCCCAGCGTCAGTGGGTAGGGTCTGACACATCCCACTCTGATGAGTCTAGTGTCAGACCTAAGACAAAACGCTGGTTAATAGAGCAAACGCCTGAAAAGCCTTACATCTGATATGTTTTTGACATTTTTGACATGCTCTATTGGTGAAAAATATCTAATTCCCTCCATGGGGATTTAGAATTTTGCATTGGCACTGCCGGTGGCTCCAAGTAGCCTACACAGTGGCCTCCATGGTATGCACTAGCCATGCATCTTGGTGGATGTGCTATTTACCAACTGATGAGCCCAACTTAGCACATTGGGGCAAAACGCTGGCAACTAGGAATGAGTTAACTGGAAAATTTATAGTGTCCAATAACGGACCATTTATATTGGTATTATAAATTTACTCATTCGGGACAAGTATTTCAGGTTGCCTATGGGAATCAACATCTATAACATTGATCAACAATATCATAAAATTGACCACTGTTTGTTGCGATGTTCCTTGTCTCTTATGCTGCCACTCAACTCCAATAGATAGGATGACTGCTGCATATTGAGTATAACAGCCCAACTGAATATTGGTGGGAAATAGCTGGGGAGTTAGAAAACTTTCTTCTTGAGCATGCCATTCCTCTGGTTCATACATTTTCTGATACCGCTGGTACGTAATACACTGGTACATCATAGTATTCCAGCTATTCGATCCTTACTCTGACACGCTGTTTTGAATGAGCAGTGTGCACATTTAAGGCAGAGGCTCACTTAGTAGTAGTATGACCTGGTCTAGAATTACAATTTAGGTCTATTCCAAATTATAGCACCACAATTCACTAAATAACTCAAAATTCAACTCTGAAAAGAGCCGTTTCTTAAGAAAAGCTTCTAATTCTTCACTTTTATTAAATTCTACATTCATTTTATTCCAAGTTTGCAGTGAAGAGGGTGTTTCCCCTCTAGCTTAGAGGAAAAATTTGCCTCCAAGTCAGATAAATTTTTCCGCCACCAGTGTAGTGAATTGAGAATTTCTGATGCATCGGTTATTCCTAGGAAACAGATTAGTAAAAGGACATAGTTTTTGCCCTGGGATTCTCCACTATTCAAACTCCACACCCTTCCCTGCCGAAGAAAGACGAAGAGTGTTCACGAATCACGGCTGTCTGCAGCTTGGTCATTCCAGCTCTGGAACTTTGGACTGTTAGATCGGCAGTGTAGTTCTGTTCGTTAAAAGTGAGAATTTTTTTTTTTTTCATTTGATGGAGTATTTCATATGAAAGCCTTGCTTTTAATCGCGTTATTCCTACTGACGTCATTGTAATGACCTATGTTCATTTCAGTTGGTAAACCACTAAGACAGTCTTTCTGAGGATGTAAAAAGGCAGGTGGAGAGTGAGCATCTGTCATTATAATGAAAACACCCCAACCTGAATGTGACTGATGGTAGGCAAGTGGGCCTACCATTACAATGAAAATTCCCTAACCCAGTCTTCATATGAGAAAAGATCTTTGGAGACTTCCCCTTCGCATTTCTAGGGTAACGTTAAGAGCTATACAATTTAATACAATCTTGCTCACAATGTGTACACTACCTAAGCTAGAATTCTGTAGCAAAGCACGGGTCCATCAGCTAGTAATAAATAAAATCAAGAATAAACCTAAAACTACACTTATCTATACAACTAAAGGAAGAAAAAAACTATGCAAATTTCACTTTTAATAATTTTTTAATTTCGTGTGGCTATTTCTAGCCAAGTGCAGCCCTTGTAAGGCAGACCCTCCGATGAGGGTGGGCGGCACCTGCCATGTTTAGGTAACTGCGTGTTATTGTGGTGGAGGATAGTGTTATGTGTGGTGTGTGAGTTGCAGGGATGTTGGGGACAGCACAAACACCCAGTCCCCGGGCCATTGGAATTAACCATTGAAGGCTAAAATCCCCGACTGGTCGGGAATCCAACCCGGGACCCTCTGAACCGAAGGCCAGTACGCTGACCATTCAGCCAACGAATTGGACCTTTTAATAATAATAATCATATTTATCAAGTCACTAATTTATTTAAATGATATAATAATAACATTGCTTTTAAAACAAACAATAATAATTTAAAATTATTTTTCAACACCCATACCATCAACACTTCAAATAAATTTTCATATTCAGGAATTTACAAACTTACAATGTCAGTTACATTGGCCAGACAGGTAGAAAGTTTTCAAGATACTGAGAATATTTGAACACCTCTAAATACAACTTATGTTGACAAAAACAAAGTCACGTACAGGCCATGAAGGCCTTTGGAGGAGTGGAAGGTAAAGGCTTCCACCATTGTTAACCGCAGCACGTGATGGGGTAGAGTGGTTAGCTCTACGCCCAGCCGCCTTTGCCCCCAGGAAGGAACCTGGTACTCATTTTTGGTGTAGGCTGAGTGAACCTCAGGGCCATGTGCACCTCCGGAAGTGGAAATCTCGTTTCTTAAATTTTTAGACTTCCTGACGGGGATTCGAACCCACGTCCTTCCGGGTGAACCAAGCACGCCTTTACCGCCTCGGCCAGACAGCCCCTCGACTTATGTTGAGGTCATAAAATATAGAAAAGTTGCACATCCCAAGCAATGATCTTAGCTAATGCTGAAGTAGTCCCCTTGGCTACCTGTACACAATTGCCAGCGTTTCTGGAGGTCTTAGAAGCAAGCAGGGAAATTGTCAGCTGCGATGCTTGTAAGCTGGTGTGTCACAGCCCGTTGGATGTCTGCCATATCTTGATGAAGCTTTCCTTTCAGTCACAATTTCACTCGCGGAAACAAGAAAAAATCACGAGGCGAGAGGTCGGGCGAATATGGTGGATGTGGGACAACAGTGACAGAATATCTGGCTAGATACTCGATAACAAATAAAGCAGTATGAGGTCTTGCATTGTCGTGCAGTAAGAACCAGGCCTGCGACGGCCACAATTCAGGGTGGCGACGCTGAGTTGCTTAATAGCAATATAAATGGTCCGTTATTGGACATTATAAATTTTCCAGCTAACTCATTCCTGGTTGACAGCGTTTCGCCCCAGTGTGGCAAGTTGGGCTCATCAGTTGGTAAATAGCGCACCCACCAAGATGCATGGCTCGTGCATACCGTGGAGGCCACTGCATAGGCTGCTCCAAGGTTAATAGAGAACAATAAGGTTAGTCATTCCGCGTTACGGGCTGCCATTGGCTGTCGCTGTGACGCCACCATGGAACATCGCTGGTAGCCGCTGGGGGCAGATTGTATTAACGGGCGGGTAATGTTTCACATTTTAATAATATACCGAAGTGATATATTAGAATTTTTGAACGTCATCCAATGTATTCCATAGAAACATATATTCTGTACAAGATAAAGTATTATATAACATCGTAGCGCTACAAAATAAGAGGTACTTAGAAGTGCGCAATATGTTAGTTTAAAAAAAGCAGATTCAGGACAAATAAAACTATTTGTATATTAACTGTTATTCACTCTTACCTCAGTGAAGATGATGTTGATGAAATGCATGGAATCTGCACCTCACTGTGACTGACAGATAGGGTTTGTTTTATATCACAAAAACTGTTAATTCATCAACACTTCACGGTGAAAACTTACAGGACACATTGTGATATGTAATAACTAGGGCCTGGATTTTTAAAAAATGCCTATGCGCATATGCAAATGCATATTTTTAACGTTAGTGCAAACATAGATATATTTTTCTCTTATGAAGTGTGATTGGTCCGACTCATTGGCTGAATGGTCAGCGTTGAGGCCTTCAGTTCAGAGGGTCCCAGGTTCAGTTCCCGACTGGGTCGGGGATTTTAATCGCATTTGATTAATTCTTCTGGCTCAGAGACAGGGTGTTTGTGTTTGTATCAACACTCTCCTCTTCATATTCAGACAACACACTACACTACCAACCACCAGAGAAACATGTAGTAATTACTTCTTTCCATATAGGGTTGTGTCAGGAAGGGCATCCGGCTTAAAACAGGGCCAAATCCACATGTGCGACACAGTTTGCACCCGCGAGCCCACAATCACAATGTGGGAAAAGCGATGGAAGGAGTAGAAGAAAAACATGGTCAATTAGCTAATATTTCTGAACGAAATGAAAAATCTAATGAACCTTATACGTATATTGTACAATACATCCCTTGGCAACACGAGAAGCCTTCCCTGATCAAGGAAAGTGCTTTTAGTGTCGCAAGCGGATAATGACCATTTTGACAACAATTCATAAGCAACTACGTAAGTGGAATCAGCCAGACTTTGCCAGAAGAATGTTCTGATCAGTCAGTGCCAGTGTACAAGTATTGCCCAGTTACGTCCGTCGACGTGGAATGATCATTTTCAGCGTATAAATTAATTCTGTTTGACAACAGAAAGGCACTGACCCCTGAAAACATTGAAAATTATTGATAATCTACTGCCATGCATCATTTTGCAAGGAATGAAACATGTTTATCAGTTTAAAACTGAGTTAAAATTAAATAATGCCTTTGGTAAGTGTACTTTGTTTTATTTTTAGTGCATATGTGCATGCATATTTTTGGAGTTTTTAGTGCATATGAATCCGGGCCTTAGTAATAACTTAAAGTCTTGGAACACTACCATCAAATAAATGGTTTGTCTTTCTTTCCGTTCACATAAGTCAAGAAGAGTATCACAGTCTAGTATATTCACTACCTACTCGATTTTCATAAGAAATGCTAGAGTTCGAATCATAGTCAATGAAAGCGAGGCAGGGTATGAAGCAAGTTCTTTTCCGAGTTCTGCGCAAAAGACAAAGGTCCCGTGGCTTTGCACATGAAGTTTAAAACAACAAATACAACGGTCATGAACATTTCTTGACCCTGAAAACATTTACTTTGTTGATAATTGCCACATTCTCGCTTTTCGCTTACGGGCAGCCTCTATTTTTTAGGATTTCTGTTTTGCAGCCATTCAGCGCAAACGGAGTAAGGCTCTGGTCTTAGCATATGATTTCAAGACTTGGATGGACATCAGGAAAATGGCTTTTCAACTTCACAAACATACTGTTCACAACTTCTGGTTCCCTGTTCAAATCTGTTCGTCCGTGAACTTCAGCAATTATCAGTTCGAATTTAGTGATGATTTCCATGAAATCATCGGAAGGGCGAACGAACCTCCCCGAGACAGCACGTGTACCCACCCCAGACTTGGGTCATCAGGCGGTGTCAACAACTCTCCTGTAGGCGTGCCCAGGGACCTGTCAAATTTTCGGCAGCGATATGCGACGAACCCCGCAACGTATTTGAATCCCTCCACACTACAGTCAGTATCTTCCTGTAAGGATAGATCAGCACTATCAACAGCTGGCAGTTCAATGTCATTAATATCCTTGTCACCCTCAGTCATCGCCAGAGCTTCAGTCATATCCGGGAGGATGTTGCCAAACATAGCCAACGTAACAAATTCTCCTCCTTCGGCAGGAGCTACAGGTGACACATTGGAAAGAGGAATATCGCTGGAATTGGCTCCTAACAACAACAGTCTGGTCCTATTTTCGACACCAGGTGGAGATGGATGATCGTAAAAATATCCAAGACCTCTTAGGCGCAAAAATAAATTTTCCAGGCCCATCTTGATTCAAACGTGCTGTGAGAATGTATTTAACGCTGAAAGATCCCATGTCTTTGAAAAGGCCAAGCAGGGAACGGATACTTTTCAAAAATCCTGTTTGAAAGGGGAGCATGTGTTTCGCAGAGCCAACACGCATGTTCTCACAACATTCATAAAATTCTGAGAGGCATTTCTCCTGTGCTTTGTGATGAATGCCAAACCCACATGCAAGTGGCTTGTCACTCTCAGCTATTCTAGAATTCAAAATGTCTAGTGTCTCATCGGCAAACTGTATGAACGCACTAACATGTTCTTCGTCTGGCATCAAGTACCGGATAGCCTGTGTTGTTGTGTTAGAAAACAACTCAGCTGCAAATCGTACACGCTGTCGCCGGGAGGATGTTGCCAAACATAGCCAACGTAACAAATTCTCCTCCTTCGGCAGGAGCTACAGGTGACACATTGGAAAGAGGAATATCGCTGGAATTGGCTCCTAACAACAACAGTCTGGTCCTATTTTCGACACCAGGTGGAGATGGATGATCGTAAAAATATCCAAGACCTCTTAGGCGCAAAAATAAATTTTCCAGGCCCATCTTGATTCAAACGTGCTGTGAGAATGTATTTAACGCTGAAAGATCCCATGTCTTTGAAAAGGCCAAGCAGGGAACGGATACTTTTCAAAAATCCTGTTTGAAAGGGGAGCATGTGTTTCGCAGAGCCAACACGCATGTTCTCACAACATTCATAAAATTCTGAGAGGCATTTCTCCTGTGCTTTGTGATGAATGCCAAACCCACATGCAAGTGGCTTGTCACTCTCAGCTATTCTAGAATTCAAAATGTCTAGTGTCTCATCGGCAAACTGTATGAACGCACTAACATGTTCTTCGTCTGGCATCAAGTACCGGATAGCCTGTGTTGTTGTGTTAGAAAACAACTCAGCTGCAAATCGTACACGCTGTCGCTCCCTGCCTACCACATTAATATGATGCTGAGAAAGCTTAGGACACATTTTAAATTCACCACAGGGCCGATGACCTTCGATGTTAGGCCCCTTAGAACACCAAGCAAATTCACCACAATCCAGAAACAATAATTTTTCAATCACATTTTTCGTTGCTAGTTTTTTGCAAGGTAGTACAATACCTTTGTCCAAGAAGTGATTTCTCACTAACTTAAATAAATGAGGTACGTCAACAAACACCCACACATTTCTGCTCGCGTTGTGAGGATTAGTAAAATGAGTGATTAGGTATGTTACGTCAAGTTCTTTCCACATAAATGCATTTTTGGCCCCCATGTTTGCCACAGTAGCTGTACGAGACGCACTCCAAGGACAATATTATTCTTTTCAGAAGCATAGCTATCATTTGTACATCAAAAACAAAGTAGACAGGTTGTTTCCAAGATGCAAACAACCCTCGTACCATAACAACGAGAACATTGCTATGTGGGCGTACTGTTCTGTCTTATTCTTGGTCATGACTAATTCTGCTATCGATGTTCATTTCATCGAATGATACAACGCAGATTCATTCTTTGTCGCTCAGTCCTTCAGCTTGCATTTTCATTAGAAGTAGAATGTCTTGCAATATGCCTGGGCGACAGCGAAAGGAGCGGTTTATCCATGTTCTTAGCGTTGAAACTGCAGGCAGTGGGTATCCCATTTGTTCTCGCAAGTAAATGTAGCATTTCTGCAAAACAGCACGTAGAGTAATCGCTTTACAAATATCCTCCTGAAATGAAATGGCGTATGGCTTTTAGTGCCGGGAGTGTCCGAGGACAAGTTCGGCTCGCCAGATGCAGGTCTTTTGATTAGACTTCCGTAGGCGACCTGCGCATCATGATGAGGATGAAATTATGACGAAGACAACACATACAGCCAGCGAAATTCACCAATGGTGGTTAAAATTCCCGACCTTGTCGGGAATCGAACCCAGGACCTCTGTGACCAAAGGCCAGCACGCTAACCATTTAGCCATGGAGCCGGACAATGTCCCCCTTATTCCATTGAACTCGTTTAGATCCATTTAACAGACGTCTTATTTGGCTGGGTGAAAATATTTTCCTCAATATTCGTTTAACTTCGTCAGACACAAAAGTACCCATGTTCTTCTTTAGTTTGTAAACATTTCTTTGTGAAAGTGACAGCTTATTTATAAGACCTTTGTTTCGTAATTTTAATTCCATATTCACATCAGACAACCGAGCGTTTCTTGCTTCGAGAGCTGCAATAGTTTTTAATAAGTTGTCATTTTCTGAAGGGGCAGTAGGATTATCTTGTGTGTCAGTACATTTGTCAGCTGTTCTCTTAATGGGTGATAGTTGTTTCAAAGTCTCAAGAGCTCGTTTCTGCACTAGTCTTTTGTCGTACTGCTCCCTCCTTTCTTCTGCAGTAGGCGAGGTCATGCAGGCATTATAAGTTAAGAACTTCATTTTCCCATATTGAACTGAGATTCACAATTAGAATTAAAGAAGGTTCAACCTATTCAATACAAAGTGTGTTGTACAAGGTGTTCACAACATGTTATTTATAATTACTAGTACCGGTTTCGACGCTTAATGGCGTCATCATCAGCTAGAAATCACAAAGTGGGCAGGGTACATAACATAAAATTGTATACATGATACATGCATTGCAAAGTACAAATGATTGACAGTTTTTACATTAAGAGCTAAATGAATAATGAGTGAAATATGATGGCATAATATAACGCATAGAGGCGTTAGTCTAATGTGATAGGTAGGTATTTTACAATAAAATTGGTCTGATGATTGAGAGTAAAAGTCTTAGTATAATAATGAAACGATGCGGTAAAATTGTCCACTCTTCTGTTGTTATCAATGGAGATATATAAGTCCAGGTCCAGTGTTGTGTGTGGTTGGCAAGACCATCAAATATTTGTTTAAGGCCGGTACCCTTCTCCATAGTTAAAAAAGATCTGATTCAGCAAATCCAACGTCTCCTAAAACAAACTTTAAAAAATACATCATTCCTTTTTACAGAACAAGAAAAAACGCGATTACTTAATATGAATCCCGGTCTGCCTACCGCCAAAGCTTTCCCCAAAATTCATAAGACCGGCGTTCCCATATGCCCCATCATTAACTACAGACCTAGCCATTTATACAAATTGGCCCAATTCATTCAGAAATTCCTTAGTAAAAATTATAAATTTCAGTCAAAAAAATCCGTAAAAAACACAATTGAATTAATCAAAAAACTGAACAAATTTAAAATACAATCATTTCACACCCTTCATTCATTTGATATCAACAATATGTATCCCAGCATTAACACTAAAAAACTCCTTCCCATAATTCAAAATAACCTAAAAGCACATAGTGGGCTAAGTAAACTCGAGATCCAGGATTTCATGCAGGTCCTAAAACTAGTGATTCACAACAACTATTTCACATTTGACAAATGTATATACCAACAAGATGGACTGGCTGTGGGGTCGCCGGCCTCAGGAATTTTGGCGGAGATATACATAGATTCCCTAGAAGACACGGCAATTAATAACAATTATATCTTCTCAAACATACTTTTCTGGTCCAGATATGTCGATGACACTCTGGTTATTCTAGATGACAGAACGGTTAATGCAGCTACCACCCTCAACAATTTAAACAATATAGATTCTAATATAAAATTTACATTGGAGTCCAAGTCCAATAACTCAATAAATTTTTTAGACCTTACAATTAAGAGACTGCCTTCCTCACTAGAATATAATATCTACAGAAAACCAACACAAACAGCGACGACTATCAGAAGAGACTCCGCACACCCATACACACATAAGTGCGCCACTTACTACAGTATGGTAGACCGAACATTAAAAATACCATTATCTAAGGAAAATCTAAAGAAAGAACTGAATACCATACATGCCATCGCTAAATATAACGGATATAATTCCTCATTCATAGAACGCATTATCAACAAATGTAAACACAGACTAAAGTCAACATTAACCAAAGAAAGACCTAACCCCGCCCTATACGCCACCTTCACTTTCAATGAAAACATACACAGTGTAACTAACATCTTCAAGAAACATAATATTAAAATTTCGTACAGAACCTACAATATGGACATCAATGCATTTGCATTTGCAGATGATGTAGTAATTTGGGGAAATACAGAGAAGGAAGTCCAAGAGAGGCTGAACACCTGGAATGAACATTTGAAAGCACACGGATTAACAATAAATAAATCAAAAACTGTTACTATGTCTGTCAACAGGCAGAAGAAGAAAGGAAAAATAATGCTGGAAGGTACACAGCTGGAAACAGTAGACCAATATAAATATCTTGGGTGCATCATTTCAAGTGATAACAGAATACAGCATGAGATTAACAACCGCATTTAAAAATCAGCTCAGTTTTACCATCAAGTTTGGAACCTCCTCTGGAACGAACAAGTTCCCTTAAGATCAAAGCAGATTCTATTCCAATCATACTTCACCCCATACTAACATATGGCCTAGAAACCTGCACAACAACCCAACAAGTGAATAGCAAACTACAAGCCGCAGAAATGAAGTTCCTACGTACTATGGTACAGAAGACAAAAAGGGACAGGGTAAGGAATAAAAGAATAAGGGAGGAAGCTGGTGTGTACCCATCCCTGAATGAAAAAGTGACAAGGGCCCATTTGAAATGGTTTGGCCACGTCAAACGATTGGACGATGGAAGGACAGCAAAACAATGGCTACACACAGTCGTGGCCGGAAAACGACCAGTAGGAAGACCTAGGAAGAGATGGCTGGACCAAGTGAAAGAGGACATAGGAACGAGAGGAGTCAGCTGGGATGTCGTCTTGAGAGAAGAGTGGTACATAGACAGACAGAAGTGGAGTGTGCTCGTAAACCACACACGGGCAACTGGAGTGGAAAACTGATGATGATGATGATGATGACAGAACCAACAATAGAAATATAGAAATAGTGCACAATTCCAAGTCAATAAACAAATCCGACATTCACGCAAAGTCAGGTGCTTATCGTTTCAAAGGCAATAACTGTTTTTCCTCATACATTGGACAGACCGGAAGAAGTTTCAAAGTTAGATACCTAGAACACGTCAATGCCATTAAGTATAATAGGTTTTCTGCAATAGGCCAACACATACATGACTCAAAGCATAATTTCACTACCATAGAACAAGACCTAGAAATTCTCAAGAACATAAACAAAGGCCTTTTACTCGATGTTACGGAAAACTGTTTTATTCATTTAGACCAATTTTTTAATCCCAATCTAAACCTCAATGAAATTTCAGAAAAACCTAATATTCTTTTCGACTTCCTAATCGAAGTCTTTAGAGTCATCAAATCCACGAAGAAGAAATCGATCTTTTACGCTCTGCACAACACTCTCCTATGTCGCGCACTACCACCACTCCATCCCCCTGACCCGCCTTAAAGTCCGCCTTCCCATCCCTTCCACTCCCCTCCTCTCTCCTTCTCCCCCCTCTCCATTCCCTGTTCCTCCCACCTCTCCTCCACTCACACTCAACTTACTCACATCCATCTCACTCGTCCACAAACCCTTCTCACAACACACAACCAGCACGCTGAACAAGGTAAGTCCCATATTCCATCACATTCGGCCGCGAACCCATCGTTAGCTATCTGTTTCATTAACTTAGCTTTTCTTCCTTTTAAGCTTCATCACCTATCACGACCTCAAAATTCAACCTTATTCAACCACTCAACGTCAGGCGTACCGGCCTTAAACAAATATTTGATGGTCTTGCCAACCACACACAACACTGGACCTGGACTTATATATCTCCATTGATAACAACAGAAGAGTGGACAATTTTACCGCATCGTTTTATTATTATACTAAGACTTTTACTTTCATTCATCAGACCAATTTTATTGTACAATACCTACCTATCACATTAGACTATAACGCCTCTATGCGTTAAATTATGCCATCATATTTCACTCATTATTCATCTAGCTCTTAATGTAAAAACTGTCAATCATTTGAACTTTGCAATGCATGTATCATGTATACAATATTATGTTATGTGCCCTGCCCACTTTGTGATTTCTAGCTGATGATGACGTCATTAAGCGTCGAAACTGGTACTAGTAATTATAAATAACATGTTGTGACCACCTTGTACAACACACTTTGTATTGAATAGGTTGAACCTTCTTTAATTGTGAATCATGCAGGCATGTTATCATTCCTATTCACCTAAACAGCATTCGTGTTAATGCATGGCAACATAAGTGAGGGAACAACCCCGGGTTTGAGCACCCACTTCCGAGGCAAATTCAACAATTCAGACCTCAAGTCTCTTATGTAGTTTGACTGCTGAAAATGAAGAGAGCATATTCGAGAATTTTTAACATTTACCTGGTCTTTTCTGCAGCACTTCGATACCCAAACCTTTTGTAGTTTAATATCACGCGGGAAAGCATGCAACACTATTTCACTTTTGTTTCGGTTGTAGGTTTTACAGTTCACTACAGCACAGCCTGGCATTGTCTGCCACAATTCTAGAGCACTGTAAAGAATAGAGCCGTCGTTACTGTATCACGACAGCCTGTTAAGCAGTATGTCTGTGAATACACTTTACGGCTTCATTTCACAATTAACTCATACCGTGTACTGCATAACTTACAGCCGAACAGCACAAACGAAAAAAGAAACTTGGTCCTCTGACACTCCTTTAAACACCCGCGCACTGTAAACATAAACAAATACATCCCATACATGTGATAACTGAAAGCAATCTACCCTGGTCCTACGTGGCTAGCTGTTCCACCGTGACGTCATGCACTAAGCGAGGAAAATGCAACACCTGCGCACGGCTGAGTGCACCCCCGGGCTGCTCCACATTTGCATCGGAATGTGCTGTAGATGGCTGCCAGTTCTAGAATCGTCTTGCATTGAACCTCTGCCTTCCTGAAACTTTCTGTGCCACTCGAACACACGAATTCTTGACAATGCATCGCCTCCATATGCTTGTGTAATCATTGTCCACGGTTCACTTGGGATTTGCCTGAGCTTAACGCAAAACTTAATGTTCACCCTTTGTTCACAATCAACCCCTAGACCAAACAGAGTGTTGCTAAGCACAACCCTGCCACCTAGTGCTTGTGCATGGAAACATGGCCAAGGCCATCTCAGTACGTACACATACCAGGTAACATAAAACCAACATTTGTTCCTTTGTTCGCATTGCAACCTCAGAAATACAGTACTTGTCCTAGAACTTTTCTGACGGAGGGTGTATAATAAATATTCAGCTATGAGCAAACACATGACCGATTATGCACATTCTTTTTCTACAATAGTTCAAGATATGGAAACTCTTTACTATGGTAACAAATCAAGGAAGATGATAGGAAAAACTTAAAACGGTCCACCTTTTCAATACAAAATGTTATATTTTATTTATAACATGTATTTGTACTTGGAACTAGTTTCGACGCTGTGTTTGCGTCATCATCAGCCAAAATGGGAAACAGGCAAGCATGTAGGCATTTATGTTACACAAGGCGTTACATTAAACAATACACATCTTACAAGGAGATAAAAACAGGGACGAATATAGAAAACAAATGAATCGTTGAGAAAACAAAAGTTATACAAATTAAAAATAACCTTAACCACACATCTTGCAGTGCGAAAGTGTTCTTCTTGAATGATTCCTGAATGTAAAACACACGCGCACACATTTCTGAGGAGCCAGCAGGCAGGACAAAGTAAAGTGAAACCTTAAGAGTTCTTCTGAGAAGAGTTCATCATCCTTCTATGCTCCGACCAACCAATGAAGTCTCCCTTGAGTTCCTGATAAACATACACAACAGGAAATTCTCCTTCACTCTCAACAATAGCTATAAAGAACAACGGTAAAATTTTAAATATTGCGCAGAGACGTGAAAGCATGATTTTGAACATGATATAACTCCTTCAGATAACCCAGTTTTTACACAAGGTGTTACATTAATTAATACACATCTTACGAGGAGATAAAAACAGGGACGAATGTGGAAACACATGCATCGTTGAGAAAGCAAAGTTATACATATTAAAAATAAGCTTAACCACACAACTTGCAGTGCGAAAATATTTGCCTTGAATGATTCCTGAATACAAAACGCACGCGCACACACTTCTAAAGAGCCAGCAGGCAGGAAAAAGTAAGGTGAAACCTTGAGAGTTCTTCTGAGAAGAGTTCATCATTCTTTCTATGATCTGACTAACTAATGAAGTCTCCCTTGAGTTCCTGATAAACATACACAACAGGAAAATTAAACAATACACATCTTACAAGGAGATAAAAAACAGGGAAAGTTATACATATTAAAAATAACCTTAACCAATATCTTGTAGTGCGAAAATATTCGTCTTGAATGATTCCTGAATACAAAAACACAAGCGCACACATTTCTGAAGAGCCAGGAGGCAGGAAAAAGTAAAGTGAAACCTTAAGAGTTCTTCTGAGAAGAGTTCATCATTTTTTCTATGTTCCGACTAACTAATGAAGTCTCCCTTGAGTTCCTGATAAACATACACAACAGGAAATTCTCCTTCACTCTCAACAATAGCTATAAAGATCAACGGTAAATTTCATTTTAAATATTGTGTAGAGACGTGAAAGCATGATCTTGAATATAATATAACTCCTTCATTTAAGTAATAATAATAATAACTTAAATGTTTCCACCTTTTCAATACAATATATTCACAAATTTACAAAATTATACGGTACTAGTTTCGACCCATCTAGGGGTCATCATCAGCCGTATTGAAGCAAAGATCATTTGTGGCGAAATCCTAAGACAATATTATTTTAAAGAATAACAAGTGAAATGAGATGTTATGGTAATAGTTAATAATACAAGGAATATACATAATAAGAGGTTTTTAACAAAGAATAAAGTATAAATGGGGTGTTGTAAAAATTATAATCATGGAAATCAGTAAGTTCTTGTATTGAAATGAAATATGGCTTAGGAAGAGGGCTTAAGGTGGGGCTGAAGGGTGTTATATTAAACAATACACATCTTACGAGGAGATAAAAACAGGGACGAATGTAGAAACAAATGCATTTTTGAGAAAGCAAAAATTATACATATTAAAAATAAGCTTAACCACACAACTTTCAGTGCGAAAATATTTGCCTTGAATGAATCCTGAATACAAGACGCACGCACACACTTTGTAAAGAGCCAGCAGGCAGGAAAAGGTAAGGTGAAACCTTAAGAGTTCTTCTGAGAAGAGTTCATCATTCTTTCTATGTTCCAACTAACTAAAGAAGTCTCCCTTGAGTTCCTGATAAACATAGACAACAGGAAATTCTCTTTAACTCTCAACAATAGCTATAAAAGAGCAACGGTAAATTGTATTTTAAATACTGTGCAGAGATGTGGAAGCATGATCTTGAACATGATATAACTTCTTCATTTAACCACCTTTGAAAGTTTCTCTCTATATTACATAGCTTCATTAACAACCATTCTGTAGATGCACAAATTAATCTTGTAATCTTCATAGGTCCGGTATTCAGCTTGACAAGAATATAAAATAGGTATTAAGGAATACGTTGTTGAGAGTTTGGAGGTTGACTGTGCCAGTATTGGTGGTGTATTGTTGCAGCGTTACGTGTAGGGTGGGGGCAGGTTTCTATGATGTTTATTGCGGGACATAAGGCGGTAAAGCTATGGCGTGAGATGAAGAGGAACAGAGCGTGTTGGATAGTTTAGGTCTGGGCAGCGGCCGTTGTTGGATTAGGAGGGGAGAGGGGAGGAGGGGTGGAAGTATGGAGGGTGATGTGGTGAAAGTGTGTGGCGTGACAAAGTATTATGCATGATTTGAAAGACAGATCTGTTTTTCGGGATATTCATGTTTTTGAAAAATTCAATGAGAAAGTCGAATAGGATCTTAGGTTTCTCTGAGATATCATTTAAGTTTAGGTTGGGATTGAAATATTGGTCTAAATGAATATAGAGGTTTTCAGTGACGTCTAGGAAAGAACCTTTGTTTAGAATATCTAATACCTCAAGATCTTGATTTATTTCAGTAAAGTTGTGCTTAAATTCTTTTATATGTAGGCCGACCGCGGAAAAACGGTTGTGTTTTATGGCATTGACATGTTCTGCATATCTGATTTTAAAGCTGCGTCCTGTTTGCCCTACGTAAGAACTTTTGCAGTCTTGGCAAGAAAACCTATATACACCTGATTTAAAAAAAGGACTACTTTTATTTATTGATGAAGAGTTGTGTAGGATCTCTGTGCTTCTATTGTTAGTACGAAAGGCTATTTTAACGTTGTGTTTTTAAAAAACGTTAGTGACGTTGTAAATTTCTTTATTGAAGGTAAATGTGGAAAGCGTGGCAGTGCTAGTATTGTCTTTTATTAGGGTGGTTTTTGGGCGGTGTCTGAATTTATTGATTATTCTTTCAATAAAGGATTCATTATATCCATTGAATTTTGCTATAGAGCGAATGGTGTTCAATTCTTTATTTAAGTTTTTTCTTGACATTGGAATTTTGAATGCTCGGTCTACTAAGCTATTATATGTAGCCGCTTTGTGTGTTTGGGGGTGTAGTGAGTCATTTCTTATAGTAGTGGCCGTTTGAGTGGGCTATCTATAGATACTATATGTGAACGAAGAGGGGTGCCTGTTGATTGTTAGGTCTAGGAAGTTGATGGAGTTGTTTGTCTCTGATTCTAAGGTAAATTTAATGACATGATCAATATTATTAAGGTTTTTGAGGGTGGAGCGTTCATCTAGGATTATAAATGTGTCATCGACGTACCTAGCCCAAAATTGGATATTAGCAAATATGATGTTATTGTCGATGGCGGTGTGCTCTAGGAAATCAAGGTAGATCTCTGCTAAAATTCCTGAGGCTGGTGAACCCATAGCCAAACCATCTTGTTTGTAAATGATCTTATCGAATGTGAAGTAGTTATTGTTAATTAGTAATCTTAATATGGTCATAAAGTCTTGAACTTCTAGTTTACTTAGTTGATTGTTAGCAAGTAAGTTCTTTTCGATGATCGGGAATAATGAGTTGGTGTTTATACTGGGATACATGTTGACTATATCAAAGGAGTGCATTGAATGATATGGTTGAAGCTTGAAACTGTTTAGTTTGTTCACTAATTCTACAGTGTTCCTGATGGATTTATTTGATGAGAATTTATAATGTTTATTAAGAAATTGTTGGATAAATTGAGATAATGTATATAAGGGGCTTGGTCTGTAGTTTATTATGGGTCGAATAGGGACACCGGTTTTGTGGATTTTGGGTAGTGCTTTAGCTGTTGGTAGGCCTGGGTTCATAGTAATTAACTTTTGTTTTTCTTGTTCAGTGAGGAGAAAAGATGTGCTCTTTAGAATTTGTTTCAATTGCCTTTGAATTGATTGTGTTGGGTCCTTCTTAACTATTGAAAAGGATTCATTATCCAAGAAAGTTTTGGTTTTTTGAATGTAATCTGTTTTATCCATAATGACTGTTGTGTTGCCTTTGTCGGCCTTGGTAATGATGAGGTGGTTGTCTTTGACTTTCTTTTTAAGATTGAGAATTTGTTTTCTTTCAGTAAGGGAGTCTTTGTTGATTTTGGTGATAGGGGTCGCAGTACGGTTTTTTGAGAAAAACTTTTGTTTAATTGTTTTTTTACGTCCATTCTGAGTTCGTCTTGTAGTTCATATGGCATTTTGCTGATAGCAACTTCTGATTCAACTACGAGTTTGGAGGCTGTAAGGGCCGAGTTGAAACAAGGCCAGTTGTGCTTTGGACCTTTCGAAAGAATTCTTATATCGTCCTCATCTAAGTTGGTGGTGGAGAGATTAATTACTGGAGGGTGGAATTGTTGTAGATTGTCATTAACGAGGTTAGGTTTGCTGTTAGGTTTTGGAGGGGAGTTGCTGTGTTTTTCCTTATTTTTAAGTGCTACAAGTTTTTTCTCTAGTGTTATCTGTTTTTTGGACAAAATATTGAACAACTTGATTTGGACTTCGTCTTGAAAAAGATTCCACTGAGCATTTGAAAGTAAGGTGGCTGCCTCTAAGTGAGTTTCATATAAGCGATGATTTAAAAACGACTTTTTCTTATAGAGAAATTTTAGTTCATTTTCTAACCAAAGTTTGTTTGTCCTAACCTGAACATCTTGTTGATGGGGAGGAACAAAACGTTGTTTCGTGACGCTTTTTAAAAAATTAGGGGTTAAATTCTGTGTAATGCACTGTTTGATAAATGCTATATCCTTGCCTATTTTCCCAATTTTGATTTTTAAGCCCAAGTAATGATAGGCTAACGACTTTGCCTGGTTGGCTGCTTCATTTAAACCTAAGAATTTCATTTTTTGTCCGTATTGAACTGAGAAGGATGATAGGAAAAACTTAAAACGGTCCACCTTTTCAATACAAAATGTTATATTTTATTTATAACATGTATTTGTACTTGGAACTAGTTTCGACGCTGTGTTTGCGTCATCATCAGCCAAAATTCAATGGATATAATGAATCCTTTATTGAAAGAATAATCAATAAATTCAGACACCGCCCAAAAACCACTCTAATAAAAGACAATACTAGCACTGCCACGCTTTCCACATTTACCTTCAATAAAGAAATTTACAACGTCACTAACGTTTTTAAAAAACACAACGTTAAAATAGCCTTTCGTACTAACAATAGAAGCACAGAGATCCTACACAACTCTTCATCAATAAATAAAAGTAGTCCTTTTTCTAAATCAGGTGTATATAGGTTTTCTTGCCAAGACTGCAAAAGTTCTTACCTAGGGCAAACAGGACGCAGCTTTAAAATCAGATATGCAGAACATGTCAATGCCATAAAACACAACCGTTTTTCCGCGGTCGGCCTACATATAAAAGAATTTAAGCACAACTTTACTGAAATAAATCAAGATCTTGAGGTATTAGATATTCTAAACAAAGGTTCTTTCCTAGACGTCACTGAAAACCTCTATATTCATTTAGACCAATATTTCAATCCCAACCTAAACTTAAATGATATCTCAGAGAAACCTAAGATCCTATTCGACTTTCTCATTGAATTTTTCAAAAACATGAATATCCCGAAAAACAGATCTGTCTTTCAAATCATGCATAATACTTTGTCACGCCACACACTTTCACCACATCACCCTCCATACTTCCACCCCTCCTCCCCTCTCCCCTCCTAATCCAACAACGGCCGCTGCCCAGACCTAAACTATCCAACACGCTCTGTTCCTCTTCATCTCGCGCCATAGCTTTACCGCCTTATGTCCCGCAATAAACATCATAGAAACCTGCCCCCACTCTACACGTAACGCTGCAACAATACACCACCAATACTGGCACAGTCAACCTCCAAACTCTCAACAACGTATTCCTTAATACCTATTTTATATTCTTGTCAAGCTGAATACCGGACCTATGAAGATTACAAGATTAATTTGTGCATCTACAGAATGGTTGTTAATGAAGCTATGTAATATAGAGAGAAACTTTCAAAGGTGGTTAAATGAAGAAGTTATATCATGTTCAAGATCATGCTTCCACATCTCTGCACAGTATTTAAAATACAATTTACCGTTGCTCTTTTATAGCTATTGTTGAGAGTTAAAGAGAATTTCCTGTTGTCTATGTTTATCAGGAACTCAAGGGAGACTTCTTTAGTTAGTTGGAACATAGAAAGAATGATGAACTCTTCTCAGAAGAACTCTTAAGGTTTCACCTTACCTTTTCCTGCCTGCTGGCTCTTTAGAAAGTGTGTGCGTGCGTCTTGTATTCAGGATTCATTCAAGGCAAATATTTTCGCACTGAAAGTTGTGTGGTTAAGCTTATTTTTAATATGCATAATTTTTGCTTTCTCAAAAATGCATTTGTTTCTACATTCGTCCCTGTTTTTATCTCCTCGTAAGATGTGTATTGTTTAATATAACACCTTGTGTAAAAAATTGGGTTAAATGAAGAAGTTATATTATATTCAAGATCATGCTTTCACGTCTCTACACAATATTTAAAATGAAATTTACCGTTGATCTTTATAGCTATTGTTGAGAGTGAAGGAGAATTTCCTGTTGTGTATGTTTATCAGGAACTCAAGGGAGACTTCATTAGTTAGTCGGAAAATAGAAAAAATGATGAACTCTTCTCAGAAGAACTCTTAAGGTTTCACTTTACTTTTTCCTGCCTCCTGGCTCTTCAGAAATGTGTGCGCGTGTGTTTTTGTATTCAGGAATCATTCAAGACGAATATTTTCGCACTATAAGATATTGGTTAAGGTTATTTTTAATATGTATAACTTTCCCTGTTTTTTATCTCCTTGTAAGATGTGTATTGTTTAATTTTCCTGTTGTGTATGTTTATCAGGAACTCAAGGGAGACTTCATTAGTTAGTCAGATCATAGAAAGAATGATGAACTCTTCTCAGAAGAACTCTCAAGGTTTCACCTTACTTTTTCCTGCCTGCTGGCTCTTTAAAAGTGTGTGCGCGTGCGTTTTGTATTCAGGAATCATTCAAGGCAAATATTTTCGCACTGCAAGTTGTGTGGTTAAGCTTATTTTTAATATGTATAACTTTGCTTTCTCAACGATGCATGTGTTTCCACATTCGTCCCTGTTTTTATCTCCTCGTAAGATGTGTATTAATTAATGTAACACCTTGTGTAAAAACTGGGTTATCTGAAGGAGTTATATCATGTTCAAAATCATGCTTTCACGTCTCTGCGCAATATTTAAAATTTTACCGTTGTTCTTTATAGCTATTGTTGAGAGTGAAGGAGAATTTCCTGTTGTGTATGTTTATCAGGAACTCAAGGGAGACTTCATTGGTTGGTCGGAGCATAGAAGGATGATGAACTCTTCTCAGAAGAACTCTTAAGGTTTCACTTTACTTTGTCCTGCCTGCTGGCTCCTCAGAAATGTGTGCGCGTGTGTTTTACATTCAGGAATCATTCAAGAAGAACACTTTCGCACTGCAAGATGTGTGGTTAAGGTTATTTTTAATTTGTATAACTTTTGTTTTCTCAACGATTCATTTGTTTTCTATATTCGTCCCTGTTTTTATCTCCTTGTAAGATGTGTATTGTTTAATGTAACGCCTTGTGTAACATAAATGCCTACATGCTTGCCTGTTTCCCATTTTGGCTGATGATGACGCAAACACAACGTCGAAACTAGTTCCAAGTACAAATACATGTTATAAATAAAATATAACATTTTGTATTGAAAAGGTGGACCGTTTTATGTTTTTCCTATCATCTTTCTCAGTTCAATACGGACAAAAAATGAAATTCTTAGGTTTAAATCAAGGAAGAATCGGCAGTAGATTGGATAGCCTACAGAGAATGGCATGCATAGCCATAACTAGGGCTATGAGAACTACGCCAACAGAAGCCTTGAATACTTTACAAGACCTCCCATTACTATGCAATTTCATAAAAGGACAGGCTAGAATGAGTTCATATAGATTGGCACAATCAGGGTGCTGGAATGCAAAAGACCCTATCTAGGACACTGTAAAATTAACAGAGTACTAACAAGTGCAACTTTGAAAAACCGTTTGAGACCCAGATAATAAAAAAAAGAAGACTGGGATATCAACAAATGGAATACTGAAAAAGAACTGAACTGGTGGACTGATGGCTCAAAGATTGTGGATGGCACAGGAGGAGGGATCAACGGGGGAAGACCTAAGAGTTCAATCCAGATGAGCCTGGGCAGACAGTACAGTCTTTCAAGCTGAAATGATAGTTATCGTAAAACGTCTTGAAGAAAATCTGAAAATGAACTATAGGAATAAGAACATTTTCATTTTTACGGACAGCCAAGCGGCCATTAAGGCACTAGAGGCAGTCCGGATAATGTTCAGAATTGTCTGGTATTGCCACTCACTTCTCCTGAAGCTCTCAAAGTACAACATTCTCAAAATAATATGGGTACCAGGGCATGCAGGTATAGAAGGAAATGAAAAGGCAGATAAACTGGGCAAGAAATGGGTAGAAACATATTTTGTAGGCCCAGAACTTATATGTGGGATTTCCTATGGACAAGCCTGATACTACAAAGGAAAATGGGTGCAAAAGAAACAAATGGAAAACTGGAAAAATACTCCAGGATTCAGGCTTGCAAAGGAACTGATAAAATGACCAAACAAGAAGCATACTAAAGAACTGTTGAAACTCAGCAGAGAAAACATAAGATGGATAGTAGGACTGTTGACAGGACACTGCCATCTGAAAAAACACCTACATAGAATTGGAGTAATAAGAGACAATATATGTAGGAAATACAGTGAAGCAGAGGAATCAGCTGAACACATACTTTTCGAATGTGAGGCGCTGGGTAGAATCAGACTCTCCACTCTAGGACTACCAGATGAAGAGAGAGAAAAAATCCAAGAAGACCCAATAAGAACAACCTGTAGCTTTGTGAAGGGAGCAGGTGTATCTAGGTGGGAATGAAGGAAAAACATGGTAGCAAAAGATCTTAGAGGTCGATGCTAATTAGGAACTAATATTTAGAGGCCCCATGCAGAAAAGAAGAAGAAGATGGTAACAAAGGCAAATTACTCAATGTTTACAAAACTTATTTATTGACATTGACCAAAAGCAGAACCCAATGCTTAATCTAAATGAAATCTCAGATAAAATTAACACCCTTCTTAATATATATTTGAAATAGAACTTCAAACCAAAAATATCCAAGAGGCCTACCTATCAAATATTCAACCTTCTGTCAACCCCTTCCTCCAACCACATTCTTTAATTCTCATATTCCATTCTGTTTTATTATGAGTAGCTTTGAATCATTTATTATTTTCCATATATGTAAATTATATGATGAACACGTGAAGAAATTTACAACATTTGATGCGGCTACTTTCCACCTACGCACTTTACATTCTTCTCGACGAGATTGCTGCATGGATGTCGTGCAGCAACTCAAGAGTGAAGTTCTTATCTTTGGTATACAACCTCTGACAATGAAGTTTGGGGAATAGTCCTGTACTATCAACATAGATTAACAATGCATGGCAGTGACCTTACTGTCCTTCGAAATAGTCCCCTCCCAAAACTATGCACTGCTGAGATCTGCGATACATGTCCTGGAGACTTTGCAGGAAGGCTTCCTTTGGGATGGTGTTCAAAAGCCTTGTTACGTTTCATTGGATGTCAGGAATCGTCAAATCTCTTTCCTTTCAAAGCGAGTTTGAATTCTGGGAATAGGAAGAAGTCTGGAGGATTGAGATCTGGCGAGTATAGGGGATGTTCAAGTTGCACCACCCCCCTTTTTTTGCCATGAACTGTTTGATGATATTGGCTGTGTGTGGGTGAGCGTTGTCATGAACCTTGTTGTGCGTACTGGGGTCACACCCTGCATAGACGTTTCATGAAACGGGTCAAAATTTCAATTTACCGTGCAGCATTCAACGTCATTCCCTCAGGTAGAAATTCCTTGTGGATAATGCCTTGACTATCGAAAAAGGTGATGAGCATCGTTTTGATGCGTGACTTTTCGGCTCTAACTTTTTTCAAACGAGGGGATCCCGAGGGTCGTACCTGAGACACCAGGTTTCTTCCTCAGTGACAATACAGTTCAAGAAATTCTGTGTCGCACCCGCCGTTTCAACAAAATCCTGTGAAGCCTCTAATCGTGCCTGCTTCTGATCATCAGTCAAGTAATGTGGCACATGACGAGAACACGTTGTCCTCTTCCCTAATTTCTGGGTAACGATTTGTCGCACGGATTCACGGTCAATCTGCAGTTCATCCGCTATCATGAGCACAGTTAATCGCCAATCGTTTGCGATTAATGTCCTCATCTTCTTAATGTTTTCATCACTGATGGTGGTCGCCGCTCTTCCGCTACGGGGGTTGTCAGAAACACTTTCCCAGCCTCCTCGAAAACGGGTGAACCACTCGTACACACACTTCAAGGACAATGCTTGATCTTCATAAACATGTACCAGAATCAAATGCGTTTCTTTAGGTGTCTTGCCAAGCTTAAAACAAAACTGTACATTGATCTTTTGGTCCTTCATGTTCCTGTTCGCAGTTCAGAACCAATGCACTAAACACGCACTGTGTCAAACAGGTCTTACTTGGCACACACACACGATGCTCAACTGAATAACGTTGGGAGTAGGTGGTCAAAACCTTCTGCTACGCAGGTGCAGCGTTGTGTGTCGCCAGATCGACCGTTCTGACTTCATTCACCAAATTTTATTGTCACAGGTTGTATTTATTCTTAATATTATTATTATTATTATTATTATTATTATTATTATTATTATTATTACGGAGTTATCCGTGGTAGTTAGAGGTGAAAGAAGGTGCTGGGATGAATAGGTCTCAATCTACGAAATTAAAGTTAATTTAAAATTTAACAAGGTTATATTTTCTTTTCAAGATCAATAAATAACAAATATAACAGGTACACAGTAGCCTAGCAACCAATCAAGAATGTACAATTACGGTAGTTACAGGATTTGGGCTCTGAGACCCAGACACACAATTCTTGAGCAATTAGCCCAACTTTACTCGAATATACAAGATTCAACAAAAGGGGGAGAAAACCCCTATCATGCCCGGGGGCACTTACTCCCAATTACACAGTAAAGCCTCCTCGAGGCACACAGAAACCTTTTTTGAAAGAGCAACCCGCTCTCAAAGTTCCAGCCTATCAAAGGCCACACCAAACTCAACTTTCAAGGTGACCTCCAAACACATGAAAACAGGGGTAAAAATACCCAACCTACTGAGGCCTATTAAGTAAAGAAACAGGACAATTACATGGCCTCCAAAATACCAACTTAAGAGGAGGCGAAACCGCACTCCAAATACGCCTTATTAAAACCTACTTGGCACTAGGCCGCTAATGCAAGGGCTAATCCCATACTAAAGAGGTGACTTATATAAGAAAACAATTTACATTACATTAGAAGGGAAGAAAGGGTAGTGAAAATAAATTCACCTCAAAGCAATATGAGTGGGAGCTCGAGAGGGTTAAGCACTGTCTATCCCCATATGTAGTTACAGAGGTAGAATTTATACCAAGAGTCTTTTTACATTTTAGAGGAAAGTTACATGGTAGAAGGTTTCAAACCCGCCCCGAGGGTTAAACTGCTGAGCTGGCAAGAAAATAAGTTGTAAGACGGCCGTTACCTGGTGGTTGAACTGCTGCCCGAAGAAGGAGGCGCTTCCCGCCCCCTGCTACATAATTTACACACTGATAGATGTTACTGAAGTGGCGCAGAGACCCGAAAATCAGCAGTTTATATACCCTCGCGGAACATTCGAGACCTTTCAGAAATGATAACACCCGCCCACAATCATTTTATTGGACGGCCAAAAGATTACATGTCAAAATTGAAGAAGAAAACCAGGATTGGTGGAAAATTAATTACAAAAATAACTCATTGGTCGAATTCAAAACTGGCGGAAAGTGAAGGGTTATACAGCCAACCTAAACAATGACTGAAAGAAATTTAACAAAGAACAAACTTATGAACACAGAATTTCTCCAAAAACACAGTTCTTTCACTTCGCACTAGGGTGCATAATTGTAGTCCTTCAGTAGTGCCATCTAGAAGAGAATGTTCACACTTCTTGCTACAGAGAAAACAACAATGAATCGAAATTGACATAGTTCAGAACACTTCCAAATTTACAAGTAGCGACATCTTCGGAGAAACTTGAGAATTAACACGATAGTTAAAGTTCAGGCTTCCTCCAGTAGAGAAGTTTCAACTGGCGCAAAGTTTGAATTAGCGGCTCGGAGGTGTACCGCCCGGTACAGACCTCCCCCCCCCCAAAAAGTCCCTCCAAGGGGTAACACAGAAAAACATAAACTTTTGTTTTAAACAAGGTCCAAGTTATGCTGTTGAAATAGAAATTAATTGCAGAAGGATTTACAAACAAGTTTTCTTAAAATGATTGGATCCAGTTTCAAAATTCTTTGTAGTTACTTTTGATGTAATGTCTTTATGCTTGTAGAAGTTGAATTCTTTTCAATACAAAAATGTTATATTTATTTATAACATGTATTTGACTTGGAACTAGTTTCGACGCTGTGTTTGCGTCATCATCAGCCAAAATGTGGGAAATAGGCAAGATGTAGGCATTTATATTACACAAGGCGTTACATTAAACAATACACATCTTACAAGGAGATAAAAACAGGGACGAATATTGAAACAAATGAATCGTTGAGAAAACAAAAGTTATACATATTAAAAATAACCTTAACCACATATCTTGCAGTGCGAAAGTGTTCTTCTTGAATGATTCCTGAATATAAAAACACACGCGCACACATTTCTGAAGAGCCAGCAGGCAGGACAAAGTAAAGTGAAACCTTAAGAGTTCTTCTGAGAAGAGTTCCTCATTTTTCTATGTTCCGACTAACTAATGAAGTCTCCTTTGAGTTCCTGATAAACATACACAACAGGAAATTCTCCTTCACTCTCAACAATAGCTCTAAAGACCAACGGTAAAATTTTTATTTTAAATATTGTGCATAGACGTGAAAGCATGATTTTGAACATGATATAACTCCTTCATATAACCCAGTTTTTTAATACAAGGTGTTGCATTAAATAATACACATCTTACGAGGAGATAAAAACAGGGACGAATGTAGAAACACATGCATCGTTGAGAAAGCAAGTTATACATATTAAAAATAAGCTTAACCACATAACTTGCAGTGCGAAAATATTTGCCTTGAATGATTCCTGAATACAAAACGCGCGCGCACATACTTCTAAAGAGCCAGCAGGCAGGAAAAAGTAAGGTGAAACCTTAAGAGTTCTTCTGAGAAGAGTTCATCATTCTTTCTATGATCTGACTAACTAATGAAGTCTCCCTTGAGTTCCTGATAAACATACACAACAGGAAATTAAACAATACACATCTTACAAGGAGATGAAAACAGGGAAAGTTATACATATTAAAAATAACCTTTACCACACATCTTGTAGTGCGAAAATATTCGTCTTGAATGATTCATGAATACAAAACACACGCGCATACATTTCTGAAGAGCCAGCAGGCAGGAAAAAGTAATGTGAAACCTTAAGAGTTCTTCTGAGAAGAGTTTATCATTTTTTCTATGTTCCGACTAACTAATGAAGTCTCCCGTGAGTTCCTGATAAACATGCACAACAGGAAATCCTACTTCACTCTCAACAATAGCTATAAAGACCACGGTAAATTTCATTTTAAATATTGTGCAGAGACGTGAAAGCATGATCTTGAATATAATATAACTCCTTCATTTAACACAATTTTTTACACAAGGTGTTACATTAAACAATGCACATCTTACGAGGAGATAAAAGCAGGGACGAATGTAGAAACAAATGCATCATTGAGAAAGCCAAAATTATGCATATTAAAAATAAGTTTAACCACACAACTTGCAGTGCGAAAATATTTGCCTTGAATGATTCCTGAATACAAGACGCACGCGCACACATTTCTAAAGAGCCAGCAAGTAGAAAAAAGTAAGGTGAAAACTTAAGAGTTCTTCTGAGAAGAGTTCATCATTCTTTCTATGTTCCGACTAATTAATGAAGTCTCCCTTGAGTTCCTGATGAACATACACAACAGGAAATTCTCCTTAACTCTCAACAATAGCTATAAAAGACCAACGGTAAATTGTATTTTAAATACTGTGCAGAGATGTGGAAGCATGATCTTGAACATGATATAACTTCTTCATTTAACCACCTTTGAAAGTTTTTCTCTATATTACATAGCTTCATTAACACACCATTCTGTAGATGCACAAAATAATCTTGTAATCTTTACAGGTCCGGTATTCAGCTCGACAAGAATATAAAATAGGTATTAATGAATACTTTGTTGAGAGTGTGGAGGTTGACTGTGCCAGTATTTGTGGTGTATTGTTGCAGCATTACGTGTAGGGTGGGGGCAGGTTTCTCTGATGTTTATTGCGGGAGATTGCGGGCTATGGCACGAGATGAAGAGGAACAGAGCGTGTTGGATAGTTTAGGTCTGGGCAGCGGCCGTTGTTGGATTAGGAGGGGAGAGGGGAGGAGCGGTAGGGGTGGAGGAGTGGAAGGGGGGGAAGTATGGAGTGTGATGTGGTGAAAGTGTGTGGCGTGACAGAGTATTATGCATAATCTGAAAGACAGATCTGTTTTTCGGGATATTCATGTTTTTGAAAAATTCAATGAGAAAGTCGAATAGGATCTTTGGTTTCTCTGAGATATCATTTAAGTTTAGGTTGGGATTGAAATATTGGTCTAAATGAATATAGAGGTTTTCAGTGACGTCTAGGAAAGAACCTTTGTTTAGAATATCTAATACCTCAAGATCTTGATTTATTTCAGTAAAGTTGTGCTTAAATTCTTTTATATGTAGGCCGACCGCGGAAAAACGGTTGTGTTTTATGGCATTGACATGTTCTGCATATCTGATTTTAAAGCTGTGTCCTGTTTGCCCTAGGTAAGAACTTTTGCAGTCTTGGCAAGAAAACCTATATACACCTGATTTAGAAAAAGGACTACTTTTATTTATTGATGAAGAGTTGTGTAGGATCTCTGTGCTTCTGTTGTTAGACGAAAGGCTATTTTAACGTTGTGTTTTTTAAAAACGTTAGTGACGTTGTAAATTTCTTTATTGAAGGTAAATGTGGAAAACGTGGCAGTGCTAGTATTGTCTTTTATTGGGGTGGTTTTTGGGCGGTGTCTGAATTTATTGATTATTCTTTCAATAAAGGATTCATTATATCCATTGAATTTTGCTATAGAGCGAATGGTGTTCAATTTTTTATTTAAGTTTTTTCTTGATATCGGAATTTTGAATGCTCAGTCTACTAAGCTATTATATGTAGCCGCTTTGTGTGTTTGGGGGTGTAGTGAGTCATTTCTTATAGTAGTGGCCGTTTGAGTGGGCTTTCTATAGATACTATATGTGAACGAAGAGGGGTGCCTGTTGATTGTTAGGTCTAGGAAGTTGATGGAGTTGTTTGTCTCTGATTCTAAGGTAAATTTAATGACATGATCAATATTATTAAGGTTTTTGAGGGTGGATGGCGCGTCTATGGAGCATTCATCTAGGATTATAAATGTGTCATCTAGCCTGGTACGTCTCCATCAACTTCCTAGACCTAACAATCAACAGGCACCCCTCTTCGTTCACATATAGTATCTATAGAAAGCCCACTCAAACGGCCACTACTATAAGAAATGACTCACTACACCCCCAAACACACAATGCGGCTACATATAATAGCTTAGTAGACCGAGCATTCAAAATTCCGATATCAAGACAAAAATTAAATAAAGAATTGAACACCATTCGCTCTATAGCAAAATTCAATGGATATAATGAATCCTTTATTGAAAGAATAATCAATAAATTCAGACACCGCCCAAAAACCACCCCAATAAAAGACAATACTAGCACTGCCACGTTTTCCACATTTACCTTCAATAAAGAAATTTACAACGTCACTAACGTTTTTAAAAAACACAACGTTAAAATAGCCTTTCGTCTAACAATAGAAGCACAGAGATCCTACACAACTCTTCATCAATAAATAAAAGTAGTCCTTTTTCTAAATCAGGTGTATATAGGTTTTCTTGCCAAGACTGCAAAAGTTCTTACCTAGGGCAAACAGGACGCAGCTTTAAAATCAGATATGCAGAACATGTCAATGCCATAAAACACAACCGTTTTTCCGCGGTCGGCCTACATATAAAAGAATTTAAGCACAACTTTACTGAAATAAATCAAGATCTTGAGGTATTAGATATTCTAAACAAAGGTTCTTTCCTAGACGTCACTGAAAACCTCTATATTCATTTAGACCAATATTTCAATCCCAACCTAAACTTAAATGATATCTCAGAGAAACCAAAGATCCTATTCGACTTTCTCATTGAATTTTTCAAAAACATGAATATCCCGAAAAACAGATCTGTCTTTCAGATTATGCATAATACTTTGTCACGCCACACACTTTCACCACATCACACTCCATACTTCTCCCCCTTCCACTCCTCCTCCCCTACCGCTCCTCCCCTCTCCCCTCCTAATCCAACAACGGCCGCTGCCCAGACCTAAACTATCCAACACGCTCTGTTCCTCTTCATCTCGTGCCATAGCCTTACCGCCTCATGTCCCGCAATAAACATCATAGAAACCTGCCCCCACCCTACACGTAACGCTGCAACAATACACCACAAATACTGGCACAGTCAACCTCCACACTCTCAACAAAGTATTCCTTAATACCTATTTTATATTCTTGTCGAGCTGAATACCGGACTTGTGAAGATTACAAGATTATTTTGTGCATCTACAGAATGGTGTGTTAATGAAGCTATGTAATATAGAGAGAAACTTTCAAAGGTGGTTAAACGAAGAAGTTATATCATGTTCAAGATCATGCTTCCACATCTCTGCACAGTATTTAAAATACAATTTACCGTTGGTCTTTTATAGCTATTGTTGAGAGTTAAGGAGAATTTCCTGTTGTGTATGTTTATCAGGAACTCAAGGGAGACTTCATTAATTAGTCGGAACATAGAAAGAATGATGAACTCTTCTCAGAAGAACTCTTAAGGTTTCACCTTACTTTTTCCTACCTGCTGGCTCTTTAGAAATGTGTGCGCGTGCGTCTTGTATTCAGGAATCATTCAAGGCAAATATTTTCGCACTGCAAGTTATGTGGTTAAGCTTATTTTTAATATGTATAACTTGCTTTCTCAACGATGCATGTGTTCCTACATTCGTCCCTGTTTTTATCTCCTCGTAAGATGTGTATTATTTAATGCAACACCTTGTATTAAAATACTGGGTAATATGAAGGAGTTATATCATGTTCAAAATCATGCTTTCACGTCTCTGCGCAATATTTAAAATTTTACCGTTGTTCTTTATAGCTATTGTTGAGAGTGAAGGAGAATTTCCTGTTGTGTATGTTTATCAGGAACTCAAGGGAGACTTCATTAGTTATTCGGAACATAGAAAAATGAGGAACTCTTCTCAGAAGAACTCTTAAGGTTTCACTTTACTTTGTCCTGCCTGCTGGCTCTTCAGAAATGTGTGCGCGTGTGTTTTTATATTCAGGAATCATTCAAGAAGAACACTTTCGCACTGCAAGATATGTGGTTAAGGTTATTTTTAATATGTATAACTTTTGTTTTCTCAACGATTCATTTGTTTCTATATTCGTCCCTGTTTTTATCTCCTTGTAAGATGTGTATTGTTTAATGTAACGCCTTGTGTAATATAAATGCCTACATCTTGCCTATTTCCCACATTTTGGCTGATGATGACGCAAACACAGCGTCGAAACTAGTTCCAAGTGCAAATACATGTTATAAATAAATATAACATTTTTGTATTGAAAAGGTGGACCGTTTTAAGTTTTTCCTATCATCCTTTCTCAGTTCAATACAGACAAAATTGAAATTCCTAGGTTTAAATGAAGTTGAATTCAGAAGAAAAAACTTTTAATACTTGAAAGTGAAGAAAAATTTTCTAAGTCCACCAAATATTGTAGTTGAATTCAAAAATTGTAGTAATTGTTGATATTAAATGTCCATGTAGCTAAAAATAATAATAATAATCGTATGGCCTCAGCTACCGTGTGCAGACATTTCAATTTGACGCCATCTGGCTGTCTGCTCGTCAATTTCGACGTTCCGTTTTACTCTAGGCCCCCACTAGATGGCAGACCGAGTAAACCGAAACTCTCTTGGGCGTCTATGGCTGAGATTTAATTAATTTTGTCGGGTAAACACCAAATGTGTCACCAGAGATCTTTTACATGCCGACATCGTACGACATGGAGTGTCGAATGGACTTTTTTCCGCCCTTCAAAAATCCGACTACCTCTGCCGGGTTTGAACCCGCTATCTTGGGATCCGGAGGCCGACACTCTACCGCTGATCCATGTAGCTGATTAAATATATTCAAGGTTGATTAAGTTGGACGGCCAGACCGGCCGCTGTTGCTTGTGTCCAGAGGAGGCCGCTCGGACCCCTCGAGTACCCTGAGATACCGCTCGCTCGCACTATGAGAGGAGCCGTGGAGTTGAAGCACGCCGCGCCCGCGGTGAACATACAGGTCGTGGGCAAGTTGCAAGTTGTGCGCCGCACATCAGCCTTGGCCGGGAGGAGGGCTCCGGCTCGCCGTACACTGGTTGGCCTCACTGAAGAGGGGCGGGCCCATACCACACCTCAGTGGCGGTACTGCGCCGCATCTGCGGGGGCACTGAAACATTAAGATCTCGGCGGCAGAATTTGTTGGACCATGATTCTTTTAGGGCACAAGCTTGTGGTGAGGTTGAGGGGCCAGCGGCGTGGAGAAATTTATTTCATTTAAATAGCCACTGTGTGTTGTTGAGCAGGAGACGGGAGCGTGGTAATGGCCATGGTAAGGACAGGATGGCAGTTTAACTGGTCGGGGAAGGTTTACAATAAATGCTTAACTACAAAGAACTTGATTCCAAGGGCAGAAGGCCTCACAATAAACCCCCCCCCCAAAAAAAAAAATATATAACCTTCCGAATACCTTCATAATGTTAAAACAATTATAAATGCAGCTACGTTAGCGCGGAAGTTACACAGGTTTCACCTGCGACAGGTGAACCCTAAATATCCTCTCGGTGGCTGGATTGCTTAGCAATAATGTAACGGGTGTAAGGAAATCGAGAATAATACACGGCCCATGAAATCTGGGGGCAAACTTGCCCGCGGGAACAAAATTTTTGACCATCACCTGGTCACCTACCTTCAGATTGGTGGGTCTCCGTCCACGATCATATCTTTCCCTAACTTTTTCATGAGACACTTTAAGATTGGCTTTAGCCTTCTTCCAAAGATCTTTAATATTATCTGGATCTATTGTCTCAGGTAGAATGTCACTCAGAGACCAAAGGTTAGAGAGCGGCGTGTTTGGAACAAACTTGAACATCAAAGAAGTTGGAGTAAACTTATGAGATTCATGAACCGCCGAATTCAAAGCAAAAGCTAACCAATGCAGGGACGTGTCCCACCTAGAATGATCTTCATGATGATAGGCAATCAACGCGGACCTCAGATTACGATTAACCCGTTCAGCCAGAGATAGTTGAGGATAATAAGCAGAAGTTGTCACATGAGAGATGGACAGGTCAAAACAGAATTTACGAAATAGATTAGATGTGAAGCCTTAGCATTGTCAGACACAATATATTGACACGGACCAAAAGAAGCAAAGATAGAATTTAAACAAGTAATGGTGGACTGAGCGGTAGCCAGGTTAGTCGGGAATAACCAAGAAAATCTTGTAAAACCATCTACACATACAAGGATGAACTTGTTGGCATTCCCCTTTGACTGGGGGAAGGGTCCTACGTAATCGATGTAGAGACGTTCCATGGGGCGCGACGCTTGATGAGAAGACAAAAGGCCTACCTTGGTGGACATGGTTGGTTTACTAAGCAAACAAGATTTACAAGCTTTAACTAGTTCACGAATTTCACCGTCCATACCCTTCCAGATAAACATTTCACGTATCTTTTCCCGGGTTTTGAAGATGCCTAAATGCCCCCCTAATGGGGTCTCATGATAGTACTTGAAGATCATTGGCACAAGTACAGCTGGAACTACAACTTTCATTTTTTGATCATGCCTCGATGGGCAACATAAAACACCATTCCTCAATACATAAGGGACAACATGTTCCCCAGAAGAAAGGGTTTCCATGATCGGAGCCAGCATTGGATCTTCACATTGATATTTCTCAATATCCCTAAAGAGCATGGGAGCATCTGTTAAGATGGCATTAACCTCAGATAGCATGGACTCGGGAGGTGATGAACTATCGACCGATTCATGGGTCGCGACGTCATTGGAAAACATACGGCTGAGTCCGTCTGAAACAACATTTTCAGTACCTCTGATATGCCTGACATCAAATTGGAAGGCAGAAATTCGGATGGCCCAACGGGCTATACGACCAGTACGACGCGGCCTACGTAAGACCCAGCTTAAGGCTTGATTATCAGTCTCCAGGTCGAATTTGACATGTTCCAGATAGAGACGGAACTTTTCTAAGGCAAATAAGACTGCCAAACCTTCGAGCTCATAGATGGAATACTTGGCTTCTTGAGCCGATAGAGTCCTAGATGCATAGGCGATGGGTCGCCTCCCTAGTTCATTCTCTTGAAGAAGGACTGCAGCTACCGCCGACGACGACGCGTCTGTTTGGACGATGAATTTCTTCGAGAAATCTGGCATAGCAAGGACAGGGGCATTACAGAGAGCTAATTTCAGGTCTTCAAAAGCGGCTTGTTGCGAAGGCCCCCACTCGAATTTTATGCCTTTCCTACGAAGGAGGTTCAAGGGCGCCGCTCTATTAGCGAAATTAGGAATAAATTTCCTGAAGAAATTCACCATACCAATGAACCTGGCAATACCTTTGATGTCCTTGGGAGGCTTGAAATCACGGATGGCCTGTGTTCTAGAGTGATCGACTGCGACACCATCGGGCGAGACAATATGCCCTAGGAATGACATAGAGGGTTTAGCAAAGGCGACCTTGGACAATTTCACAGTTAACCCAGCCTTATGAAGGCAATTGAGAACTTCCTTTAGATGATCTAGATGTTCTTCAAAAGTCTCCGAAAATACGACGACATCATCCAGATAGTGGTACAAGTACTCAAATTTGATGTCGGAGATGACCCTATCTAGCAGTCTAGTGAGTACAGCTGCTCCCGTGGGGCACGCGGTTGTATTCATACAAATTCCAATCCGTGGCGAACGCTGTAAGATGTTTAGATTCTTCGGCTAGGGGAATTTGATTATAGGCCTGATTTAGATCCAAGATGGTGAAGAATTTAGCTTTACGAAACCGTGAAAAACAAGAATGAAGGTCACGAAGGGGCACACATTGTAACACCACCTTCCGATTGAGAGCCCTATAATCAATGACAGGCCTGATGCCACCTTGGGGTTTCGGGACTAGAAAAATAGGTGAAGAATACGCCGACTTAGAGGGCCTAATAATACCATCCTTTAACATTTGATCGATAATTTCTTTCAATGCCTTCATTTTAGGTGGAGATAGCCTATAAGGTGGAAAACGGACAGGAATCGAATCCGTGACCTCAATTTTGTATTCGATCAGGTCAGTAACACCAAGAGTATCAGAGAACACCTCTGGAAACGACTGACACAACTTACGAATACTGTCAGCCTGCTCCTCAGGTAGATGTCTAAGATCTAACAACATCTCATCCTGGGTAGGCGAAATAGATGAACATGGTGCAGAATTACATTTCAATAAGGGGATTTTACAATTAGAAGCAAATTTGAAAGTGCACGACTTACTCTGAAGATCGAGCACAATACCAGTATGACATGAAGTCGGCTCCCAATATAATGGGGCAAGACAAATGCTTAGCCGCAAACAATTTAACTTTCCAAGTAAATTTGGAAATACGAATTTTGACATTTAAAGAGCCTACAATTTCTAAGGGAGATGAATTAGCCGAAACATATTGAACCGAAGACGAACAATAGTCAGGAAGCTTACAAACAGATTTCAATTTCGAATACCATTTAGCCGAAATGATAGAACAAACACTGCCTGAATCTAATAGAGCTGTTATAGGCTCATTATTTAACTCAATTTTGAGAAAAGGTACGGGTGCGGGGGAATCCGCCGCAATCCTAAGACATTCCTTAGGGCCTTCAAATGATAGATTAGAAGACTGACATTTCCCGGATCTTTCAACATGTTTACTTGGGGCTGAGCCTCGGGAAGGTGGGTTCGCCGACTCAGCCGAAGCCACTAGTCACTTATTATTATTATTGGCATTGGTGGAAGTTGCACCAGAAGTCGAGCAGGAGGGGGTGCTATTCGAATTTGGGCAATTCTTGGCGATATGGGAAAACGCGCCGCATTTAAAACAGCCTCGAGATGACCCTGCTCCATTCCTTGTCCCACTAGACTTGATTGATGGGCACTTGTTCCGAAGATGGTCAGGCGACCCACAGGCGTAACCTTTACGGGGAGAGAATGGTCGGCGAGATGGAGGCCGAAGAATACTAGAGGATGGAGGGGGTTCTTTCACGACACGCAAGGTATCGGCGTATCTAACTCCTTCCGCTGAGACGGCCATAGCCTCTAACTCGGCAAAAGTTTGCGGACGCGACGCAAAACACAAGTATGATCTGTAAGATGGAGAAATGCCTTCCACAATGGCCCGTACAATCTGATCTTCGGGAAAATGAAGAGCAAATACCCTAGTATAGAACTTAATATCTTGGATGAAATCTGCCAAGTTTTCATCCAACCGCTGTACACAATAATAGTACTTCTGAATCAGGGATGACCTCGCACGAGCAGGAATGAAATTTGCAAGAAGGTGTGCATGAAAGTCTTCAATAGATGACTGTTCCGCTATTGCCCTAACAATTTTGTCCGAGAGAACACCAATGGCATAGGGATAAATTATCTGCAAAATTTGACATGGAGAAAGAGAAAAAACAAGAGCATGGTCCTGAAACTCAACTAAAAACCTTAAGAATGAAATAACTTCACTGGTAGAGTTAACCGAAAACTTAGAAATACCTCTGAGCAACATTGCTAATGGATGAGGTAAGCTGCTGAACCCGGGTGACATAGTAGGTAAAGGTTTAAGTGGCAAGGAAGCTAATTCAGAACGTACATTATTCAATGAGGTACGTCGTTGAGATTCATGGTCTAATGGGGCAGAGGTTTGTTGAACTCCTATCGATTTAGTACTTTCTTCCCCGGTGGGAGAACGGTCCTCGCTGACTACGTTTACCGTAGCGGGTTGGTCGGTTTTGGGAGGAACCTCCCCAGTTAACAATTGGGTAACCTTACTGGACAATTCAGAAAGATATTCAAGAACAACGCTAGCTTCCTTCCTCTGAACGTCATTCAACTTCAGAGACAACAGATCGTTAACTCTATTAGAAAAATGAAATAACCTGGCTTGCACACGTTTAATTTGATTAGGAGAAGGATCATTTTCTTCAAAAAAAGGTAATTACAGATGCCAGCTCAGTAGTATTATAAGTGTTCGTGGAAAGAGAGTCGTCAATTTCTTTCTCTCCCAAAGTGGGGATGGAAATGGGCAAATCAAGGGACTCTCTAAGCTTATTTGTGTCTACCGCAACCGTGCCTCCAGATTGCACATTTCTAATTGTTAATTCATAGATTAACTCCTCCTTGCGCAAATAGTTGAGATGGAGAACATCGCGAGGGCCGGGCATGATGACAAAGCAATTTTGAGAACAAACGGAAAAATCGAATAATTCCAGCAACTGAGAAAATTGTTAGAGTTCGAAAACAAGGCAAGGTTATATTTTCTTTTCAAGATCAATAAATAACAAATATAACAGGTACACAGTAGCCTAGAAACCAATCAAGAATGTACAATTACGGTAGTTACAGGATTTGGGCTCTGAGACCCAGACACACAATTCTTGAGCAATTAGCCCAACTTTACTCGAATATACAAGATTCAACAAAAGGGGGAGAAAACCCCTATCATGCCCGGGGGCACTTACTCCCAATTACACAGTAAAGCCTCCTCGAGGCACACAGAAACCTTTTTTGAAAGAGCAACCCGCTCTCAAAGTTCCAGCCTATCAAAGGCCACACCAAACTCAACTTTCAAGGTGACCTCCAAACACATGAAAACAGGGGTAAAAATACCCAACCTACTGAGGCCTATGAAGTAGAGAAACAGGACAATTACATGGCCTCCAAAATACCAACTTGAGAGGAGGCGAAACCGCATTCCAAATACACCTTATTAAAACCTACTTGGCACTAGGCCGCTAATGCAAGGGCTAATCCCATACTAAAGAGGTGACTTATATAAGAAAACGATTTACATTACATTAGAAGGGAAGAAAGGGTAGTGAAAATAAATTCACCTCAAAGCAATATGAGTGGGAGCTCGAGAGGGTTAAGCACACTCTATCCCCATATGTAGTTACAGAGGTAGAATTTATACCAAGAGTCTTTTACATTTTAGAGGAAAGTTACATGGTAGAAGGTTTCGAACCTGCCCCGAGGGTTAAACTGCTGAGCTGGCAAGAAAATAAGTTATAAGACGGCCATTACCTGGTGGTTGAACTGCTGCCCGAAGAAAGAGGCGCTTCCCGCCCCCTGCTACATAATTTACACACTGATAGATGTTACTGAAGTGGCGCAGAGACCCGAAAATCAGCAGTTTATATACCCTCGCGGAACATTCGAGACCTTTCAGGAATGATAACACCCGCCCACAATCATTTTATTGGACGGCCAAAAGATTGCATGTCAAAATTGAAGAAGAAAACCGGGATTGGTGGAAAATTAATTACAAAAATAACTCATTGGTCGAATTCAAAACTGGCGGAAAGTGAAGGGTTATACAGCCAACCTAAACAATGACTGAAAGAAATTTAACAAAGAACAAACTTATGAACACAGAATTTCTCCACAAACACAGTTCTTTCACTTCGCACTAGGGTGCATAATTGTAGTCCTTCAGTAGTGCCATCTAGAAGAGAATGTTCACACTTCTTGCTACAGAGAAAACAACAATGAATCGAAATTGACATAGTTCAGAACACTTCCAAATTTACAAGTAGCGACATCTTCTGAGAAACTTGAGAATTAACACGATAGTTAAAGTTCAGGCTTCCTCCAGTAGAGGAGTTTCAACTGGCGCAAAGTTTGAATTAGCGGCGCGGAGGTGTACCGCCCGGTACAATTATTATTATTATTATTATTATTATTATTATTATTATTATTATTATTATTATTATTATTATTATTATTATTATTATTATTTACATTTTTATGGCCCTCATTGGACCACTCTAGCCAACTTTATACAAAGAATTTTTCAGTTTCCTGTCAGCCCAGTACTTCTTCATTCTCTCTGATCTTATCCTTCTTTCTTCATTGGAAATCACCTTTCCTATTGTCTGTTTGTTGAACTGGTTTGCAGTCTGGTTTGCTTGTCTGTGAGTTTCCTGATTTTGTCAGTTTTGTTTCTTAGGTCTTCCCCTGTAATTTGTAGTTCATCCATACAAATTGGTTCATGCCAGTACGGATTTAGAAAGAAATTTTCTTGTGAGGCACAACTGGTGCTATTTCAGCAGGACATATCAGATCAATTGGATTCAGGAGGTCAGTTAGATTGCATAGCCATAGATCTTTCCAAAGCCTTTGATAGAGTGGAACAAAGAATATTATTAAAGAAATTGTAGGGAATAGGATTGGACGTAAGGGTTACACGTTGGATAAAAACATTTCTAAATTCAAGGGTTCAGAAAGTCAAAGTAGGAAATAATGTATTTCAGGAAGAGAAAGTTTGGAAGGGAATTGCAAGGGTGGTATAATCGATCCGTTACTTTTCTTAATATACGCAAATGATTTAGGGAACAATATAACATCAAAAATAAGATTGTATGCAGATGACATAATTGTTTATAGGGAAATAAACAACATTGAGGATTGTTCAGAATTACAAAGGGACCTTGAAAGTATCCAATAATGGGTTGAAGAAAATAATATGAAGGTTAATGGAGGCAAATCAACTGTTACAACTTTTACAAACAGGAGCTTTAAAATTGAATTTGATTATACTTTGGATGAGGTAGTTATCCCAAAAGATGGCAAGTGCAAATACTTAGGTGGGAGATTTGAAAGTAATTTGCACTGGAAGGGTCATATTGATGACATTGTTGGGAAAGCATACAGATCGTTACATGTCATAATGAGGCTATTTAAAGGATGCAACAAAGAATTAAAAGAAAAAAGTTACTTGAGTATTGTTCATCCATTATTGGAATATGCAAACAGTGTTTGGGATCCTCACCAAGAATACCTAATAAAAGAAATAGATAGTGTGCAGAGGAAAGCAGCAAGATTTGTAACAGGGGATTTCAGGAGAAAGAGTAGTGTATCAGAAATGTTAAAGGAACTTGGGTGGGAAACTTTAAGTAAGAGAAGGAAGAAAAGTAGACTTATGGGATTATATAGAGCCTATACAGGAGAAGAAGCATGGGGAGATATCCGTGAGAGGCTTCAGTTGGAAAATAATTATATCGGCAGGACTGACCACAAATATAAAATTAGAAGGAATTTTAGCAGAAGCGATTGGGGTAAATTTTCATTCATTGGGAAGGGTGTGAAGGAGTGGAACAGTTTACCAGGGGTAGTGTTTGATCCTTTTCCAAAATCTGTACAGATATTCAAGAAGAGAATAAACAGCAACAGAGAAAATAAATGAAGTGTTAGAGGGCATTCGACCAGTGCAGGTTATTGTAAATAAAAAAATGTGTGTGAATAATTAAATTCCATCCCCTGGTCTAAGGAGTTTGGACAGCCAAAGTAGGGGACTGCCTGTAGAGGTGAAGTACAGTGGGGACTTCGAGGGCCCTGGGACCGCTACGGTAGCTGTGAAGGCCCTTCAGGAACTCTGAAAAGTGGTGGCAAAGGGGGCTCTGGTTAAGACGCAGCAGGTCGTTATGCTACTTAGGATCCAGAACGGGTAAAAAAAAAAAAAAAAAAAAAAAAAAAAAAATAGTAAATAAATAAATGCAATGTAAATAATAATCTTATACCAGTTGTATAGTACCATTTGAAGTAATTCCACATACTGTATATCAGTTGACTATATTTGTAAGTAGTACAGGAGATATTATAAGTAGAATTTTGTAAACAATATAAATTTATTTAGGATGAGCTGTGTGTTTAATAGAAAACATTGTTAGTGTAAATTGTATAATATTGTATTATAGGAAAACTTCTCTTGTTAATTTAATATTTAGTGCTTGACAATAATGTATTTTAGTGTACCATTTGCCACCGAGGTAGACACCTCATTTGCAAATAAAGAGATTTTGATTTGATTTGATTTTTTGATTTTGATCTTCCTTGATTTCTGTAATCCACTTAATGTTGCACTTACTATTCCATAATTTTTCTATTATTCTCCTGATTATCCTGTTCTCTGGTGTCCTGATTAGATGTCCAAAAAATGAAATGCACTTCTTCCTTATTGTGCTCATTACTGGTTCTATTTCCTTGTAGACTGTTTCATTAGAAGCTACTCTCCAGTGTCCATTTGTTGATGCACGTTCTAATGATTCTTCTCTCTATCTTGAGTATTTTGTCTATTTGTGCAGTGTTAGTTCATTTGAAGTTAGTTTCACTTGCATATGTTATTTCTGGTTGAATGACTGTTTTGTAATGTTTTAATTTTGTTGCTGTTGACAGGCCCTTTTTGTTGTAGGTATTCTTGGTGACATATTGTTTTCAGGTCATTTTATGTATTCTGTTATGCCATGCTGGCTTTTCATTGAGGTTATATGTTATGATTTCTCCCAGATATTTAAATTTATCTACAGTTTTGATTTCTTGGTTTCCTATGGCAATTTTGTTTATGAGTGGTGGGTCAGTAAACATGATTACTGTCTTTTCAAAGGATATTCCAAGACCAATTTTCTGTGCTATTTCCTGTAGTGAAATAACTTGTTGTCTGGTTTCCTGAATATTGTTGAACAAGAGAGCAAGGTCATCGGCAAATCCTAGGCAATTTAAACTTATGTTGTCTTTGGGTCTTCCAATTTGGATGTTCTTTGGGTTAATCTTGTACCATTCCCTCATTATATATTCCAAGGCACAGTTGAACAGCAGTGGTGACAAGCAATCTCCTTGTCTTAAGCCTGTTTTTATGATGAATGGCTCAGAGAATTCCCCTCTGAACTTGACTTTTGATTTAGTGTTGGTTAAGGTGAGTTCTATCAGTTTGATTAATTTTGGATGAAGCCCGAAATTTCCTAAAATTTTCAACATTGAAGGTCTATCTGAGTTGATTAGATCTTTCTGTGATTATCTCTTGGTTTGCCTGATAATTTGTGTGAACTTTTTCCTGATATTTTTGCGGTTGGTTGCACTTCTTCTGTTTCGTGTGTTTGAAATTTTAACCTTGCCTGATGTCTCTCTTCATGAATTTTGTCACATTCTGAGGTCCACCAGGTATGTCTTTTACATGTGTTCAATGGGGCTAAATTTTCAGCTTGTTGCCTGAGAATTGGAACCAGTTCTTCTAAGTTGTCTTTCAGTTTTATGTTTTGTGTGACTTCTCTATATTTATCAGCTATATATAAAATGTTTTTTTGAAAACTGAAGTCAGTCAGTCCGGCCATTCTATCTGGTCAATTTCCTTCATTCTTTTTTTTAACTGAAAGGTATTCATGCACAGATGTGTCATCAGGTACTATAAATCTCTTAACTTCTGCCTTCCTCAAATTATTTGATTTTTCAATTTTTTGTCTTTTTGAAGCAATCATTTCTTTGGTTCTAATGAGGTACGGAGTTCGTTTTGGCCTAAGAACACTCAGTGGATCAAGCTCTTTCATTTCAGCTCTTAACTATTCAAATTGGTTGATTCTGAGGAAAGTTATGAGTGCACATTCAATTTGACATCTCATTTATTCAACATTTTTTCTCATTGAAGCAATCATATCTTTCGTTGTAATTGAGGTATGCAGTTAGGTTTGGTCTAAAAACACTCAGTGGATGAAGCGCTTTCTTTTGAGGTGATGACTACTTAAATTGGTAGATCCTGAGAAAAGTTACGAGTACATTTGTCGAAGGACTTTTTAACATTTCGGCGCGTAGTGTTGTTCCAAGGAACGTTTAATTCAATTTCTTTGTGTGGTGTATTTTCAAATGTTTTGTTGACAATATTGCATTCTATTACCACAGCAGATCATGTGTTTTATTTCATTAACTGGAAACTTTGCAAATACATCCGCAAGGATAGTAACGAACAACACTGCACTTTGTACATTGCGGGCGGAACCAGCGGGAAACTGCTAGTTTCTAATTAATTGGTGTGGATCAAAGTTCCTCTTTCGTTTATTGCTTTTTTTTTTTTTTTTTTTTGAGGTGTGAACTTAATTTTGATTTTGACTATGTAATGATCTGAACCTATATCTACTCCTCTTAATACTTTAACATTGTAGATTTCTCTGTGGAAGGTTTTGTCCATAAATACGTGATCCAGCTGCCATTCCCTTTTTCTCCAATCAGGATGTTTCCAAGTTTTATTTTTGTTGGGCCTCCTTTTGAAGTATGTGGACTTTGAGATCAGTTTTTGTTCTCCGCAGAGTTCAACAAGTCTTTGACCATTCTTATTTGTATGTTTATGTGGAGCCCATTTCCCAGTGATATCTCGGTATTTCTTTTCTCTTCCGAGTTGGGCATTGAATTCCCCTAAAAGGATCTTAACGTTGTTAATATTTATTTGGTTTACAGTTTGGTCAAGGAGATCCCGAAACTTTTCCACATCTTTCCTAGTCTTTGTTAGAAAATTCTTTTCATTAATAGGGGCATGGGCATTTATGATGGTATAAATTTTGTTGGATGCTTTTAAACTCAAAGTTGCGATTCTAGGTGAGATGGCTTGAAAATCGATTATAGAATCTATTATTTTCACATTGGCTATAAACCCAGTTCCAAATTGGGGGACATTGTTTCATTACCCTTAGTCCAGGTTTCCCGTTGTAAATTCTGTAGCCTTGAGATTCGAATGGTTCTTCTGTAGTATTTCTCATCTCTTGGAGTCCCACTACTAAAACTTTCTGTTTATCTAATTCATCCATCAAGTTCTTTAGTGAGTTGCAATGTAGTTGATCTGATCTTCTTTGATCCTGTTCTTATGTGCTGGCATAGGAATGGGTGATTGCCAATGCTCCGACTCGTTGACGCCGTCTAGGTGGCTACCCACTGGATCCAAAGTAGCCGTCTCCTGCTTTCTTGGACAGGACGGTGGAATTTTTTTCCTAAAAGACCTTTCGATGGTTGACTTTCGAAGTTAATTAACCTTGGGTGGAGCAAGCTCCGATTTACAACTATGGTTGTTAACTGCAGAGGGACAACTCCAGATGTTCAGGGTTCTGGGTTGGCATTTCCTCCTAACCCAATGAGGTATGGTTTTCCCGCCAATACTCGGATGGTTGATTGCAGTGGTTTCCCTCTGGGCGATGGGGTCGCCACGTCCCTATGTCATATATATATATATAATATTATATCCGCTAGATATAGCGGATGCGTCCGTGGCTCAGGGGGCAGCGCGCCAGCCTCTCACTGCTGGGTTCCGTTGTTCAAATCCTGGTTACTCCATGTGAGATTTCTGCTGGGCAAAGCGGAGGCGGGACAGGTTTTTCTCCAGGTACTCCAGTTTTTCCTGTCATATTTCATTCCAGCAACACTCTCCAGTATCATTTCATTTCATCCGTCATTCATTAATCATTGCCCCAAAGGAGTGCAACAGGCTTCAGCAGCCGGCACAGTTCCAATCCTCACCACTAGATGGGGGCTTTATTCATTCCATTCCTGACCCGGTCAAATGACTGGAAACAGGCTGTGGATTTTTATTATAATTATATTTAGAACTCGTGTGGTAATTTGACAAACATTTTGTCACTGAGCTCTAATATTTTGTTTTGAATTTTCTCAAGTACCAATACTGCATTCATGATCTTTATGTTAAAATCATTTCATATGCTAATGTGCTGTGTTTGTGTGCTGATGATGGCTCCAAGAGGTGAAACATGTCCACTTTTGTTCTATTATAGATGAGACCTATGTAGAATTTCTATAATGTGGAAAGTTGTTGTGGAGTGTTTTATTTGTAAATTTAAAATTTTACTTACTGTTTGATGTGGAATGTTGAGGTGGAATATTTTATTCATATTTCATTTAGCTACCTAACCTGTATGGTGTAAAATATTTTTGTAGTATGTTTTATTTTTATTCATTTTGTAACTACTAAATTGTAGGCCTAAATGATTTTTCTCTAATAGCTGGAACAATAAAGGTAGCAGGTAGAGACCCTCTTCGGAGGCAGCCCTGCCCAGGGAGTGGCGCCCCTGCCTATGTGAGTCCCAGAGCACATTGACCCGGTGTGTAACATCTGGTATGGGTCCCAGCTCAGGGTTACGAGTGAAGACCTCAGCGGCATCTACGGCAGAGAAGGTGGACGTCGGTATGGCGGAGATGGCGGAAGGTGCATACCCGTAACGTCTGTACTCCAGAGGAGCGGCTACGAAAGGCGTCTGTCTCCATGTTAGGGGCGGCCTAATTTTGAACCGGGCAGTAGGTATAAAATGCCTTTGGGTGTGGCGAGCCCATCGTAACAATAGCCTATATGGACAAAGCAGATATGGTGCCTCGGAAAAGGGCGTCCCCTGCTAAAAGCGACGCGCAGCTCTTCAGGTGCTGGGGGAACTGTGAAAAATGGGCAACCAGCACCAAACTACATCAAAATTGCAACAGTACTGACGGGAAAGACAGAAGAACTGGTTGACTTCATGATAGAAAAAGATATAGCCATACTTGGACTGTGCGAGACCAAGAAGAGGGGTACAGGGGAGATCCCTCTGAGAGAAGGATACAGGCTGTATTACAGCGGAGGACCTGAAGCAAAAAATGGAGTGGCCATCATACTTAGAAGAGAAATCCAAGAATATCTGGAATATACAAAGTACGTCAGCGATAGGATGATGATGATGAGGCTCATGTTTGAAAATGGCATGAAAGATCTATTTCAGTTGTATGCCCCACAAACTGGTTGCATAGATGAACATCTAGAGGACTTCTTAGAGGAAGTGGAGAGACAGATAGAAGATAAAGAAGTACTATTGATGGGAGATCTAAATGCATAAGTTGGAATGAAAAGACAAGGAAAGGAAGATGTTGTAGGGCCCTTTGGATATGGAAATGTAAATCCAGAAGGCGAGTTGTTGGTGGATTTTTGCATGAGGAATCAAATGATTGTTGGAAACACCTGGTTTAGGAAGAAGAACAGTCAGAAGATTACAAGGTATGGCTGGGGAGACAGACGAGCAAAGACCATGATTGATTATATAATCATAGAGAAAGAACACCGGAAGAACCTTGTAGATGTAACAGCCATGCCTGAAGAAGCCTTTGGTGGAGATCATAGAGTTGTGATAGGAAAATTGAAAGTTGGAAAGATTGAAAAAACCCAATTAAGAAGAGAGAAAAGAATTAAAGTATGGAAGTTGAAGGAGAAAAGCATACAAGAAGAATTTCAAAGGGAAATAATACCCTTGGTACCCAGGACAGAGGTGGGGAATGTTGAAGAGGAATGGAAAAGATTTAAGGAAGCACTGGTTGGATGTGCAGAAAAGGTGTGTGGTAGAACATCAGGAAATGTGAAAGACAAAGAAACACACTGGTGGAATGATAGGGTAAAGATTAAAGTGAAGGAAAAGAAAATGGCATGGAAAGCATGGAAAAATCTAAGACTGAAGAAAGTAGAAGGAAATATGTGGAAGCAAAGAATTTGGCCAAGAAAGTAGTGGAGGAAGAAAAGAGGAAAAGCTGGGCCTTATTCACACAGACATTGAGAGATGATATGCAGGGCAGCAAGAAATTACTGTATGGTATCTTAAGAAACAAAAAGAGAGATCAAGTAAACACCAGATTTGTGAAGGATGAAGGTGGCATAATTTTAACAAAGCCAGAAGAAATAAGAAATAGATGGAGAGAGTATTTTCAGAAGCTGCTGAACATAAGAACGGATGACAGTCATTCAATGGACGACCAGGAAAGGCAGTTAGTTGACGAAGAAATGGATAAAGAAATTACAATGAATGAAATTGAAATGGCAGTAAGAAAGATGAAGAATGGAAAAACTGCTGGAATAGATGAAATTTCAGTGGAGATGATAAAGGCAGCTGGAGCTGTAAGCCTGCAGTGGACATATCGGGTTCTCAGGAATGTCTGGGAGAATAAGGAGGTCCCTGAGGATTGGCAAAAAGGAATAATCATCCCAATTTTCAAGAAAGGTGATAAGAAAGTTTTGAAGAACTACAGGGGAATTACTCTAATATCCCATGTTGCTAAGATAATGGAAAGGATACTGGAAAGTAGAATAAGGTTGAGGGTTGAGAAGCAGATACAGGAAAATCAGTTTGGTTTCAGAAGTGGAAGGTCAACAATAGAGCCCATTTTCATTATGAGACAACTAATGGAAAAGCATTGGGAGTACGGGAATGATATGGTGATGACATTCATTGATATTGAAAAGGCATATGACAGTGTCCCTAGGACGAAAGTTTGGGACAGTCTGGTGCAAAAAGGAATTGGACAGGGATTAATAAAAATAACCATGGCATTGTATAAGGAATGTTGTAGTTGCGTGCAAACACAAGTTGGCGGGACAAGTTGGTTCAAAATAACTAGTGGGCTGAGACAGGGAAGTGTTCTATCACCAATGCTGTTTACAATAGTAATGGATGACATCATGAGAACAGCAAAAGCAGCATATGGAGGAAGAGAAATGAACATGATGTTATTTGCAGATGATATTGTGATTTGGGGAGAAGACGACAGGAAGGTTCAAGAACAGTTGAATGTGGTGAATGGGAAGATTGAAGAATGTGGATTGAAAATAAGTGTAGAAAAGAGTAAAACTCTTGTTATGACTAGAGGGGAGAAAGAAGGGAAAGGTCAGATTAGACTTGCAGACAAGTCCCTGGAAGTAGTGGAAACGTTTAAATACCTGGGGAGTGAATTAATGGAGAATGCTCGACTGGATGCTGAGATTAGTAAAAGGATTCAAGCTGGAAGTTGTTTCTATCATAGTGTAAGAAATATGTTATGGGACAAAGATGTGCCAATGGAAGCAAAGGATACTATGTACAGGATGTATTACGTACCCATAACAACTTACGGAGCAGAAACTGGACAATGACAAAGAAGGATGAGAGTCGCATACAGGCATCCGAAATGAAATTCTTGAGGAGTATGATACAGAAGAGTAGAAGAGACAAAATAAGGAATGAGAAAATCCGGGAAGAAATTGGAGTGGAAAAAATGAATGATCAAATAGAGAAGAGCCGATTAAGATGGTTTGGGCACATAAAGCGAATGAGCGACGAAAGAATGCCAAAAAAGGTGATGGAAATGCAAATCCAAGGAAGGAGAGGGCGTGAACGACCACGATTGAGATGGAAGGATACCATCCAACACAGCATTATAGAAAGAAACCTGGACTGGGACACTGTGTTGGAGGAGGAGTGGTGGAAAGACCGAAGAAAGTGGAGAGGAACCATATTTGCCCCTACCCGGCTACAGCTGGATAAAGGGAAATGATGATGATGATGATGAGCTGGAACAATCCAGAAAGGTTGTGATGTGGACTTGTAAAACAGGGTGTGTTGGCCTTTGTCAGTTGTGGATTCTAGAAACAGTCCTTACATATTCTGGAAAATATAAGGTTCGAGATTTGTGATTGTATATATTCTGGAATATTGTTTAAACATTGCGACTGGATACAGAGTTGTGATTGGTGGATCTGGGTGGCAATAGGCAAACTCCTGCTTTCTGATTGGCCACTCCGTAATTGGCCAAGGCCAGACTTCCCTTTTTAAAGTGAGCGAGGGCAGGATTTTGCAGTCTGTCTTTGGTCTGCCTGTCGTTCTCTCGTCTGACCGAAGTTTTGACGTCATCGGCGACTCCTCGCTCCCGGGATGGGCCACCTCGGTGGTAAGCATTTTGATTAAGTTCCACCTTAAATTATGTTTAATGTTGGCTTGCATCTTCATATAGGAGTTTGCCCTAACCCCACCCAGACTCGCCACTCAATTATGTTTCTCTCATGTTTTAGAAGGTATGTTCACCTTTCTTATTTGTAATTGTATTTTGTGTGCCTTGTTCCCTTCTGTATCGTATTGTAGAACTTAGATTATGCTAAAATGTTTTGGGTTAACTTCTTGCCTTAATACCAAAGCTCTTGTCAAAGAACATCTAATCTTGTGTTCGTAAATTGTGCATCTGGATTATTGGATAGATTAATTTTGTGCGGAACTCACCTTGTAAAAGTTTCCTTTGAAAATAATATCTTGAAAACGAGACATCACCGTTGATTTTTGTCGAGACCCGCAACCTTCGCTTTCCTATGATCTCTGGTAGGTCCCCAGTCCCCGTTCCATGTTCCTTGTTTTATAGCTGATAAGTTGTCCAACCTGATATTTGTCTCTGTATATCGCGGCGCAGTTCAGCTGATGTTAATTGTAATTTTTAATTTCGTGTGGCTATTTCTAGCCGAGTGCAGCCCTTGTAAGGCAGACCCTCCGATGAGGGTGGGCGTCATCTGCCGTGTGTAGGTAACTGCGTGTTATTGTGGTGGAAGATAGTGTTATGTGTGGTGTGTGAGTTGCAGGAATGTTGGGGACAGCACAGACACCCAGCCCCCGGGCCATTGGAATTAACCAATGAAGGTTAAAATCCCCGACCTGGCCGGGAATCGAACCCGGGACCCTTTGAACTGGAGGCCAGTACGCTGACCATTCAGCCAACGAGTTGGACATGTTAATTGTGTGTCTAGGGTTTGAAAGGTACCGTGTAATTTAATTTATTTTCCTCCCTCTTAAACTGTGTCTCTGTGTAACCGCCCAGTACCGGTTGCAATAGAGCTGTGTTCTCACATTTTTGTAGGCGACTTTGTACTTCTTGGGGCGTGATTCTGGTGGTCGAGAATTAAAATCAGATAAGTAGCAGTCTCTTGAAAATGATGCGTCACAATCTCATCGTGTATTGATTACGCAGTTAAACTATATATATTTTTCTCAAGTTAAATAGTCAATACGGACCAACATGAACATGGTTACTTGTAATGCTTCAGCCTCGTGTTGGTAGATTTACTGGCACGTAAAAAAACTCCTGCGGGACATCCAGCTCTGGGAGATACAACCTTGAATTTCTGTCTATTAAGCACGAAGCAGAGGCACACTCTCTCTCCTTGGGCTCTAGTGCTTCGCGTTCCTAAAATGTGCCTTTTACGGAGTGGGAATTGCAGAGTGCACTTGTGCTGTGCAGAGACATGGCTCCCAGCCCGGACAAAATTCATAATCAAATGCTTAACCTCATGCCATACTTTGAAGGAATGTTCTGTCCAGCGAGTGAAAGGAAACTTCCGCCTATGTGCATGGACTATCTACAGGTGCATATTACGGTTGCCAACCCAGCAAGGTTTCTTCTATAAATTGCAAAATGTAACCATCAAATGTCACGAACTACCTGAACTTCATTTTTATATCATAAACAGCAACTCGCTTCTGGAATAAGAAAAAAATAAAACGTACCTCACCACGTTTAATTTGTAAACATATAGGGCAGCAGCCTGGAGTGGCGCGGATTGGCTTGAGAATATTGATGTTGATATTCACAAGGAAAGTGTGCGAAGTGAAAATAATTCATCTTCAAATTATATTGGTGAAGGTTAATCTGATTCTATTTCTGAAGAGCCAGCACCAACAGATAATTGAAGATTTACACAAGGTGTACCAATGTCAACAGGTAGGAATACCGGTAATGTCCAGCTTTGGGAATTTTTAGCTGATGTCACTTGTAAGCCGTTTGTGAAATTCACTTTGTGATAAAGAGAAGGTTACGAGATAATTTATCAGAACTGTAAGTGGTCAATGAATTTCTAACCCTACAGTTCTGGTATCACGTAACAAAAGAAACCAGAGTGCATATGTCTGTAAATTTCTTGTATCTTTGCCAAACCATTTTCTTGGATTGTTTCCCCCAAATATTTGAATTGCTTTACCCTTTTGATTGAACCAACATCTGTTCCTAACACTTTTGGAGCATTTTTGATATTCGTCATGAATTTTGTTTTATTTGCCGAAATTCTTAAGCCTGCCATGTTGGCTGTCTCTTCCAGAAGATTTACTTGTATTGCTGCATTGGTCTGGCTTTCAGAGAATATGGCAAAATTGTCTGCAAATGCTAGGCAATTTTTTGCAACACCTTTGTTCTTTCTCCCCAGCATAAGTGGTAATATATTATGATGCTTCAGTTTTTTGTTCCAAATTCTCACAACTTTTTCCAAGATACAGTTGAAAAGGAGTGGAGACAACCCACCACCTTGTCTGACATCTAAAAGGTTGTGATATCTCACCCATTAAACTTTTGAGACTGTGTCTGTAAGGGTTTCGCAGATCAGGTTTGCCAATTTGGTTTTCACTCCAAACTCTTGTATGGTTTTATCTATCAACAGAGTCAAAAGCTTTTTTAAAATCAATGAATGTTATGACTATGTCTTTCGAGTTCATTTGTCTGTGACGAATTAGTGACTTCAAGTTGAATATCTGTTCAGAGCAAGACCTACCCTTTTTAAATCGAGCTTGATATTCGCCCAGTTGGCTCTCAAATGTAGATTGTACTCTTTTGAGTAATAAATATTTTTGTGAATACTTTTATTATTATTATTATTATTATTATTATTATTATTATTATTATTATTATTATTATTATTATTATATATAATTCGCTGGGGCCATCAAGGACCATGTTAAGTCTTGTTGCATTTGACACTGAACTTGGCCTTCTTTAGAGCCCAAATTTCCCTCGTTCTTTGTGAGTGGGCCTGCTTACGCTCCTCTGTCCAAGGGGCACCGTGTCTTCTCTTCGGTTGCTCGTCTCGGTTTAGCCCGTTCGTCAATATTTTCTTGCGGAAGAGATCTCTGTTAAGGGCGTCTTCAGCTGAGATATGTAGCATTTGCAGGTCTTCTTTGGTATTTCGAAACCAGGGAATTGTGGTTTTGGGGTTTGAATCAAAAAAGTGGAAGATTTCTTTAGTTAACTTTCTTCCGTCCATTCTTTTCAGATGACCGTAAAATCGTGCCCATCTTTTTCTGATTGTGTCGGTAATTTTCTCTATTTTGCTGTAGACTTCCTTGTTGGATCTCTTTTGATGGATTCCATTTCTGTACTTTGATCCCAAGATTCCTCTCACAATTTTGGGTTCTCTTTTCTCCAGTTCTTCAAGGAGTCCTTTGTTGGCATTTAGAGACAGGGTTTCGGCTGCATATAGAACTACTGGCTTCAGAACTGTTTCATAGTGACGTATCTTGGTGTTTTGGGAAAGGCATTTTTTGTTGTAGATTGTGCGGGATGTTTGGTAGGCTATTTCCAGGTTGCGTACTCGCTCCTGATGTGCTTCTTTGTCCAGTCCATTTTTCATGATGATCTCGCCCAGGTATTTGAATTTGTCTACTCGGGTGATGTCCCCGTATTTTGTATGGAGTTGTGGTGGAGCCTCTTTGATGTTAGTCATTACTTCTGTTTTCTCAAACGATATCTGCAAACCAGTTTGTTCGGCAATTTCCTTTAAAATTTCAACTTGAGCTCTAGCGGTTTCTATGTCGTTTGAGAGAACAGCAATATCATCGGCAAATGCTAAGCAGTCTGTTGCGATCCCCTTGGATTTGGTTCCTATTCTCAATGGACTGTAGTTGGTTTCTTGTAATCTCACCCGCCAGGTTCTGATGATCTTTTCAAGAACACAGTTGAAGAGTATCGGGGATAGCCCATCACCTTGTCGGACTCCTGTTTTGATGTCAAAGGAATGCGAGAGACATCCGCGGAACTTCACCTTGGATTTTGTATCGGTCAGGGTGGCTCTAATTAATGCCAGCAGTTTCAAATCAACTCCAAATTCATTTAAGATGTTTAGCAGGACTTCCCGGTCAATGGAGTCGTACGCTTTCTTAAAGTCCACAAAGACAGACACATACTGCTTGGACCATAGTGTACAATATCTGATGATCGTTTTGAGATTTTGGATCTGTTCAGCTGTTGAGCAACCTTTTCTGAACCCTCCTTGGTATTCACCTATTTGATGTTCGACTTGTGCTTCCAAACGCTCCAGGATGGCAAGTGATAGAATTTTGTAAGTCACGGGTAGCAAAGATATTCCTCTGTAGTTGTTGATGTTCTTCATGCTGCCTTTTTTGTGTAATGAATGGATCAAAGCTATTTTCCAATCTTCGGGTAGTTTCTCCTTGTTCCAAATTTCTTCTATTTGCTTTTTGCAAGATATCAAGTTATTCCTCTGGGGCATATTTCCATAGTTCTGCTACCACTGAGTCTTCCCCCGGCGCTTTGTTATTTTTGAGACGGGCAATGTGGCGCTTGATTTCATCTCTGTCAGGTGGTCTGGAATCTGGGTACCTGAGTAAGGGTTCCTTGGTCTCAATGGCGCTTTGGGGTTTAGAGCAATTAAGTAAATTCTTGAAGTAATCTGCCAGAATGCTGCAATTTTCTTCATTTGATGTCGCCAGTGTGCCGTCTTTTCGCTCAAAGCATAGAGATGGTGGTTTATAGCCAGTGAGTTTGCGTTTGAAGGCTCTGTAGTACTCTCTGCTTTCATTCTTCCTAAAGTTTTGTTCTATCTTTTCAGTGAGAGATTTTTCGTATTTACGTTTCTCAGTTCTGAACACCCTAGCTGCTTGGGCATGTTGGCTTTTGTAGGTTTCTCAATCTTTTCTGATTTCGTAGAGTAGTACTGTTTCCACACATTGAGTCTTTCTTGGAGGACTGATTCGCAGGTACTATTCCACCAGGCATGCTTTTTGCTTCTCTTGATTTCTGCAACGTCTTTGGCGACCTCAACAAGGAGTTGCAAGTGATAAAAATCATTGTTGTCCGTATTGAAGATACTGAATGTAGGATGTTAAAAGGTTTGTTTTTTTCCACCTATTCAATACATATAAATTTTATAATTTAGGAATTTATTGTAGGTTCCACTTGAGACATGTTTCGCCCTTCATTGAGGGCATCATCAGTCAAAATATCACCTCAAGGTAAAAAATCAGGTAACTGGTTAGTAGTAGACATGTACAAATTAATACATATTATTAACAACATACAAAAATTAAGTATGGGAAATAGTTGCACAAAAGTGATGGTTGAACATGTAGGTTTATAGATGAAAAGTCAGCACCAATGCCTAAAATTAACATAGTAGGGTTCTGCAGTGGTGCTCTGGAGAAACAGTTGACGCAATCATATGATAATAAAAAGTTTAAAAATATTTACATTATAACAATTAAGGGAGAAAAGGTGTAGTGTTTGGCGTCAATGTTTGTAACCTAAAATTGATGTCAAAGGTTGGTAACTATACAGTATTTACACTGTTCTATTGAACAGTTGAGATAAAGTTTTAAAAAATATTTACATTTAACATTCAGCGTAAATGTTTGTAAATAAAAGCTAATGTCAGTGGTTGGTAACTATATAGTAATTACATTATCTAATTGAATAGTTGAGAATTTGCAATTATATACATAATTACACAAGAGCAGTTGGTGCGCAAGGATTTAAAAAAAAAAATAATAATAAAAAAAAAAAAAATTTAGTACCAAGTGCGTCCTGATGTTTTAGAGGTTGGAAGAAGGAAATAGCATTGACATTTCAGAAATATGTAGAGCAGTTTCTATTAGTTAAAAATCACCGGGGGTAGGGAAAATTTCATAGCCAAATGAGGTTTTATGGGCATCAAACTGAAAGTTTTCCAGTTGCAGCGCCGAGATCGGGACGGAGACAGGTAAGTGTGGCTGGAGATTCATGGGTAATCCGTGCGTTTGAACGGCAACAATGGTGAACAGTTAATAGTGGGTAATTGCTAATTAGGAAAAATGTTGCGGGTTGAAACTTCCGCTTATTCTTTTAGTTCACTTCTGTAGCATCGATTGTGATGTGAAGACCTCGGTGTGAAATGCCGGTGAGACAAAATGATATTGTTCCGTGGAATAAAGTAAGGCGGACTACGGGATGAAGTTGTTGTTCTTTACTGGTCTGGTGAGATAGAATAGAGTTGCTTGTGTTGTGGACTGCTGCGGAGAGATTAGAATGTATAACGGCAACTGCAGAGTCAGAGCATTATGGCTGGGGTGAGGCATCTTCTTATTCTGACTGCGAAGAGGAGCCGTAGTGGCACGCCATATTTGTGCCGATGTGCGCTGGGTTCCGGTGAGTTGTTGAAAGTTGTATTGTATGAAGTGGAAGTTATCTGTAATTGAGATGTTAATAGTATTAGTTGGTGTGTAAGAAAGGTTTATGGTAAGTAATGAAGAGTGAATGTTATGTTACGTACCTGTTGTGTCGCTGAGATGTAATTGTTGATGAGAATTGGTGGACTATGAATGAGGCTCAGTCGGTAATACGCACATACGGTTAGCAATGGCGGCGGGAGGCGTGGAGAGCTTTGGGGGGGAGGGGCATGGGCGGAGTCATGCGCAAAGGTGAGCTGTCAGAATGGAGGAAGGTAGAGTGGAGGGGCGAGCTTGTTGTGTATAGGGAGTGCAGGTTGATGTAGTGTTGGTTATAAAAAGGGGGGGGGGATAAGGAACCGAAAGTTACGCGGATAATATTGATGCCATTTGTTAATGTGGTGAATGTTATTTGCTTGTGCTGGGTGTTGTACTGCTTTTGAAGGTCGAGTGGTTCTTATTTCTCGTGTTGTATCGGTGGGGTCGTGGTGGAGGGGGAGGTGCTTGGGTGGGAGGACGTGTGGGCTTGCTGTTGTTGTGTGTGGGGGAATTGGTCGGAAAGGGGGAGGTGGGGGGTAGGGGGGTAATTGTCGACGTGCTGGGTGAGTTAGTTAATGTGGTATTGAGGATTTTAGACAAGTTGTTGCCTTGAAAATTTATTTTTTGTAGTAAGGTGGGAATTTGTTCATAAAGGGGGTTTTTTAAATCTATTATCTCGTTGAGGTTTTTATCCTTGTTGAAGTGTTGGTCTAGATAGATGTATAGGTTCTCAAACTCAGTCATTAGTTTGCCTTTCTCGACTTTTTTTAGGATTGTTAAGTCTTGTTCTATTGTGGTGAAGTGGTGGCCAGTGTCCCTCATGTGGGTGCTCATTGCGGAAAATTTATTATGTTTTTGGGCATTGTAGTGTTCTAAATAACGGGTTTGGAAGCTTCGGCCAGTTTGTCCGATGTACGAGGAGTTGCATTGTGAACAGGTGAGTCTGTAAATACCTGAGCCCGCGTAGAGGTTTCTTCTTGGGTTGACAGAGTTCTGGTTGAAAAATATGTTCTGGTTCGTGTTCTGCGTTTTGAAAGCAATGTTGACTTCGTGCTTTTTTAGGGGGTTGGCTATCTGGTGGATGACTGGATTAGTGTATGTGAAAGTTGCGTATTTGTGTTTATTGGGTTTTATTGGGGAAAGATTTGTTGTTAATTTTAGTTTTACCTTATTGATGATCTTGTTGATCATGTTGGTGTTGAAGCCATTGAACTTGGCAATATCTGTTATGTAATCAAGTTCTTTTTTCAGATTGGTAGGTGAAAGGGGGATTTTTAAAGCTCTGTATATTAAGCTGTAGTAAGGGGCTTGTTTATGGGAGTTTGGGTGTAAGGAATTATTGTTTATTGTTAGTGGGGTGAAGGAGGGTTTTCTGTGTATTCGAAATTCAAAAGCGTTGTCCATTCGTGTGATGTTGATGTCTAAAAAATTGATGGAGCCGTTGTCCTCATCTTCTTTTGTGAATTTTATGTTGTTGTCTAAAGTGTTTAGGAATGTGAGGATGTTGTCGCTGTTGTTGCACTGTTTATTGATGATTACTAGTGTGTCGTCGACATAGCGGAGCCAAAGATGAATACCATTAATGGAATTTATAATTTTATTGTGTTCTAAGTTGTCCATATAGATGTTCGCTAGAATGCCAGAAATAGGGTCTCCCATAGCTAAGCCCTTTTGATGGTAAATCTTGTTGTTGAACGTGAAGTAATTATTGTTCAATACAAAGGTTAATATTTTAATGAACTCATCAATTTCTATTTTGCTTAGTCCACTGTGATTGGAGAGGTTGTTTTTTATGATGTTGATGGTTTCGAGAACTGGGATGTTCGGATACATGTTAGTGATGTCAAAGGAACATAGAATGTGGTTTGGTTGCAGTGTAAATTTATTCAGGGTTTGACATAGGTCAATTGAGTTCTTAATGGGGTATTTGTTGTTGAATTTGTAGTGTTTTTTGAGAAAGTAGTGTAGAAACCTTGAAGTTTTATATGTTGGACTGCCTCTACTGTTGATAATTGGTCGGATGGGGATGTCTTTTTTGTGGGTTTTGGGTAAGGACTTGGCTGTGGGTAAAGTTGGATTCATGTTGACTAGTTTAAAGATTTCTTGGTCATTTAAGAGGAAAGTTGAATTTTTGAGAAGGGTTTTCAAGTTGCGTTGTACTTTTGGTATAGGATCCTTGTTTTTTTTTTTATCCTTGCGCACCAACTGCTCTTGTGTAATTATGTATATAATTGTAAATTCTCAACTATTCAATTAGATAATGTAATTACTATATAGTTACCAACCACTGACATTAGCTTTTATTTACAAACATTTACGCTGAATGTTAAATGTAAATATTTTTTAAAACTTTATCTCAACTGTTCAATAGAACAATGTAAATACTGTATAGTTACCAACCTTTGACATCAATTTTAGGTTACAAACATTGACGCCAAACACTACACCTTTTCTCCCTTAATTGTTATAATGTAAATATTTTTAAACTTTTTATTATCATATGATTGCGTCAACTGTTTCTCCAGAGCACCACTGCAGAACCCTACTATGTTAATTTTAGGCATTGGTGCTGACTTTTCATCTATAAACCTACATGTTCAACCATCACTTTTGTGCAACTATATCCCATACTTAATTTTTGTATGTTGTTAATAATATGTATTAATTTGTACATGTCTACTACTAACCAGTTACCTGATTTTTTACCTTGAGGTGATATTTTGACTGATGATGCCCTCAATGAAGGGCGAAACATGTCTCAAGTGGAACCTACAATAAATTCCTAAATTATAAAATTTATATGTATTGAATAGGTGGAAAAAAACAAACCTTTTAACATCCTACACTCAACAAGGAGACTTTTAGCGTTGTTAAAGTCACAGTCATTTGGTCTAGCCGTCTCCTGGAACTCCTCGACCCTTTGCCGAAGTTTATCATTGTCGAAGCGTGTGATCTGTTTGGTTGTCTTCCTTATGTTTGCGGGAATTGGTTTGAATTTGATAAGAGACATATAATGATCTGAGGCCACATTGATGCCTTTCTTTACCTTGACATTCATAATCTCAGGGCTGTTTCTCCTGGAGATTGCAACATGATCAATTTGGAACTCTCCGAGAGCTTGGACGGGAGAACGCCAAGTCATTTGCTTTCTGGGTAGATGGCGAAAGTGGGTCGACATGACCTGCAGTTTGTGATTTTCGCAAATGGACACCAGTCTTTTGCCGTTGGGATTGGTTCTTTTGTGAGCAGGGTAATTTCCTATAACTTTCTTGTACTTCTGTTCATGACCTAGTTGGGCATTGAACTCACCCAAAAGAAGCTTGACATGGTGTTTGGGGATTTTGTTTAATTTTTCATCCAATAGGTCCCAGAAATTATCAACTTCGTCTGGATCAGACTTGTTCTTATCGTTTGTAGGAGCATGTGCGTTAACTAGGGCGTAGGTTTTGTTCGCGCATTTAATTGTGAGTATAGACAATCTGTCATTCACAGGTTCGAAATTTGCAAATCACAGCTCCATTGAGGATTCCTCTTTGTGCTTTGCTCTTGAAAAATCGGTAGCCTTCGGATTAAAAAATCTCTTCATCTGGGTACCTTGTTTCCTGTAGGGCCATTATGGATATCTGATTTTCGTGAAGAGCTTTGGTGAGGGTTTTCAGCTTGCCAGTTTGTGTAAGTGAATTTATGTTGAAAGTTGTTAGAAAGGTTTTAGATTTTGGCCTGAGTTTTTGACTCTCGGGGTACACCGAGACGCTCCGACTCGTTTCTTGCATGATGTCGAGTCTCCCCCAGAATCCGAACGAGACTTGTGCGCCATGGCGTTCACGACTAGGGATTTATCCGAAGATTTACCCCCCTGGGGTATGTTTCTTGAAATGTTGTGCCATCATGCTTTTTGACTTGACTTTGCTTTGGACGGGTACCCATCCTTTTACAACTAGGGTTGTTAGTCCTAGAGGTTGCCTCAAGATGTTTTCTGGCTTCTGGTCATTTACCAGTCTTTGCTGTAACCCTGGCAAGGGACCAGTTTTTTTTCACGGTGGTATTTTATTTCCCTACTACCCTCTGACTCTGCTGGCGGCAGAGCCAGCAAGCTTCCCCAATTCCAATGGGACGCGCCCGATGGAGGTAACCGGTAAATCCCCACACGGGTATTATTATTATTATTATTATTATTATTATTATTATTATTATTATTATTATTATTATTATTATTATTATTATTCAGTGTAAATCCTCAAGTACAGTGGAACCTTGGATTGCGAGTAACTTGGTCTACGAGTGTTTTGCAAGATGAGCAAATATTTAAAATAAATTGTGACTTGATAAGCGAGTGAGGTTTTGCAATACGAGCGTCACGTGTACGTACGTTTCCACCTCCCCTGTGCCTTTGTTTTCCCCTTCCCCTCCCACTCTCTTTCCTGGGAAAGTGTGTGTAATAATTTCCCGCGCTGGACTTCAGTTGGCGTGCCTCGCTCGCATAGTCAACACCGTACGAGTGTACATGTTTTATTTCTGTCATCTGTGATATGACTGTTCTGCAACGATGGGCCCTGTGAACGAAAAGAAGGCTAAAAAGGAATTTGGTCGGAAGAAGGAGATGATTACAGTGGATGAATCTGTTCAATGACAATGCAATGTCACATTTTCGTGAAATTCTCAAAAAGAGGCAAAAGCAACAGTCATTGGACAGGTTCCTCGTTAAAATTGCACGAAAAGAAAACACTTCCAATGAGCCAACCGATAGCAGTGATTCCGTTAGTGAAATTCGTGCTACACAGCAACTCTTCTCATGTTATCTCTCGTCTCCCTCACACCAACAATGATTCTATTGTAAGGTAAAGTGCAGTTTAATTGTTTTACATTATATTTTGTTTTAGAAATGTTATGCGAATAAATGTTTTTGTGTTGTGGACGAATCATACGAGTTTCAATAGTTTGTTATGGGAAAATTTGCTTTGATATATGAGCGATTTGAATTACGAGCATGTTGCCGGAACGAATTATGCTCGTAATCCAAGGTTCCACTGTATTCATATGTAGGATCGTTGTTAGTGCTGAAAGAACCATATTACATCAACTTATAAAATATATATTAAAATAAACTTATATTGTGTAGTATAAGGATGGTCTTAAAAATATTGAAACATATTTCATTAATATAACTTGGATTGCAAATTTCGTATGATAAAACAAAAATAATGCTTACTTTCAGAACTTTAAATTCAGAGCTATTATTAAATAATAATAAACGAATTGAAATTGTAAGCACATTTAAATATTTGGGTGAAAATCTCACTTGGAATTGCAATGAAAAACCATCAATAGAGAGCAGAATATATAAACTGAAGCAGGCACAACGGATAACTTGGCCTACATACAAAAAGGAATGTCTTTCGATTAATGCTAAATTTAGGCATTATAACTCTGTTATTAAACCAGAAGCAACTTATGCTTGTGAAACATTATTTAAACTCAATACTAGATCAACAACAGAACGCCAACAACGAGTTGATCGAAGGATACTCAGGACGATCATAAACAAGAAACATCAGGTGGATGGACAGTGGAGATTGTTGCCGAATGAGGTTATCTATCGGGAAAGTGAGACCATCACAGACACGATGAGAAAAAGAAGAATTGCCTTTTTTTGTCATATATTTCAACTAAGTGATAACAGTTTTAAAACAATTATTTAATTACTTTTGGATTAATAAATCAAAAAACAATTGGTTTAAAGAAGTCCAAAGTGATTTGAAGGTGTTGAATATTACCATGCAAACCATAGAAAACAGAGGCAAGAAAAGTATTTTGAAGAATAAATGCATCAGGCTTCCTCTGACCACTGTACATAGGAAACAATATGTTATAACGGATGCGGAGAGGGCAGCCAGGTCAACCAGACTCAAGACTTTTTGGGAGAAGAAAAGGAAGACAAATTTGTTGTAGTCTGATTTAAGTGCTCCAGTGTGGGTGTAAACTCTGTAAATAAATAAATAAATAAATAAATAAATAAAAATATAACTTGGTATAAATGAAATTGAGACCTGTGCAGAGTCTCTTTTAAGGAATGTTTACTGTATAGTGTGGAATGTTGTTGTAGAATATTTTATTTGTATTCCCTGCACCTACCTAGCCTGTATGGTGTAGAATATTACTGTGTAATATGTTGTTTGTATTCCCTTTATCTACTTAAGTAACTACTAGATTGTAAATTATTATTGTTCTGTGATATTTGTAACATTCCGGAAAGGTTGTGACGCGGACTTTTGGAACAGGGTATGTTGACCCCTGTCAATTCTAGAAGCATGTCCTTACTAATTCTGGAAGATGGAAAGTTCGCGATTAGTGTCTGCCTATGTTCTGGAATATTGTGAAAACATCGCTACTTGATAAAGAGTTTTGATTGGTGGATCTGGGTGGTGATAGGGAAGCTCCTGTGCTCTGATTGGTCACTCGGTAATCACACTGGGGCCAGACTTGCCTTTTTAAGAGAGTGAGGCAAGATTTCGTGGTCTTTCGTTCTCTCGTCAGTCCAGCGATCAGACGCACGTCAGCGAATCCTCGCTCCCGAGATGGGCTACCTTGGGGTAAGCACTGTTGCCTTCAGTTCCACCTTAATTTACTTTTAATGTCAGCTTGTATTGTCATATAGGAGTTTGCCCTACTCGCCCAGACTTGCCACTCAGTTTCTCAGATGCCTTAGAAAGCGTGTTAACTTTAATTTAATATTGTATTTGTATCCTGTGTTTCCTGTTAACATCAAAATTGTATTGTAGAAGTCGCATTAGGTTAAGATGTCTGTGGTTAACCTCTTCCCCCAAAGCAATGCCCTTGGCAAAGTACATCTAATTTGTATTTTGGAAATGGTGAAACTGGATAGTTTGAATAGATGAATTTTGTTTGGAATTTACCTTGTAATGTTTATTTTGGAAAATAATATCTTGAATCAAGGGATCACTGTTGATTTTTCTAGAAACCCGCAACTTTCATATCTCTATGGTCCTGGTAGGTTTCCCAGACCCGCTCCACGATCCTTTATTATAGTCGTCACTTTGTCCAACCTGATATTTATTTGTGTATTGGTGCAGTTCATCTGATGTTTATTTTGTGTTAAGGTTTTAGAGTGCCGTGTAATTTGATTTAATTTCCTCTTTTCTTAACTGTGTATCGTGTAACCACTGAAAAACCAGTTACAGAAATGTGTTTTTAATTTGTGTAGTTTTGCTCTTAGAATAACTGTTTGGTAACTCATATTTCTTTTCCTAGTGTAGCGAATTGCTGAACATGATGGGTCTCTCAAGTATTCAAAGTATGGGAGAAGCTGAAGCACTGTGTGCTCTTCTGGATCAGAACAGGGTAAGTTCTAGGGCACTTATTACCTGACTGGATAAAAGCTTCTTTTTATGGCATTGGCAGGCTGTAAGAATATGAAAACTTTCCAGTTAGTCAAATGCAATTAATAAGACTGAACACATTATTAATTGCAGAACAATCAAGTGGATGTCTAAAGATACCTCACTATAAATTCTGTTTGACGATCTGAAAAGTTGTTGAAATTTCACTGTACACTTCCTGGAAGAAAATGTCCCCAAATAGAAGCACGACGTGACCACATAATAAGGATTTCTTGACTAAACTCTATACATGGAATCTGTGAGAAAGCAAGCCTTCTGGCTGGTCCAGTGAGTGAGTGGTCTGTGCTAAAGTAGCATGGAAGAGGGAATATAACACACTGACGATACACATTTAGCTGTTGGCCTCATCAAGCCAGAAGATGGACCCTGTGTCGCAAACAGGAGACCGCAGGATAGTTCTAAATTATATGAGAATCTGTTTTCATGTGGTGGCAGAACAGTTTCTGTATGTGTTGTGGAAATAGCTGCTCTTACAGAAGATGGCAGACTCCAAACTGGGCACCACCATGAGCATTAAAGGTTATATTTTCGAAAATAAGTTATCAAAACTTAACAATTTTCACATAAAATTTCAACAAATAACAAGAAGTCAAATCAGGTGCAAGACCAGGAAAGCCAAGATTTAGAGACAATTTAACAATCGGGGCCTCAAGCCCTAATTTTTACCATTTTTTAGCTCTCAGCTCACAACTGCATATTTACCAAAGGGCAGAAAACCCCTAATAACATGGAGCACTTGCTCGAACCTTTGAATATCAAGCCTCTCTGAGGCACTTTTAGCACAAATAAAAGAGCTCACCCGCTCTCAATGTCCTGAGCCTATCAAAGGCCACAACAGACTTTACCATTAACTGCCCTAAAGGCACACTTACAAAGAAACAGGGGTATCTTGTACCCAACCCACTGGGCCTTAGTAGAAAAATAACAGGTTAAGTTAATGGCTCAAAATGCAAAATGAATGGAGGCGAGTACTTGCACTCCTAAATACACATTTTAAAACCTAAAAGGCGCTAGGCCGATGAAACAGGGGCTATTCCCAAGCTATGGAGGTGACTCATACACAGAATAAATTTAACACATTAAGGAAGAGTAGAAAAACGGTAACGAATACGTAGTCAACTCAAATCCAAAATGAAGGGGAGCTCGAGAGGGTAAAGCACTCTCTATCCCCAATTTAAGTCAAAGATATATGAAGTTTTACAAAAGCGACGGAAAATTACATTTTTGAAAATAGGTTACATAGTAAAGGTTTCGGACCTTCCCTGTGGGTTAAACTGCTGAGCTAGTAAGAAATAAAGATGTTAAGCGGCCATTACCTTATTGAAGAGCTGCTGCCTGAAGAAAGAGGCGCTTCCCGCCTCCCGTTATACGTCCATACACTAAGTTAGATGTTGATGATGTGGCCGAGAGACAAGAAAAATCAACAGTTTTTATACCCTCAAGGAAAATTCGAGAACTTTCATGAATAAAACAGCCACACCCACAGGCTTTTATTGGCTGGCTAAAGGTTACACATCAAAATTGAAGAAGAAAGACATGATTAGTCAAAAATTAATTACAGAAATAATTGATTGGCTAACTTCAAAAGTGGCAGAAAGAAAAGATTAATATTGCCAACACACAAATGAAAGAACGAAATTTAGTTATAGGAAAACTTACGAGTACAAAATATCTTCAAGAAAAGTTCCTTCACTTCGCACCAGGGTGTATGATCATAGTTTGTTTTTGTAGAGACATCTATAAGAGAATGTCCACACTTCTTGATCATTGGAAAACAAAACAAGTTGAACTCCACACAGTATTGACAACTTCGTAATCACAAAATTTACTGTAGTGACATCTTCTGAGAAACTAATGAGTTGATCTAGTTTTTAAAGTTCAGAGTTTCTCCTGTAGAGGAGTACTTTAAGGCAGAAAATTCAAATGTGCAGCGTAGAGGTGTACCAGCCGGTACAGACCTCCCCCCCACAAATGTCCTTCCATGGGGTGACACAGAATTTAATCATCAATAGAAGAAAATTTCTGCTTCCTTGCAAATAGATTTGGAGATAATGGAGGAGACATAAGAATTTCCAAAGTTTTGTAGAAGAATTTTGAAGAACATTTAAAGCATCAAAAAAATTTTAAAGTCTCCTTTGTTTTGAAGTAGATAGTTAGGAGTTAGTTGAACTCCGGCTTGAGAGTGTCTTTGTTGCCATAGAATGCCAACCACACAATGAAAGACCAGCCGCCGCTGCCGATGTCCAGTCAAGGTTCTCCGGACGCCTCAAGTACCCTGAGATACCTCTCCCGCACTATGAGAGGGGTAGTCGTGGTGAAGGACACCGCAGATGCTAAGTTTAATTACAGTCCCCAGATAAGGTGGCGGTTGGTGCGCCACACATTAGCCTTTGCCGGGAGATGGACTCTGGTGCGCCGTACACAGGAAGACATCACGGGAGTGGAGTGGACCCTTCCCCACTTTGGCGGCTGTACTGCGACGAATGGCTGTGGGGCACTGAAACAGTCAGATCTTGGCGGCATAATTTGTTGGTGACTTTTATTTTAGGGTACGATCTTTTTGGTGAGGCTGATGGGTCAGCGGCGTGGAAAATTATAGCCACTGGTATGGTTTAGCAGGAGATGAGAGCTTGGTAATGGCCGCAAGGAAAAGGACAGCAGAATAACCAGAGGGGAGGATCGTACATCAAAGACTTATTTTTATAACAATTAAAATAAATTGGGGCAGAAGGCCTCTAAAACCAAATATAACCTTCACACTGTTGCAAAACGTAGATGGCAAATTAATAATGACATTACACAGGTTTCACCTGAGACAGGTGTACCCTAAAGATCCTCTCGGTGGCTGGGTTGCTTGCTAATAATGTAACAGGGGTAAGGAAATCTAAAATGATGCACGGCCCATGAAATCTGGGGGCAAGCTTGCCCGCGGGAACAAAGTTCTTAATCATGACTTGATCTCCTACTTTTAGGTTGGTGGGCCTCCGTCCACGATCATATCTTTCCCTAACCTTTTCATGAGAAATTTGGCCTTAGCCTTCTTCCAGAGATCTCTAATATTATCGGGATCTATTGTCCCAGGTAGAATATCACTAAGAGACCAAAGGTTAGAGAGCGGCGTGTTGGGTACAAACTTAAACATCAATGAAGCTGGAGTGAATTTATCAGATTCATGAACCGCCGAATTCAAAGCGAAGGTTAACCAATGCAGGGATGTGTGCCACCTAGAATGATCATCATGATGATGGGCAATTAGAGCCGACCTCAGATTACGAATGACTTGTTCAGCCAGAGATGGTTGAGGATAGTACGCTGATGTTGTTACATTTGAGATGGATAGATCAAACCAGAATTTACGGAAGAGATTGGAGGTAAAGGTTTTAGCATTATCGGACACTAAATATTGACACGGACCAAAAGAAGCAAAGATGGCATTTAAACAAGAAATAGTGGACTGAGCGGTGGCAAGCTTAGTCGGAAACAACCAGGAAAATCTTGTGAAACCATCTACACACACAAGGATGAATTTGTGGGCATTCCCCTTTGATTGGGGGAAGGGTCCTACGTAGTCGATATAGAGGAACTCCATGGGGCGCGACGCTTGATGAGAAGACAATAGCCCTTGCTTAGTGGACATGGTAGGTTTACTAAGCCAACAAGATTTACAGGCTTTTACCAATTCACGAATTTCACCGTCCATACCTTTCCAAATGAACATTTCTCGGATCTTTTCCCGGGTTCTGAAGATGCCTAAATGTCCCGCTAACGGGGTCTCATGGTAGTACTTGAAGATCATTGGTACAAGAATAGCTGGAACTACAACTTTCATCTTCTGATCATGCCTCGATGGGCAACATAAAACCCCATTCCTCAACACATAAAGGACAACATGTTCCCCAGAAGAAAGGGTTTCCATAATAGGGGCCAGCATCGGATCTTCACGTTGATATTTTTCAATATACCTAAACCATGGGAGCATCAGTTAGAATGGCATTTATGCCAGGAGGTATGGACTCGGGAAGTGAAGAACTATCTTCCTGTTCGGAGGTCTCTACATCATTAGAAAACATATGGCTTAGTCCGTTCGCCACAACATTTTCAGACCCTCTTATATGCCTAACCTCAAACTGGAAGGCAGAAATCCTGATGGCCCAGCGGGCTATGTGACCAGTATGACGCGGTCTAGCTAAGACCCAATTTACGGCTTGGTTATCCGTTTCCTAGTCGAACTTGACGTGTTCCAGATAGAGGCGGAACTTCTCTAACGCAAATAAGACAGCTAAACCCTCAAGTTCATAGATGGAATACCTGGCTTCTTGAGCAGATAGAGTCCTAGATGCATAGGCGATGGGTCGCCTCCCTAGTTCAGTCTCTTTGAAGAAGGACTGCAGCCACCGCCGCCGACGACGCGTCGGTTTGGACGATGAATTTTTTCAAGAAATCAGGCATAGGAAGGACAGGGGCGTTACAAAGAGCTAATTTGAGGTCTTCGAAAGCGGCTTGTTGAGAAGGCCCCCACTCGAATTTGACGCCTTTCCTACGAAGTAAGTTCAAGGGCACCGCTCTGTTAGCGAAGTTAGGAATAAATTTCCTGAAGAAATTCACCATGCCTATGAATCTAGCAATACCTTTGATGTCCTTAGGAGGTTTGAAATCACGGATGGCCTGTGTTCTAGAATGATCCACTGCGACACCATCGGGCGACACAATCATCATCATCATCATCATCATCATCATCAGTTTTCCACTCCAGTTGCCCGGGTGTGGTTTACGAGCACTCTCCACTTCTGTCTGTCCATGTACCACTCTTCTCTCAAGACGACATCCCAGCTGACTCCTCTTGTTCCTATGTCCTCTTTCACGTGGTCCAGCCATCTCTTCCTAGGTCTTCCTACCGGTCGTTTTCCGGCCACGACAGTGTGTAGCCATTGTTTTGCTGTCCTTCCATCGTCCAATCGTTTGACATGGCCAAACCATTTCAAACGGGCCCTTGTCACTTTTTCATTCAGGGATGGGTTCACACTAGCTTCCTCCCTTATTCTTTCATTCCTTACCCTGTCCCTTTTTGTCTTCTGTACCATAGTACGTAGGAACTTTATTTCTGCGGCTTGTAGTTTGCTATCCACTTGTTGGGTTGTTGTGCAGGTTTCTAGGCCATATGTTAGTATGGGGGTGAAGTATGATTGGAATAGAATCTGCTTTGATCTTAAGGGAACTTGTTCGTTCCAGAGGAGGTTCCGAACTTGATGGTAAAACTGAGCTGATTTTTGAATGCGGTTGTTAATCTCATGCTGTATTCTGTTATCACCCAAGATATTTATACTGTTTCCAGCTGTGTACCTTCCAGAATTATTTTTCCTTTCTTCTTCTGCCTGTTGACAGACATAGTAACAGTTTTTGATTTATTTATTGTTAATCCGTGTGCTTTCAAATGTTCATTCCAGGTGTTCAGCCTCTCTTGGACTTCCTTCTCTGTATTTCCCCAGATTACCACATCATCTGCAAATGCATTGATGTCCATATTGTTCTTCTGCTTAATTTCTTTCATGACTTCATCCATGACAGTGATAAAAAGTAAGGGTGAAAGGGTACTGCCTTGTTGCACTCCTTTAGTGGTTTGGAACCAATCAGAATTACCGTTTCCTATCTGTACGCAACTGCAGCAGTCTTCGTAAAGCATTTTAACTTTCAGGATAAGACCTTTGGGTACATTTTTCTTTCTTAAGCATTCCCATATAGTCTTCCTTGGAACACTATCAAATGCTTTTTCGAGATCCAAAAACACTAGTGTTAAGTCTTTGCCCTTCTCCCAATGCTTTTCTAACAGTATTCTAAGTGCAAATATGAGATCGGTAGTTGATCGGTGTTCTCTGAATCCATATTGTTCTTCCTGTAGTTGTGGTTCTATTATTTTCCTTAGCCGTTTTTCAAGTATTTTCTCAAATATTTTCAAACCATGAGACAATAAAGTGATCCCTCTATAATTGCTACATTTCTTCCGGCTTCCTTTTTTGAAGAGAGGTATTATTATTCCCTTTTTCCAATCATCTGGGACTTTCCTATCCTTCCATATTGCATTAATTACTCTATGAAACCACTGTATTCCTATTGCACCAGTTGCCTTGATCATATCTGCACTGACTTCATCAAATCCTGTTGATCTTTCTTTGGGCATACTATTAAGGGCAGTCTCTACTTCCTTCCATATTGGCGGGCTCTCTTGGTCAGGCTCATCATTGCAGCTTAAACTGACCTGCATGGTTACATCATTGGAGTCTTTCCCAATACAGTTGTATAAATTATCAAAATAGGATTTCATGATCTTCCTTATTTCTGTCTCTTCCCTGACTATGTTACCATCTGGTTCCTCTATTGCTGTTATGTATTCATTGTCTCTTCTTATATTTCGTATTGTTCAGTAAAGTAGTTTAGAATTAGCTTTGCTGTTTGCTCTAGTTTATCTGTGAAATCAGTCCAAGCTTTCTGTTTTTCTTCGGCTACAATTTTCTTTACTCATAGCTTCTGATCTCTGTATTTCTGCTGCAGTTCGTTTACTCTAGATTCATTCCTTTTGCTTCCTCAGACTACAGGGGTAACACTAAACAAGGCACAAACACAGTTAAAAAGGGAAGGTAAGAGTACAATACACAATATAAGAAAACACTACACACTCGGAAAAACAGTAGCTAGCATTACGGGGATCTCCAACAAAACAAGTACGTAACTATCAGTGGGGCCAACTAGTGAACGACAAAACGGGAAGATGGAAGGGCTGGGAACCTACCAAAGGCATGGACATGGCTTAGATAGCGGATCCCGAAATAAATGGCCGTGATCCTTAGATTTTAAAAATATTATTTAAAAGATAATTTTACAAATACATTCCAAGTTACGAGGTATAAGTTCAGTGATATACATAGCTTATTTCGTAGCAGTGTAAACTCAAATTTCAAATCAACTATACATCTAGTTACCAATGCAGTAGTACAATGCAATTTACAGGTTATCCAAAATCTAGCGTACCTAAAGTGATACAGAACTATCAGAGGCAAACGCCAAGGGAAATACGATTAAACTACAATATACATATTTTAGTGAAACAAAAGGGAATGCCTCAGAAACGAACAGGTAAGTCCATCTGAAAAACTAAGGCGTCATAAGTAACAAATTTGGTGAATCTAGGCGAGGTTAGGGCAGACTCCTGTATGAAAAGCAAATCGGAACATTACGGAAATTTTAGCAGGAACGGAATTCAGGAGTGCTTACCCGAGGAGAGTGCCATCCCGAAAACCGGGGGACGTCAACCAGATAGGCTGCTCACAGACAGATAGACCAAGACCGACAGATTTCAGGATACAGAATTAATTCGAACACTGCCTCGCTCACTATATATATGAATTACTGGCCGTGGAGGCAGCCAATCAGCGTGCATGAGTTCCCTATCGCCACCTAGACTCACCAATCACAACCTTACTTTTGATCGCGAACTTTGACTAACATTCTAGAATACGCATGATTGCGAAAGTCGTATTTTTCCAGAATAGAGAGAACACACTTTCTAGAACACATACCAACAAAGTAACACACCCTGTACAAAAGTTATGTAACTTTCTGGATCTTTCCAGGAACTATAGACAGAATTCTACTATTTACAAATGCCTATGTTACAACATTATACAGTACAGGTTAGGTCAATAAAAATAAAACATCATATTGTATTTTACAAACAAAGACTTCAAAAAAATACATTCCACTCGCATTACATATTTCACTTGTAACACCTTTGACTTCCTTTTTGCATTTCTTTGTCTCTGGCTTTCTTGGTTTCATTTTTTGCTTTCACAGCAATCTTCACCCGATCGTTCCACCAAGGAGTTTCTTTTGCCTTAATTTTGCTATTAGTTTTACCACAAACTTCTACTGCAGCTCCGACAATGCTTTCTTTTGAATCTAGTCCACTCGATGTTGCCTTCTTGTAATGCATCTGACGGTAATTTATTGGTCACTTTTTTTGAGTATTCTGCTTGTTTCTCTGCCTTCTTTAGCTCCCATGTCTTGATTTTTGGTTTCCTGTATTTCTGAGGTCTGTAAATTTTAATGTACTTTATTGTTGGGAGAAGTCTGTGGTCACTGCCCAGGTTTTCACTTGGTATAACTCTGACACCACATATGGTCTTTCCTGCTTCATTGTCTGATATAAAATAATCTATCAGAGTTTTAGTATCTCCATTCCAACTGTATCTTGTTAGTTTATGACTTAGCTGCTTCTGAAACCAACTGTTGTTTATTCTCAAGCCATTCCTTAAACATAGATCTAGAAGACCTTCTCCTTCTGGGTTTCTGTCTCCATAACCATGTGGACCTAGTACATTTTCATATCCAAGCCTGTCTGATCCAACTTGAGCATTTAGATCTCCCATTACTATGATATTTTCCTCTCTTTCTATAGCTTCTTCTTCACAGTTAACCCTGCCTTACGAAGGCGATCAAGGACCTCTTTCAGATGATCTAGATGTTCTTCAAAGGTCTCAGAAAATACGACGACATCATCAAGATAATGGTATAAGTACTCGAATTTGATGTCGGAGAAGACCCTGTCTAGCAGTCTCGTAACCACAGCTGCTCCCGTGGGGAGCCCGAAAGGCACGCGGTTGTACTCATACAAGTTCCAATCTGTGGCAAAAGCTGTAAGATGTTTGGATTCTTCAGCTAGAGGGATTTGGTTATACGCCTGATTAAGGTTTAAGATGGTGAAGAACTTAGCTTTTCGAAACCACGAAAAACAAGAGTGAAGGTCGGGAAGGAGCACAGATTGTAACACCACCTTCCGATTTAAAGCCCTATAGTCAATCACAGGCCTGAAGCCACCTTGGGGTTTCGGGACTAAGAAAATAGGCGATGAATATGCCAACTTAGAGGGCCGAATTATACCATCCTTCAGCATCTGATCTATGATCTTCATTTTAGGTGGAGATAGCCTATAAGGTGGAAATCGAACTGGAATCGAATCCGTAACTTCAATCTTGTACTCAATAAGGTCAGTAACACCAAGAGTATCGGAGAAAACATCTGGAAACAACTGACACAGCTTACGAATACTCTCAGCCTGCTCTTCAGGTAGATGTCTAAGGTCTAACAACATCTCATCCTGGGTAGGCAAAACAGTTGAACATGACACAGAATTGCATTTCAATAAGGGGATTTTACGATTATTGGCAAACTTGAAGGTGCACGACTTGTTCTGAACGTCGAGCACAAGACCAGTGTGAGACATGAAATCTGCTCCTAATATAATGGGGCAAGACAAATGCTTAGCCAAAAACAATTTTACTTTCCAAGTGAATTTCGAAATGCGAATTTTGGCATATAGGGAACCTAAAATTTCTAATGGAGAGGAGTTTGCCGAAACGCATTGAACCGAAGACGAACGATAATCAGAAAATTTACAGGCAGACTTTAATTTAGAGTACCATTCAGTCGAAATAAATAATTGAACAAACACTGCCCGAGTCTAATAGAGCAGTGACGGGTTCATTATTTAATTCAATTTTGAGAAATGGTACAAGCGCGGGGGTATCCGCCGCAATCCTAAAACATTCTTTAGGGCATTCCACTGCCAGTATAGAAGAACTTCTATTCTGTTCCATGCTTTCGGAGGCTTTAACCGGGGCTGAGCCTTGAAAAGATGAATTTGCCGACTCAGCCGAAGCCACTAGTCATTTTTGATTATTGCTCAAAGTTGCACCGGAAGTTGAGCAGGAGGGGGTGCTATTAGTATTAGGGCAATTCTTGGCTATATGGGAAAACAAGCCGCATTTAAAACAGCCTTGGGATGACCCTGCTCCATTCCTTGTCCCGCTAGAATTAACTAAAGGACATTTGTTCCGAAGATGGTCAGGCGACCCACAAGCATAACATTTGCTTGGTGTGATGGTTCGGTGAGGTGGAGGTCGAAAATTACTTGACAACGGAGGGGACTCCTTCGCGACACGTAAGGTGTCGGCATATCTAACTCCTTCGGCTGAGACAGCCATAGCCTCTAACTCGGCAAACGTTTGTGGACGCGACGCGAAACACAAATATGACCTGTAGGATGGTGAAATTCCTTCCACAATGGCCTGAACAATTTGATCTTCTGGGAAATGAAGAGCAAATACCCTAGTATAGAATTTAATGTCTTGGATGAAGTCGGCAAGATTTTCATCCAGACGCTGTACTCGGTAATAATGCTTCTGTACTAGATAGGACCTTTCCCTAGCCGGAATGAAATTAGCTAACAGGTGGGCGTGGAAGTCTTCTATAGATGATTGATCAGCTATGGCTCTTACTATTTTGTCTGAGAGGACACCTATGGAGTAGGGGTAAATAATTTGAAGAATTTGACACGGGGAAAGATAAAAGACAAGAGCGTGATCTTGGATTTCAACTAAAAACCTTAAGAATGCAATGACATCATTAGTGGAATTAACAGAAAACTTGGAAATACCCCTAAGCAACATTGCTAGACGATGAGGCAAACTACTGAACCCGGGTAACATAGTAGGTAAAGGCCTAGGGAGCGGAGAAGCTGTTTCAGAGAGTGCATTATTCAAAACAAATGGTGGAATGGATGTACGACGTCCGGACTCTGTTTCTAATGGGGCAGAAGTTTGTTGGACTCCTATGGATTTTCTACTTTCTTCCCCCTTGGAAGAATCCTCCTCATTAGCTATGTTTGCAACCGTGGCCTGATCGGTCTTGGGAGGAACTGTCCCAGTTAACAACTGACTAACTTTATTGGACATTTTAGAAAGGTGTTCTACAAGATTACTAGCCTCCTTACCCTGAAGTTCATTTAACTTAAGACACAGTAGATCGCTCACCCTATTATAAAAATTGTACAGTCTGGCCTGTACTCTCTTAAGTTGATTTGGAGATGGATCACCTACTTCAAAAAAACTAACTACAGATGCTAGCTCAGTAGTATTGTCAGTGATAGTGGAGAGAGCCTCATCAATATCTTTCTCTCCCAAAGTTGGGATACTAATCGGCAAATCGAGGGAATCCTTAAGTTTGGTGGTATCGGCCACAACCGTGCCCCCAGATTGAACATTTCTAATGGTTAATTCATAAATCAATTCCTCCTTGCGCAAATAGCCGGGATGGAGGACTTCGCAAGGGCCGGACATGGTAGCAAAAGCTTGACAAATTTAGAAATTTGGAAAAGAAAATTCCAGCAACTGAGAAAATTGTTAGAGTTCAAATTAAATTCACTGTCTAGCCGTCAAAAGGGGCTTAAATGAGACCCATTCAACCACGCTCTGCTATCACTTGTAACGGTGTTACCCGTGGAATACAGAGGTGAAAGAAGGTGCGGGCTGGAATGGGTCTATCCACAAAGCTAAGATATGAATTAAAATTGCATTAAAGGTTATATTTTCGAAAATATCAAAACTTAACAATTTTCACATAAAATTTCAAAAAATAACAAGAAGTTAAATCAGGTGCAAGACCAGGAAAGCCAAGATTTAGAGACAATTTAACAATCGGGGCCTCAAGCCCTAATTTTTACCATTTCTGAGCTCTCAGCTCACAACCGCATATGTACCAAAGGGCAGAAAACCCCTAATAACATGGAGCACTTGCTCGAACCTTTGAATATCAAGCCTCTCTGAGGCACTTTTAGCACAAATAAAAGAGCTCACCCATTCTCAATGTCCTGAGCCTATCAAAGGCCACAACAGACTTTACCATTAACTGCCCTAAAGGCACACTTACAAAGAAACAGGGGTATCTTGTACCCAACCTACTGGGCCTTAGTAGAAAAATAACAGGTTAAGTTAATGGCCCAAAATGCAAAATGAATGGAGGCGAGTACTTGCACTCCTAAATACACATTTTAAAACCTAAAAGGCACTAGGCCGATGAAACAGGGGCTATTCCCAAGCTATGGAGGTGACTCATACACAGAATAAATTTAACACATTAAGGAAGAATAGAAAAACTGTTACGAATACGTAGTCAACTCAAATCCAAAATGAAGGGGAGCTCGAGAGGGTAAAGCATTCTCTATCCCCGATTTAAGTCAAAGATATATGAAGTTTTACAAAAGCAACGGAAAATTACATTTTTGAAAATAGGTTACATAGTAAAGGTTTCGGACCTTCCCTGCGGGTTAAACTGCTGAGCTAGCAAGAAATAAAGATGTTAAGCGGCCATTACCTTATTGAAGAGCTGCTGCCTGAAGAAAGAGGCGCTTCCCGCCTCCCGTTATACGTCCATACACTAAGTTAGATGTTGATGATGTGGCCGAGAGACAAGAAAATCAACAGTTTTTATACCCTCGAGGAAAATTCGAGACCTTTCATGAATAAAACAGCCGCACCCACAGGCTTTTATTGGCTGGCTAAAGGTTACACATCAAAATTGAAGAAGAAAGACATGTTTGGTCAAAAATTAATTACAGAAATAATTGATTGGCTAACTTCAAAAGTGGCAGAAAGAAAAGATTAATATTGCCAACCCACAAATGAAAGAACGAAATTTAGTTATAAGAAAACTTATGAGTACAAAATATCTTCAAGAAAAGTTCCTTCACTTCGCACCAGGGTGTATGATCATAGTTTGTTTTTGTAGAGACATCTATAAGAGAATGTCCACACTTCTTGATCAATGGAAAACAAAACAAGTTGAACTCCACACAGTATTGACAACTTCGTAATCACAAAATTTACTGCAGGGACATCATCTGAGAAACTAATGAGTTGATCCAGTTTTTAAAGTTCAGAGTTTCTCCTGTAGAGGAGTATTTTTAAGGCGGAAAATTCAAATGTGTGGCGTAGAGGTGTACCAGCCGGTACAATTATTATTATTATTATTATTATTATTATTATTAGTATTCACCTCCTCTGCGAACCATGTGACTTTACCGCGGTGGGGAGGCTTGCGTGTCCCAATGATGCAGATAGCTGAGCCGCAGGTGCAACCATATCGGATGGGTATCTTTTGAGAGACCAGACTAACGAATGGTTCATCGAAAAGGGGGTAGCAGCCTTTCAGTAGTTGCAAGGGCGGCAGTCTAGATGATTGACTGATACGGCCTTGTAATAATACTCAACATGGCTTAGCTGTGTTAATACTGCTACACGGCTGAAAGCAACGGGAAACTACAGCCGTAACAACCACCCGAGGACATGCAGCTCTCTCTGTATGAATGGTGTACTGATGATGGCTTCATCCCGGGTAAAATATTCTGGAGGTAAACTAGTCCCCCATTCGGATCTCCGGGTGGGGTCTACACGAGCGGGGGCGATCATCAGGAAGATGGATACTGACATTCTACGAGTCGGAGCGTGGAATGTTAGAAGTTTGAATCGTTGTGGTAGGTTAGAGAATCTGAAAAGGGAGATGGATAGGCTAAAGTTAGATGTTGAAGTGAAGTACGTTGGCAGGAAGAACTGGATTTTTGGTCAGGCGACTACCGAATTATCAACACAAAATCAAACAGGGGAAATGCAGGAGTTGGTTTAATAATGAATAAGAAAATAGGGCAGCGGGTAAGCTACTACGACCAGCATAGTGAAAGAATTATTGTCGTCAAGATAGACACCAAACCAATGCCCACCACAATAGTGCATGTCTATATGCCTACTAGTTCAGCGGATGATGAAGAAATTGAAGGAATATATGAGGAGATAGAAGATTTAATATAATATGTGAAGGTGACGAGAATCTAATTGTGATGGGAGACTGGAATGCAGTGGTAGGCCAAGGAAGAGAAGGTAATACAGTAGGAGAATACGGATTGGGACAAAGGAACGAAAGAGGAAGTCGGATGGTTGAATTTTGCACTGATCATAATTTATTCCTTTAGTACTTGGTTCAAACACCACAAACGACGGCTGTGTACGTGGACAAGACCTGGAGACACTGGGAGGTATCGAATAGACTTCATTATGATTAGGCAGAGATTCAGAAACCAGGTGTTGGATTGCAAAACTTTCCCAGGAGCAGACGTGGACTCTGACCACAACTTGTTGGTCATGAAATGCCATCTGAAGTTGAAGAAATTGAAGAAAGGAAAGAATACAAAAAGATGGGATCTAGACAAGTTTAAAGAAAAGAGTGTGAGGGATTGTTTCAAGGAACATGTTGCACAAAGACTAAACGAAAAGGCCGAAGGAAATACTATAGAGGAAGAGTGGAGAGTCATGAAAAATGAAGTCAGTAGCGCTGCTGAAGAAATGTTAGGAAGGAAGAAAAGATCAACTAAGAATCAGTGGATAACTCAGGAGATACTAGACCTGATTGATGAACGATGAAAATACAAGAATGCTAGAAATGAAGAGGGCAGAAAAGAGTACAGGCGATTAAAGAATCAAGTGGGTAGAAAGTGCAAGGTAGCTAAGTAAGAATGGGTGAAGGAGAAGTGCAAGGATGTCGAAGGCTGTATGGTCCTGGGAAAGGTAGATGCTGCATACAGGAAAATCAAGGAAACCTTTGGAGAAAGGAAATCTAGGTGTATGAATATTAAGAGCTCAGATGGAAAGCCACTTCTAGGGAAAGAAGACAAAGCAGAAAGATGGCAGGAGCATATCCAACAGTTGTATGAAGGTAAAGATGTAGATAATTTGGTTCTGGAACATGAAGAGGTTGTTGATACTGATGAAATGGGAGACCCAGTTTTGAGGTCAGAGTTTGACAGAGCTGTGAGTGACCTAAATAGGAACAAGGCACCTGGAATTGATGACATTCCCTCTGAATTACTGACTGCCTTAGGAGAAACCAGCATGGCAAGGTTATTTCATTTAGTGTGCAAGATGTATGAGACAGGAGAAGTCCCATTTGAAAAGACATGGGAGTGCAGCATCTTGATATTTCTAAGCCATTTGTTGAGGATGAGACTGTAGAAGCTTTGAAGGGAGTGAAGAATATGAAAGCACCATGTTTCAAGAATATACACTCAGAATTCCCGGCACATTGTGGGATGAATGTACAGAAATAGCTGTGTCACTTCTTCTCTAACGTGTTGCTCACTGGAAAGCTAGTGACCCATTGCATTACTGAGTGTCTGCTATAAACGTTTGGAACGTCTCATCTATAATAGGATAAGTCCTGAGGTTTTTAGCATCCTTTCCAGTTGAACAAGGAGGTTTTAGATCTCATCGGAGTTGGGAAAATCGAGTTCTTGCCTTAATGACACACATTGACGCAGACTTTGAGAAACGATTGAAGAGTGGAGCTATGTTTGTAGATGTGACACAGTCGAAAGGAGAGGTGTGTGTAATTCTTCAAGCTGACGACCTGTAAGTTGCTGTCCCAGATGTTAACAAACAGATCACTCCTGGTAGTAATTCATAATAGGCAGAACAAAATTAAACAGTGGTCTCTCTCTGGGGTCAGTGCTGTTTAACCTCACACCATCTCCTGAATGTTTGCTTAGCATTAGTTACTCAGTACACTTGTAAGAATGTGATAGAGGAAGATCTTGCAATTCTAATGGAATACTTCAGGAAGTGGTGATAAGCGGCAGACCTAGACATCTCCAATGTGGGTGAGGATGGGAGAATAACATCTGCAGTATCCCCTGGCTGTTGCAAGGGGTGACTAAAAGGGACCCCAGGAGCTCTTAACTTGGGCCCTTAGCTGAGTCCTACCATTGCTTCCACGTACTTGTGCCAGGTTCCTCATGTTCATCTATCCTGTCGGCCGTCCCTTGTTCAACTCTTGTTCTTTTCTCTCCCCTCATTTCCACGCTCTTCATGGCCGTTGATTTCTTTGGCTGATACCTTCATTTTTCAAAGTGTCAGACCCCTTTCATTTTTTCCCTCTGATTAGTGTTAATAGAGAATGGTTGCTGCCCAGTTGTACTTTCTCTTTTAAAAAGTCACCACCACCTATCCACCTAGACAAGCACTCGATGGAATTCCTCTGTCCACAACACCAATCCCAGGTACCTCGGAATAACTCTTGACAGGATGTAGTCTTTTAACAGCACTGCTAAGATCAAGACAAGAAATGGCATACTACACAACTTGGTGGTTCCACATGTAGATCAGCTTTGGGTTTGGTCTGTTCCTCAGCAGAGTTTTGCTGTGCCCTGAACCTGGCTGTCTGTGCTGTGTGATGTGGTAATGTAGCTGTAGGATTTCAGATTTCAGTGCAGCATCTGTTTAATGTCCAGCCCCCTGCAGAGGGAACAGCCTAAACAAGTCATAGACGATGTGGCTCTTAACTACATAAACTGGGCACGCTCCCCCGAGATGTGATTGTGGTGGCACAAATCTGTTGTTACGGAATGTTTACCCAAAGACTTTATTATAGCAGCCATACAGTGGCTGGACAACTTGGATCATTGTTTCCTGTCAGTTTATGACACATCTTTTTATGTAGATATTTGTAAAAAAGCTCATCTATTCCAGGACGGTAGCCTCTGCCGGCAATTCCGCAGAGAGAAACAAACACTGGCTCACGTCCTTGGATCTTGTCTGTTCGCTCAAGTACTGAGGAACTCCTGCCACCATAAAATCAAGTCCTTCATTGCTGAACAGCTTCATAGGAAACGTTTTAGCGAGCATGAAGAGGCCCACGACATATCATATCTGCAGTTCCAGGTGAATTGCCTACAGGAACAAGCCAGGGTACATAGTAGAACCGACTGTTGTTGTTTCAGTCATCAGTCCATAGACTGGTTTGATGCAGCTCTCCATAACACACTATCCTGTACTAACCTTTTCATTTCTACATAACTGCTACATCCTAAATCTGCTTGTCATATTTGTACCTTGGTATACAACATCGCGCTCCAGACGAAAGTCTTCCAAAACATCTTTCTTATTCCTATATCAATGTTCGAGGTGAACAAATTTCTTTTCTTAAGAAAGGCCTTTCTTGCTTATGCTACTCTGCATTTTATGTTCTCGTTACTTCGACCATAATTAGTTATTTTACTACCCAAATAACAATCTTCATCTACTTCCTTTAAGACTTCATTTCCTAATCTGATATTTCCTGCATTTCGTGACTTTGTTCGACCACACTCCATTATTTTTGTTTTGCACTTATTTATTTTCATCTTGTATTCTTTCCTCAACATTCTGATAACAATATAATCAGCAAATCTTAGGGTTTGATTTCCTCTCCTTGGACTCTGATTCCCTTTCCAAATTCCTCTTTGATTTCATTTATCACCTGTTCTGTGTATACATTGAAAAGGAGAGGGGACAAACTGCAGCCTTGCCTCACTCCTTTCTGGATTCCTGCCTCTTGTTCGCTGCCCTCAATTCTTATCACTGCAGACTGATTTTTATACAGATTGTGGACAATTCTTCATTCTCGGTATCTGATCCCGATCACCTTCAGAATCTCAAATAGCTTGGTCCAATCAACATTATCGAATGCCTTTTCTAGATCTACAAACGCCATGTACGTGGGCTTCTCTTTCGTAATTCGATCCTCTTAAGATTAGATGGAAAGTCAGGATTGCTTCATGTGTTCCTACATTTCTTCTGAAGCCAAACTGATCTTCACCCAACTCAGTTTCAATTTGTCTTCTCATTCTTCTGTAAATAATACGTGTTAAAATTTTGCAGGCATGAGATACTAAACTAATGGTACAGTAGTTTTCACACTTGTCAGCACCGGCTTTCTTGGGAATAGGTATAACAACATTCTACCGAAAATTGGATAGCGCTTCTCCTGTCTCATACATCTTACACACTAAATGGAATAATCTCGCCATGCTGGTTTCTCTTAAAGCAGTCAGAAATTCTGAGGGTATGTCAGCAATTTTCGGTGCCTTGTTCTTACTTAGGTCTCACAAACCTATACTGAATTCTAACCTCAAAATTGGGTCTCCCATGTCATCAACATCAACAGCCTCTTCTTGTTCCAGAACCCTATCATCTACTTTGTAACCTTGATACAACTGTTGGATATGTTCCTGCCGTCTTTCCGACTTTACTTCTTTCTCCAGAAGTGGTTGTCCATCTGAGCTCTTAATATTCATAAACGTAGGGTTTTTTCCTCCAAAGGTTTCGTTAATTTTCATGACTGTCAGGTATGAATATCACCTTGGCCAGCCTGAAGAATTAAACACTGAGAAAGGGGACAAATACAACCCAGCAATGCCTTGCTACAAAGGGAAATACACTGGAACCTTGATTCTCAGTTTTTTTTTTTTTGGGGGGGGGCCACTGGAGTAAAAAACGTAAGTAATGGGAAAATCCGGCAACTAATTAAAATCATGAACAATTTGGATGAACATTACAATAATTTAATGTGTAAAATTATAATCTAACAAACACCCTACCAGGCGACTGCTTCTCACCCTGCAGGTCTGCAGATTAAGAGGTGGATATGAGGGGTGGTTCTAGGTAAAAATGCCTGACGTGGCCAGGAATCGAACCTGGGGCCTACGGGTGACAAGCAGGCAAGCTAAACCATGCAGCCGGTTTCAAACATTCATTACATGAGTTACAAATCTCGATACTTTACATTCACTTTTACCAGAGAAACTTCGTCATTTTCGCTCGATGAATCAGCCAAGCTCACAGAAATATCTAATAATTAATGCCAATAAGTAAGATTCTATTAGAATAAAGTTTATTCTTACTTTCATCTTACTTATTGTTATCTTCAATACGGAACAGACATGAGATTAGTTACTTGTAAATAATGCCAAGCCGAACAACAATCGATCGCAAGTAGTTTTTCATTCTCTAATCTAATAACATAAAGCACATCAGATACAAAAGATACATGATGGCAAAATCCTTTATTTTTTATTTTTTATCTTCCATTGTAATTTGGTTACTGGTATACTGTTTGTAGTAAGTTTCTGGAAATCTAGTACCGCGTAAATTAGGTCTACATCAACTTTTAAAAGTTATGTTTATCTCAAGAATATGATTTTGAATGTAAGTATCGAATCTCAAAAGTTCTCCAATGCATTAAATATTCAATTCTACCCATCACTAATCACAAGCAGATTGGAAAGAGAGAAAAAACCCATCAAAACTCCAGAAAGTTGTGTTTATTTGTGACCTAAAGCTCAGCTGGAAAGCGCGCTAGATGCACAAGCCAGTGCGAGTGGGAAATGATACAAACTTTTTAAATTTTACACTGCGCAAATAAAAGGAATGCTGTTTTTATAAGGACATTTTAACATAAAAACATAAACTTAAAAATCTCCATCTTATCTTAGGACCAAAACCATTACTAATGGTCCGTTATTGGACATTATAAATTTATATATTGGTATTATAAATTTACTCATTCAGGACAAATATTTTAAGTTCCCTATGGGAATTAACACCTATATCATCTGATGGCCAGGCTATCATCAATTTTTGGAAATGAGACATAGCTCTCATAGTGCATTGGCACTGCTGGTGGCTTCAAGTAGCCTATGCACTAGCCTTGCGTCTTGGGAGGTGTGCTAAGTCCCAACTGACGAGGCCAACTTAGCACACGAGGGTGAAACGCAGGCAACCAGGAATGAGTTAGCAGGAAAATTTATAATGTCCAATAACGGACCATTATATTAGTATTATAAATTTACTCATTCAGGACAAATATTTTAAGTTCCGTATGGGAATTAACACGTATATCATCTTTTCTGGTCTCGAGAACGCAATCGTATCCGATTATATTAAAATACTAAATTTGTGTCAGGAAGGAGCAATTTCAATTCCTGTCTGACAGCCCAGTGACTATATTATATAGTGCCCCGGGGGAAGTGCCAAAAATCTGTTCAGCAATACAATAGAAAAAAGTCAAAAATAAACATCTAATCCTGTACTTAATGTAGATGTTTTATATGTACAAATATTGGAGAAAACTTGTTCTGTTTTCAAGTAAAGGTGTCGAAAACGCTCTTTCTCCTTCCAATTATTGCCACTCTGCTTTATGATTTCTGATGATTCCCTAAACAGTACCAGCTGAATGCGATGTTAAGATGGTCTTTTAAACAAATTCACCACCGATCGCTTTCCCAGTACAGTATTTGATCTAATTATTGCAATACCGGGACGTTGACTTCATAATCCAAAATCTTAGCCATCCTCTGAGATACTTTTTCTTGAGAAAAGCTTGATCGAGAATTTAGCGTTGATGGGACTGATCTGGACGATTGATCCGGGAAATCGTTTCTTCGAGGAACGGATAACGCTGGACTTTTACTATATGATTTAATTAGGATGTTTGCAGGACCATATTATTTGAACGAATAATCAGAGAAAATGTAGTTTCCGGCAATGGATAATCAAGGTTCCACTGTACCATCTTGATGAGATCGAGGTAATAGGGCCAGTGCTTAGAGCTCGTCATACTGTTCATAAAGTTCTGGAAACGATTCAGTATACCAAAGGACAGGATTTTGGACTTCGTCATATCTGTAATACGTTGTTTAGTGGGGATAGTGCGATCTCACATTGACAGCCTGTGGTTGTTTGCCTGCCTTCAATCAGTTCTCAACTTTTTAATCTTTTACATTTTTAATTTGCCTGTTGTATACTTTGTACAGTGTTGGTAGCCTGTACATTCGGGAAGCTGATGGCGTAATAAATCATATTTCTCTCTGTAGTGCTCTAAGGTAAATAGAGGCCGAACATGACACGCCGTACATTTTCAGACACCAGCAAATGCATGTGGGCTTTTCTTGATATTTGTATTTTATTATAGAGTGTTTGTTGTGGCATTAAAATAAATAAATCTTGTGTAGTTAATTAATAACAGCTTTTTAAATTTTGTTCTTATATTTTTCAAAAGTCTCATACTTCTAAAGGATGAACCGTTTAGCTTAGTCATTTTTCTCGTGCTGCTGTTTCAGTTTCTAATTGAATACAACCATGGTTTATCCTCCAGAACAGCTATATCTAGAGAATTCTGCCAAATTTCAAATGAATAGTCCAACCAAATCACAGAATATGAGGTCAAAGAACATCTGCATTCTCTTTCTATATATATATATACACCAAGAGAGTAAATAATGCAACTTAAAGAATAAACTATATAAGGTATAGAAAAATGCTTTGTTCATATATCACGCTTTATATTCTGACAGGAGCTTCACTCTTCACTAAAATACAAAATTTAAAGAAATAAAAAAATTAAACTACTGGGAATTTTTTCATTTTTTAGAAGAAAATTGGTGCAAAGACAGAAGGAAGATGTGGTCCTTCAGATGAGCTGTGAGGATTTTCTAGTGTATAAATGCATTAACACATGCATGTGTGTTCTAATTTATCATTTCTGAGATCCTATTACTTTATTCAGGTGGTAGATGGTTGTATCTCTCAAGATAGCGACTGCCTCCTGTATGGTGCCCAGACCGTCTACAGGAACTTCACCATCAGCCCAACAAACGGCAACGCTGGGTTCAGTATAGACATGTACAAAATGTCTGCCATCCAGGAGAAGCTTTCTTTGAGTCGCGATAAACTGATTGCAATGTCTCTTCTTTGCGGATGTGATTACAATGAGAAGGGAGTTGCTGGCGTGGGCAAGGAGACTGTGCTCAAGTTCCTGAATGGAGTAGCAGAAGGAGAGGTTCTTGACAGGTAGGTTCACAGTATTGCTCCTGCCAGTTTATTGTGACTGTGACTGCTAGCAAGCCACATCATCTTGCGAATCTACTAGTCTGTGCGGCAGATGGTCATGTGTAGAGGTCGTGGAGTTGTGTCGTAGTTTGTGCTCTGCAGTCGAGGACCCAGTTGCTGAAGGAATTGTTTAGTTATACATGGGTGGGGCATAAGTCATGGCAACTGTTTTTTTCTTTCCCTCCTAAGTTTTGTGATTGTATCATCAGATGGCATGTCTGAAACAAACCCGGCATCCACAGCATGCGTCCATATCACTGGATGGTTCTGCAATTTCTGATTACTACACACCGAGTGATGTTAAAACAGTTTGAGTCAACCGCTGTACAGAATGGCTACTGGGATGCTGGGAATGGGGGGCATTACCCTCCAGACCTTTCTCTATGGGATATCGACATAACGTCAGACATAAAGGAACCGTTTCGTGGTGGGCAGTTTGCAACACGGGTAACAGATGACCCGACTCACATATAGTGAAGTTGATATACTGTATCATTGGCAGGATATGTGCTGCGATGCCATTGTAACACTAAAACTGTAATGTCATTCCAGCATCATGTCGACACCCACATACTTTACATTGTCCATATATTTTCATTTATATATTTTATATTTTCCTCTGCAAGTTGATTGTGTGGTCTGGGTCACATAGGTGTGAGTTTGCATTTGGGAGATAGGGGGTTCGAGCTCCACTGTCGGCGGTGCTGAGGATCGTTTTCTATAGTTTCCCAGTTTCACATCGGGTGAATGCTGGGACTGTGTCTTAATTACAGCCGTGGTTGCTACCTTTCTTTTCGTAGCCATGTCCTATCCCATAATGCCCATAAGACCCATGTGTGTCGGTGCCACGAAAAGCAAACGGCAAACTATCTGCGCTTACATTCTAACAAAAAAATATATGTTCCCATGACTGATGCTGCAACCCTTGTATTATGTGAAAATTTTGTTAAGGAAGAAGAAATGGCAGCAAGATGGTGGTGATGACTTCTCTTTTAAAAAGTAGGGCAATGTAAGCTCGCAACCATTGCACTTTACTCTCAGATAAACTCGTGTTTTCTCTTCCCACTCCTAGTCTTACTTTCTGAGACAGTAATTCACTTGTAGTGTGGGAGGAGGCTGCTACTAACTGCGAGATAGGAACCACTGTAGCTAGTAAATGTTGCAAACTTTTGGCAGGGAAGGCTTGGGAGAAAGGATAAATGCTGTGAGTGGAGAGATAGCGGGGAATGGCATTTGGTGTTTTTAAAAGTAACAAAGATCGCAATATGAAGATGAAGAAGAAAATAATAGGTGAACAATGTATACGGAATCAGTCACCTGGGTAACTACCCTAAATGTAGATTAATATTGATCGATCAGTTGAGTACACTTGTCACTTGGAAGGGTGACAGAAGGAAGGCCCCATATCATACAGTGTTGGCATGTGAAGAATCTCTGGGAACACCTTTGATGTTTACCTGACAAAATTAATCAAAACTAAGCCATAATGCAGATCTGTGTTACTCTACCAACTGGGTGAGTCAAATAGAATGTCAAAACTGACATGCAGGTAGCCTCAATGGTTGCACATGGTAACTGAGAGTCCGTACGATTATTATTAATGGTGGTGAACGTCAGGTAGGAAGGAACACTTTTATAGACCAACTAGAACAAGAAATGGGATTTCACTCACTTGTGCAACTAAAGGAAAGGGCTCTGTTGTCAGATGAGCAACACTGGATGATATTATTCTTGTTGTTAGTCATCACCTCTTTTCTTTGTCCCTCTTCCTGATAATGTTCATCATCATCATCATCATCATCTGCAGTTTCCAGCTGTTGGCCGGGTCTGCTTCCTGATAATGTTAAAATGTTTTATTCTACTAAATGTCTTTTAAATCTTTGTCTAGATAATTATTCCTCCTGTTGTTCGAGTTTAATCATCTTGGCTGTATTCAATGTTACTTTGTTCCTGAACAGGTTGAGAAAATGGAGAAACAACACCCACCTGGATATGTTGGAAGAAGCCAAGGCTGCAGTTGCCAAGGGCTTGGCTTGTGAACGTTGTGGTCATAAGGGCCGACAACAAAGACATGAAAAAAGTGGATGTGTAGAATGTGGAGTGAGCACAGGCTGCTTACAGGATCCTCTCAGAATAGCTCTCACTGATCCGTGAGTTCTGTATTTGATAATTTTATGTTTAATATTAGTTGGTTGAGTGTGGTTCAGTTCGCACTGAAATGACTCTCATTCATATTACTGAAAGTGCATGACCAAATTATTCTCAACAGGATTTCATGATGAAGTCTTTTTCTGTGTGGGCAAGCATTGTTATTAAGCGTAATTTTGCATTGCGTATTGTTTGTTCAGAATCACAAAACTCAGTTTTTCAGATAAATCTCAATAAACATCTGCATGGATGGTTGAGTCTCAAGGTAAAAATCCCATGAACAAAATGCCTTTTCTGTCCCAACACTATACACGTAATCTGAGCTAAAATGGCTGTTTGCTTTGTGTCTTTTTGGCATTGATGGATTGCTGGTTTGGGTCAGGGCTTACATTGTAATGCCCATGTCTTGGCTCCTGTGACGATATGCCTCACAAATTCATCACGTTGTTCACTGTAACATGTCAGTCATTTTGTTATCTTCTGTAAGAGTCCTTGGTGCATTTTCCCAGGAAAACAAAAGCTACGGACAAGAATGTGCAATAAGTTAAGAGATGGATTCTTGTTACTTTTGATACCTCGTTACCCTCTGTACTCAAGAGATATCATTATTGAATAATACTTCAACGGATGAGCTCGATGTCAATAGAATACTAACAGTTTTAATTGATATTGTCAAATTGCCAGATGTAGTAGATTTAAAGTGTTAAGGCAGGGGGGTGTCTTCCTGCATCGCACTCACTTGTTTCTCTCCCTGGCCGCCTTCTGCGTGATGTCATGTGATATGAAGACAGCACTCGCCCGTCCTCCTGACAAAACACACGTTTCTACTGCCGATCTTTTCAGTTAGTTCTGCTTTGTGCTTAGGTCTGGTGTGAATGTGTGCAGTGTAATGATCAGTGGAAACGTTAAAAGTCATATTTATTGTGTTGTGGCGCAGTGAAATTGAAATAATAAATAAGGTAGTTCAACCTATTCAGTACAAATAAATACGAAATGTAGTGTTACGTTCCTATTTAATTATAAGTGGAAGCGGTACCGGTTTCGACGCCAATCCGGGTCATCATCAGCCGAATAAAACGCAAAAACAATGCATAGGTAAGAAAGAAATTAAAGATCAATTCCCCACAAAAACAGTTGAAGAGGCAAAATAAAACAAATAAAAGAAGTAGAAAAGAAGCAAGGCACAATCTTCTGAACAGCTGCATAGCACACGCAAAGTTCGGCATTGTCTCATAATGTTCACAAGAAGCCGTCAACTGTTCTAAAAAATCTACAAGATCCTAGTTACATATTTCAATTATATTGAATTCAGAACATTTTAAGCAAGCCTCGGACCTATGGGAGTAATGGAGTCCCACTCCCATTTGACAGGCGAGGGACTCCTTGGAAACAACGTGGCAAACTAAATGGAATTCGATGGGGAGTTATCAATATTAATGGGGCTTATGGAAGAAAGAAGGTAGAACTGGCTGAGTCAGCAAAGAGGATGCATCTGAATGTGCTAGGAGTAATTTATATTCGGGTAAGGGGAGATAATGAGGAAGAGATAGGAGATTATAAAGTGTACTTGACAGGTGTTAGAAAGGAAAGGGTAGAGTCTGGGGTAGGGCTCTTTATCAGGAATACCATTGCACGCAATATAGTTTCTGTTAGGCACGTAAATGAGCGAATGATGTGGGTAGATTTGTCAGTTGGAGGAATTAGGACAAGAATTGTGTCTGTGTATTCACCATGTGAGGGTGCAGATGAGGATGAAGTTGACAAGTTTTATGAAGCATTGAGAGACATCGTGGTCAGGGTCAACAGCAAGAGTAGAATAGTGCTAATGGGCGATTTCAATGCGAGAGTTGGGAATAGAACTGTATGATACGAAAGGGTGATTGGTAAATGTGGGGGAGATATGGAAGCTAATGTGAATGGGGAGCGTTTGCTGGACTTCTGTGCTAGTATGGGTTTAGCTGTTACGAATACATTCTTCAAGCATAAGGCTATTCACCGTTACACATGGGAGGCTAGGGGTACCAGATCCATAATAGACTATATCTTAACAGACTTTGAATTCAGGAAATCTGTTAGGAATGTAGGCAAAGTATTCACTGGCATCTTGGAAGGGAGGGTGCGATCAGTCGTTGAGAGGAAGTTGGATGAAAACCAGTGTGGTTTCAGACCACAGTGAGGCTGTCAGGATCAGATTTTCAGTATGCGCCAAGTAATTGAAAAATGCTACGAGAAGAATAGGCAGTTGTGTTTATGTTTCGTAGATCTAGAGAAAGCATATGACAGGGTATGAAGGGAAAAGATGTTCACTATACTGGGGGACTATGGAATTAAAGGTAGATTATTAAAATCAATCAAAGGCATTTATGTTGACAATTGGGCTTCAGTGAGATTTGATGGTAGAGTGAGTTCTTGGTTCAGGGTACTTACAGGGGTTAGACAAGGCTGTAATCTTTCACCTTTGCTGTTCGTAGTTTACATGGATCATCTGCTGAAAGGTATAAAATGGCAGGGAGGGATTCAGTTAGGTGGAAATGTAGTAAGCAGTTTGGCCTATGCTGAAGACTTGGTCTTAATGGCAGACTGTGCCGAAAGCCTGCAGTCTAATATCTTGGAACTTGAAAATAGGTGCAATGATATGGTATGAAAATTAGCCTCTCGAAGACTAAATTGATGTCAATAGGTAAGAAATTCAACAGAATTGAATGTCGGATTGGTGATACAAAGCTAGAAAAGGTCGATAATTTCAAGTATTTAGTTTGTGTGTTCTCCCAGGATGGTAATATAGTAAGTGAGATTGAATCAAGGTGTAGTAAAGCTAATGCAGTGAGCTCGCAGTTGCGATCATCAGTATTCTGTAAAAAGGGAGTCAGCTCCCAGACGAAAGTATCTTTACATCGGTCTGTTTTCAGGCCAACTTTGCTTTACGGGAGCGAAAGCTGGGTGGACTCAGGATATCTTATTCATAAGTTAGAAGTAACAGACATGAAAGTAGCAAGAATGATTGCTGGTACAAACAGGTGGGAACAATGGCAGGAGGGTACTCGGAATGAGGAGATAAAGGCTAATTTAGGAATGAACTCGATGGATGAAGCTGTACGCATAAACCGGCTTCGGTGGTGGGGTCATGTGAGGCGAATGGAGGAGGATAGGTTACCTAGGAGAATAATGGACTCTGCTATGGAGAGTAAGAGAAGTCGAGGGAGACCAAGACGACGATGGTTAGACTCGGTTTCTAACGATTTAAAGATCAGAGGTATAGAACTAAATGAGGCCACAACACTAGTTGCAAATCGAGGATTGTGGCGACGTTTAGTAAATTCATAGAGGCTTGCAGACTGAATGCTGAAAGGCATAACAGTCTATAATGATGTATGTATGTATGTATGTATGTATGTATGTATGTATGTATGTATGTATGTATGTATGTATGTATGTAAGGTAAAATAAAATGGCACAGAGAGAAACATCTCTGGACCAAAGAAACAATATTCAAACCCAAAGAGAAACACAGGCTTGAGCATAGCCTGAATATAAGAAAACAAACATGGCGGCCTCGTGGGTAAGCAAGCGGCCATGACGGAGACCAAGGCAAAATAAATATCACCGTACCGGCAACAAGCATGAGGCTCAGAAACAAAGTCAAAAATATAAATTGAGCTGACCGATATGTCATCCTTTCTCTCCTTCCTCTCACCAACACACACCCAAACATTCAGACATTGCCGGTATCGGCAAACAGTACGAGCAGTTGCTCCAGTTAATAAGTTGAACAGCAACTCATATAGTATGACTCTCATGGTCACAAACAAAGGTCTCACATGTCAGAGATAGCGTGCACGGCGCAGACAATTAGCAGTAGAATAATAGGGACCCAGTGGTCACGCATAAACCCATCAGCTTATGCACTTCGTACGACACGAATGGATCTCCGCGTCGACACACAGGGTGTACATTTATTCGATGGCAAAATACTTTACAATGTAGTGCACGTAAATAAAATCAATCAGAGACCCAGCTATGAACACGTCACAATCACGTCAACAACAGACACACAGCCCATTCTCGCTGTAGAGCAGAAGATGCATATCAATCGGCCATCATTAAAAGAGGCGAATGGCAAAACAGAACTGTAGAAATAATATTAATACAAGGATTACCATACCTGTAATATCAATAATCAAAATAACAAGAAGGATGGTAGTATGGGTCAAGTTTAAATCTATTAAAAACCCATTTATGGCATAAAAACGCCACTCCAATCTGCATGGGATCCATGTTTATATTCCACACACATAACAATGCAAAGATTCGCTCCAAAGAGATAAAACAACAGTCTCTCCGAAAGAATGATCTTCCGTGCTCATGACCGAGGGAGCTACCCTCTCCGGTACAATCCTGGAAACACTTAACTCAATCGAGGTGAGGCCGATACAAGCCATATACAATATGGGAAACATCATTTTTATGGACATGCCATTTTAGCATGGCTCATAGCTGAAGTTAAAAATAGGGTATAGTTCTTAGAGAATAAAGGGTCACTGAGGTTTGGTGTCAAGTTCAAATATCTATGTAGTGTGCCAGCATTATGTCCAACTGTTGTATAGATAGAATCAAGGTGCATTGTTGGGCCGCAATTTTGCGGGGAACATTGCGTTCAGTAGATTGAGGTTCTGTAGCTTGTTTAACAGGTACTATGTTCTTTCTTAGTCTATGTTGTTGCTGATACATTCTAGTTTCCAGGATCCTTGTTGAGGCATATCATGCTATGTATAACATATTGAAATTAAAGTAGGTTGATAGAGCTCCCCTCTTCATACTTATATTTACGCTGAGGTAAATTCAAAAATCTGAGAAAGAAAAAGGCAGTAGGAATTAGAGTAACTGATAGAGAGTGCCTGCTAAATGGTTTGTGTGCTATAGAGTGTATGTTACTTACATGTGTGCTGGATATGTCCTTAAGTATAGTCGGGAGTATGCTGCACACTGTTGCGTATACGTCATGTGGCTGTCGTAGTGTTCAGATTAAGAGGTGGTGGGGAGTGGGAAGCAGTCTGTGGAGGAGGAGGGGTGGAGTGGGGTATGTCTTTTGGGTTGTGTGTGGGTTTGTGTCTGTTGATTCTTTTTAAATATATGTCTTTTAGAGTGGGAATGGCTGTGTTGAAGAGAATGTTTGTTTTTTCCGTGATTTCATTTAAGTTGAGGTTGGGATTAGCGTATAAGTTCATATTGATATAAAAATCTTCCATTATATTGAGCAATGGGCCTGTGGGGTTCATACTTAAAATATCCATGTCATTCTCGATATTAGTGAACTTATGCTTGTGTTCCTCGACATGTTGCCCTATGGATGAAAAGCGATTATATTTAGTGGCATTGACATGTTCGTTGTAGGAAATTGAGAAACATCTTCCTGTGCGCCCGATGCAATCGTTGCATTTTGTGCGATATACTCCTGAGTGGCTGTATTTGTTGTTTTCATTGACAGATTTAGTGTTATGTAAACTGGAAGCATTATTACGTGTGGTCCTGTAAGCTATTCTTAGATTGTGTCTTTTGAAAATATTAGTTATTTATGGGGTGGACGTGGGTGTTGTTAAAGGTAAAAAGTGCGTAGTCTTTCTTAGGTTTGTTGTTTCTACTTAATTTGGATTTTGGTTGATGTTTTATTTTGTAAATGATATTGTTTATCATGTTTCTATTTTGTCCTCATCTCCGCTATTTCATGAATTGGGTTTAGTTCCTTATTTAATTCTTCCTGGGACAGGGGAATGTTGAAAGTTCTATATATCATACTGTAGTATGCTGCCTTTTTGTGTGCATGAGGGTGAGTGGAATCTACTTTTATAGTATTGGAGGGTTGTGTAGGTTTTCTATAAATTTTGTATGTCAATGGTCTCCAGTTTTAGTGACGGATAAATATCCCATGCAAGCAAAGTTCTGCTCTACATAATAAATCAACGCCTAAAACCATTCCTGCAACCTCAGATATCCGCAGAACAAGCAGGCTTTGTTGCAGGTAAAGGAACACGAGAATCTATCCTGAACATGAGACAGATAATCGAGAAATGTCGCGAGTTTTGTGTCCCTTGCCTTTATTTGCTTCCTGGACTACAAAAAAGCCTTTGATTGTGTTATGAGGGACAAGTTGTGGCAGATGCTAAAGGAATTTTGGGTTCCACTTGCAGTCTATAACAAATCAAATCAAAATCTATTTATTTGCAAATGAGGTGTCTACCTCGGTGGCAAATGGTACACTAAAATACATTATTGTCAAGCACTAAATATTAAATTAACAAGAGAAGAAAATTTTTCCTATAATACAATATTATACAATTTACGCTAACAATGTTTTCTATTAAACACACAGCTCATCCTTAATAAATTTATATTGTTTACAAAATTCTACTTATAATATCTCCTGCACTACTTACAAATATAGTCAACTGATATACAGTATGTGGAATTACTTCAAATGATACTATACAACTGGTATAACATTAATATTTACATTGCATTTATTTATTTACTTTTTTTTTTTTTTTTACCCGTTCTGGATCGTAAGTAGCATAACGACCTGCTGCGTCTTAACCAGAGCCCCTTTTGCCACCACTTTTCAGAGTTCCTGAAGGGCCTTCACAGCTACCGTAGCAGTCCCAGGGCCCTCAAAGTCCCTACTGTACTTCACCCCTACAGGCAGTCCCCTACTTTGGCTGTCCAAACTCCTTAGACCAGGGGATGGAATTAATTTATTCACACACATTTTTTTTATTTACAGTAACCTGCACTGGTCGAATGCCCTCTAACACTTCATTTATTTTCTCTGTTGCTGTTTATTCTCTTCTTGAATATCTGTACAGATTTTGGAAAAGGATCAAACACTACCCCTGGTAAACTGTTCCACTCCTTCACACCCTTCCCAATGAATGAAAATTTACCCCAATCGCTTCTGCTAAAATTCCTTCTAATTTTATATTTGTGGTCAGTCCTGCCGATATAATTATTTTCCAACTGAAGCCTCTCACGGATATCTCCCCATGCTTCTTCTCCTGTATAGGCTCTATATAATCCTGTAAGTCTAGTTTTCGCCCTTCTCTTACTTAAAGTTTCCCACCCAAGTTCCTTTAACATTTCTGATACACTACTCTTTCTCCTGAAATCCCCTGTTACAAATCTTGCTGCTTTCCTCTGCACACTATCTATTTCTTTTATTAGGTATTCTTGGTGAGGATCCCAAACACTGTTTGCATATTCCAATAATGGACGAACCATACTCGAGTAACTTTTTTCTTTTAATTCTTTGTTGCATCCTTTAAGTAGCCTCATTATGACATGTAATGATCTGTATGCTTTCCCAACAATGTCATCAATATGACCCTTCCAGTGCAAATTACTTTCAAATCTCACACCTAAGTATTTGCACTTGCCATCTTTTGGGATAACTACCTCATCCAAAGTATATTCAAATTCAGTTTTAAAGCTCCTGTTTGTAAAAGTTGTAACAGTTGATTTGCCTCCATTAACCTTCATATTATTTTCTTCAACCCATTGTTGGATACTTTCAAGGTCCCTTTGTAATTCTGAACAATCATCAGTGTTGTTTATTTCTCTATAAACAATTATGTCATCTGCATACAATCTTATTTTTGATGTTATATTCTTCCCTAAATCATTTGCGTATATTAAGAAAAGTAACGGACCTATTATACTACCCTGTGCAATTCCCTTCCAAACTTTCTCTTCCTGAGATACATTATTTCCTACTTTGACTTTCTGAACCCTTGAATTTAGAAATGCTTTTATCCAACGTGTAACCCTTACGTCCAATCCTATTCCCTCCAATTTCTTTAATAATATTCCATGTTCCACTCTATCAAAGGCTTTGGAAAGATCTATGGCTATGCAATCTTACTGACCTTCTGAATCCAACTGATCTGATATGTCCTGCTGAAATCCCACCAGTTGTGCCTCACAAGAAAATTTCTTTCTAAATCCATACTGGCTCCTCATGAACCAATTTTTATCATCAATCCACACGGTTGAGATTATGGAGAACTAGAAATCCTCAACTTGCTGATTGGATGCTACCAATTGAACATCTCCCCCCAGGACACGAGGAACATTGGTCTACGTGGAAATCGCTGAACAGGCTTCGCACTGGGGTTGGTAGATCAAGAACCAATATGGTAAAGTGGGGCTTTCCTGGCACATCCAGGCAATGCGAATGTGGTGAAGACCAAACCACAGCCCATTTCATGAACTGTAGTAAGTGTCCTTTAAGTTGCACAATAGAGGACTTGATGGCTGCAACACCTAATGCCCGTGATTTGGCAAAATTTTGGGCAAACACTATTTGATATGTATGTCGTTAAGTACCATTATGCAATGTAAAATGTATGCTTCTGATACGAATAAATAAATAAATAAATCACATATCCCTCTGATGTACTTCGATATTAAACTCTCCAGAATTTTACAAACTATACTGGTCAGGCTGATTGGTCTGTAGTTCTCTGGTTATCATCTACAAATCTGCACCAGAATGATATATTGTTAATTTTGCTAATTTCTGAGTGTTCTAAGTAGTCTATGTAGATCTCGGCTAATATTCCTGAAGCTGGTGAACCCATGGGAAGGTCTTGTTGTTAGTAGATAGTATCGTGGAATCTAAGTAATTATTGTTGAGGGCAAATTCAAGTAAAATAATGAATTTATCTATTTCAAAGACACTTAGATTACTGTGATTTCTTAAATTTGATCCTATTAGTCTTATTGTTTTCTGTGTGAGTATGTTGGGGTACATGTTAATGATATCATATGATGCTAGAGTGTGGTGTTGCTCGATTTTCAGCTCTTTCGTGATGTTGCAGAATTCTGCTGAGTTTCGTACTGATTTCTTGGCCAAGAATGTGTAGTGTTTCTTGAGAAATGTTGTTATTATTATTATTATTATTATTATTATTATTATTATTATTATTATTATTATTATTATTATGAGCGTATGGTAACATACACAAAACAATACAAAGATTAAATATACATGAACAATAAGCACAAACTATTAAATACAAATTTCAAGATATACACATTATAACATTGAAAACAATCATACAAGCAACAGGGTTCAAAGAGTTAGATCTAAATTCTCAAGCCAATGTATGGCCTCAGCAGAAGCCAGCACAAAGTCCTGGCTGGATCCAGCGAATGCCCTTCCGTTGCATTCGGTGACAATATGGTCGATAGCCTGCTTAACTGCACCACAGTCACAGGCTGGAGAAGATCTCATACCCCATTTAAACATCATTGATCCACATCTCCCGTGGTTAGTACGGACTCTGTTGAGGGCTACCCATATCTTGCGGGGCAAAAGCTGGAAGATTCTTATAATTAAACGGTGTCTGCCATTGAGTCGGAGCTACGCTGTTCCATTCTTGTTGCAATCAGTTTTTGGATTGAAATCCCTACTAACAAGTTCCTGTGCTGTTTGAATAGGAGGAGATCTTGATTTGAGGTGGCTGAATCTGACATTAACATCTTCATGGATGGGGAGATCAGGATTGTTTAATATCTTGTTGTATTCTCTGACCAAGTTATTCAATCTTCTAATTCTAGGAGGTTCTATGTGGCTGAGCACTGGCAACCAGAAAAGAGGAGTAGATTTTACTGGCCCACTTATGACATGCATTGTTTCATTCAGGACCGTGTCCACCTTTTTAGCATGAGAGCT